>NC_142774.1:24345000-24657500 GCF_988280905.1 Pimephales promelas
ACCGGCCACCGTGCGCGCACCAGATTCCACACAACAACACAGGGTTTAATGGTAGTTTTTGTACCAAGTCAAGTCAATAGAGTTGGACAAAAACTAGGATAAAACCTGTTGGAAAGCATATTTTGCAGCGATGTTTGTGTGAGCATATCAGTGAACATCCCTGACCACTCGGTGAGTTTGACGTCTTTGTAAACGTATGTTTAATGCGTTTTATGAATGATTGTGTGGGTGCTAACACACAAACCTAAAATTCTCGGGACAACAGCATGTGTCCAAATTTCAATCTTAACCGTTCTATTTCATCAGAAACGATCTTAAAACAGGGCTTTAAGTGTAAAATACCTAACTAACCAAGACCAAATACAGTGTTTATTCTGGGATTGTCTTATTCATTTTTATGTTCAACACACTCCAAGTTTCATGTTTGTTTCATACTTTATATTCAAGTATGCATTCTTTGGTCAATGCACCTCAGTATTAGATATTTATTTTATTATTTTGTTTCAGAATGTTTGCAACTTTGCAGTTTGCACAAGTTAAAGATAGAATGGGTTATATACATAATGTTTGTGTTTACAAAAAATATGCATCTTATTGTTGCATACTACGTTGTTCATTGCACTTTAGCAATTTCTCAAATAAAGCCACTATGGACTATGTGCACGTTAGCATATGCTAGTTCCGGCTGCGAAACCGATATGGGGTGTCTAGTTTCCGGTAGCCTGATGGACGACGTAGAGGATGTATGTTTCTCCAGATGTCTTGAACATTTGGCGAATATTACAGTCGATTATGTTAATCGACTGGCTAATGATTTTCCTCCAGCTCCCCAGAGCAAGAGAGAAGGGGTTTAAATATTACATTTCTCAGTATTTACATCATTTTGAAGGGAACGTTAAGTCAAAACAACATCCATGCTCAGACTGATCTCATAAAATTGCGTATGTATGACACGTATCACATATTTTTGGCATGCTATCAACACGCATAATCTCTTTTCAGCGTGTTTATGAATACCGTTGACTTAACGTTATTATTGTATATATATATATATATATATATATATACACAGTGTATATATATATATATATATACAGTGTATATATATATATATATATATACAGTGTATATATATATATATATATATATATATATGTATATAGCATATGACCTACCTCAACCCCAACCTACCCGTCACTCCTACCATCCTAGGAAAAAATAAATATCGCTCCCCAGATGTAGATCTACATTTTTTGTTTCGGACATTAATGTTGCCATGCTACGTGCTCAAGCTATGCGATTTTGTAACTGTTATATCTCTCTATACATTATAAAATGCGAAATCATGCGTTAGAAAGAGCATTTTCCAGAACAGTTTGTGTTGGCCATTGTTTTGTTTATGATGTTCAGAGGCTATGTTGTTGACAGCCACTATCTATATAGAATGTCATATAGATCAGTGTTGACAACCACTATACATGTCATACAGGGAGTAAAGGTATCCGACGTTGGTTCGTTCGTTATCAAGTTAGGCTGTTTAACACATATTAGGCCGTTCACACATATTTCTAAACAGGTCTCCCATGCAAAATAGGTTCTAAACCCAGGGGCTTCTCCTGGTTAAAGGGTATAATATAATAAATAATTAGTAGCCTAAAAACTTCCTTCTAGTTGTCATGGATACGCAACGCTCCACTCTGTAAAGGGACTGCTTGGGTGCGGTGACAAAATGTGAAATATCGTTTACTTTTCACAATGCAGCAGCGCCTGGCTCCACCCAAATATGAGTGAAAACTGTGTTGGTTGACTTGACAATGAACAAACGAACATAGTTTTAGACAAATATATTTAGATAGCTAAGCTTTAGATAGCCGGTCCACTGATGTAGGATGTAAACAACGGCAACCGGAACCGAAGTACCCAACATCCGCCCTCAAAGCGGAAGTTAGCATTTTTCTCGTGCACAGAGTCAATTGCCAAAGTAAGAATGTTCTCTTACGAGAGGTTCTCTCGTATTGCGTAAGCTAGCTTACGCTACGGGAAAGATTCATCTTTGCTGAGAAGTTGAAGCCAAAAAATTATTCCATAATTTTGTAATCATTGTCAACGCAGTCTCTTCTGAGGCAGACCATGAGCGGGCTAGCTAGCGGCTCATTGGTTCGCTCAGAGAGAATGCACGAACCTATGGGAGAGCGGCGCTGAGTCCGCGGCCAATGAGCGGACGGCGCTCGCTCACTGCGTCACAGCCCGCCAAAAGGGGCGTGGCTACAGTGTATAAAGGTCGCTCTCCCAGCTCGTTCGTTGATTCTTTTTCATTCAGCGAGCTACACGCATCCGCTGTCCTGGGAAGAAGCCGCCGTCGTCGAGATGGCACCTTCTAGCGAGCTCCGGAGTCTGCGGAAGCCGGCCGTCTGCCACCTTCAGCCGCCCAGCGAGCTAGCGCCATCCGACGCGTATCCTTTACTATTCCATATTCCTAAAAGAGCCGAGCGTCTTTTTAAAGATGCCTCGTATTTCCTGCGGCTCATGCCGCTCTCCACTCGATGAAGGAGACCGCCACCCCTTCTGCGCTCTCTGTCTCGGAGTGGAACACGCAGAGCTCGCCCTCGCGGAGGATGCGACCACTGCGAGGACCTGCCGCTGTCATCCCTGCGGGCTCGACTGCAGGCGGTCAAAACCGCTCCAGCGCCGCCTCTCACTTCGCCGCGGAAGAAGAAACGCCGCTCCCAGAGGCCGCCGGAGCCCCCTGCGGATCCATGTGGGCCGCCGCCGCCGCCCACCGACCGCTCTCCCTCTCCGCCCCTGCCGGACTTACAGTTGCCGCCGAGTGGCTGCTCTGTCGCCTCCGATGACACCGCGGATGAGAAGGACTCTTGTTCGCTGCACGCTTCTGACAGCGAGGATTGGTCGTCGATCGGCTCATCGACGAGAGAGTCTGCGGGGACCCGCGCCGGCATCGAAGAGGAACTAACGCGCCTCCTTTCACAGGCCGTTAGCCGCCTGGGTCTCGAGTGGTCTCCTCCCCCTGAGCAACCACCGAACCGCATGGATGGGAAGTTCCTGCACCGGCGCCCGGCCCCCGCCTGCAGCCGGGCTGCACCATTCCTGCCTGAGCTTCACAACGAGCTCACGAAATCCTGGAATGCTCCTCTTTCGGCTCGTAATCGCTCCGATGTGTCCGCTTCGCTGCGCTCAGTGGACGGAGCCGCCGAGAAGGGTTATACTGCCATGCCGCCCGTCGAGGACTCGGTCGCCGCTCATCTCTGCCCGCCCTCTGCTAGATGGCGGTCTGCTCATACGCTTCCCTCAAAAGCGTGCAGAGCGACCTCTAACTTCCATGCCCGCGCCTATTCCGCCGCCGGTCAGGCCGCTTCAGTGCTGCATTCGATGTCTGTCCTCCAGGTGCTCCAGAGCGACATCTTGTGCGAAATGGCGAGCAGCGGGAGGCACCCGCCCGTCCTTTCGGATCTGAGAAGCGCTACGGATCTTTCCCTTCGCGCCACTAAAGCCGCCGCACAAGCCCTGGGGAGATGCATGGCCGCCCTCTGTGTCGCCGAGAGACACTTATGGCTCACGCTTACCGACATGGGAGAGTCAGAACGCGCCGTGTTCCTCAACGCGCCTATTTCTCCTACCGGGCTCTTCGGATCTGCCGTCACGGGCATCGTTGACCGCTTCTCCGAGGTACAGAAAGCGACTCAGGCCATGAACTTGTTCCTGCCCCGCCGCTCGAGCTCTTCGACGGGCCGCTCTCACGAGCCGCCTGCCAGAACCCCACAGCAGCGCCCGCCTCAGCAAGCTCAGCAGCCCCAGCGTAGACAGGGCGGCCCCCCTCGCTCTCGCTCAGACAGCCGCCGCAGACAGCCTCCTCCCCGGGGGCCTCGACCCAAGATCGCGCTGAAGCCCGATCAACAGAAGTCTGCCTAGCACAGCTGAGAAAAAGACGGCTTTCTCCCGCTGCGGCCGGACCACCGTCAAAGCTTCACCCACTGTTAGTCCCCGTCTCACCGCTGACTGCAGTAGTGTTTACCGCCACAAACAAGCCGGTTCCCCTGCCCGCTTGCGAGCGACTAAAAGCCGTTTTCGCGGCTACCCAGAGAGTTCACAAAAAGAGCATAAAAGCCTCAAGTGTAAAAAATGTGCCCACAAGCATGTGCTCACGTACACACACAAGCACTTTATGCCCAGGGTCTCTCACAGAGCCCATTCTCACGGAGCGTGCACTATCCGCTCCAGTAGCAGAGAACATAAGCACGCCCACGAGCCCGTGCGCGTGTCCCCCCTCTGCCCGCTCTGTCACACGGCCCATAAACTCCTCTCTGAGTGTAAGTCCCGTTGCCATCCACATTATAAGCGTGCCCACACCCAGTGTCCAGCCCGCTATGTGCAGCAATCAGGGCGTAATCGCCATTCAACCGCTAGCCGCATGCTACGAAGCGTGGGAAGCCATCCCCGGCATCTCCCCGTGGGTGTTAAGCATAATAAAGAATGGTTATCGATTACAGTTTCGTCGCCGCCCGCCACGCTCGCGCGTGCGGCTCGAATCCACTGTCAGCCCGGCTGCTATGAACACGCTTCGCTTAGAAATAGCCAAGCTACTGCAGAAGGGCGCTATAGAGAGAGTCCCGCCAGCTATGACCGAGTCGGGGTTTTACGGCCGTTATTTTCTGGTTCCCAAGAAAGACGGCGGCCTCAGGCCGATCTTAGATCTCAGGGCTTTGAACAAAGCGCTCATGAAGAGACCGTTCAAAATGCTCACAGTCAGGAAACTCCTCGCGCACGTCCGCCAGGGGGACTGGTTCATCTCTCTAGACCTGAAAGACGCCTATTTTCAGATCCAGATAAACCCTCATCACAGGCCATTCCTACGTTTCGCCTTCGAGGGCCAAGTTTACCAGTATGCCGTTCTCCCGTTCGGCCTATCCTTAGCACCCCGTACGTTCACGAAGTGCATTGGTACAGCGCTCGCCCCCCTGCGAAGTCAGGGGCTGCGCATACTGAATTATCTGGACGACTGGCTGATTCTAGCAGATTCCCAGACGGAGCTGCTGTCGCACCGCACAGTTCTCCTCAACCATCTGGAAGCGCTGGGACTCTCTGTCAACTGGACAAAGAGCTCTCTCCAGCCCAGTCAAACTATTTCGTTCCTTGGAATAGATTTGAACTCTATCACTATGACGGCTCGCTTATCCACACAGCGCGCGCGCCGTGTTCAGCGCCTAGCCGCCTCGTTTCAGATGGGTACCCATACATCCCTGAAATCGCTTCAGAGGATGCTGGGTCATATGGCTTCAGCCTCCGCTGTGCTACTGCTGGGTCTTATGCACATGCGCCCCCTTCAACTCTGGTTAAAGAGCCGCGTATCCCACCACGAGTGGACGACGGGCCGCCAGATGATCAAGATTACTCAGACATGTATCACTGCACTGCAGCCATGGTCAGTAATCGAGTGGTTTGAGAGGGGCGTTACCATGGGGACTTTTTCTCGCCGGAAAGTTATCTCGACAGACGCATCCAACTCGGGTTGGGGAGCGGTTTGCGAGGGCTCACCGGCCGCCGGCCAGTGGTCGAGCCACGAGAGTTCCCTACACATAAACTGTCTGGAAATGATCGCGGTCGAGAACGCGCTCCTGTGTTTCCTCCCGCGCATACACGGTCACCACGTCCTGATTCGCTCCGACAATATGGCCGTGGTATCATACATCAACCGTCAGGGCGGTGTCAGATCCAAGTACCTCTTTCATCTGACACGCCGCATCCTATTGTGGTCCCAGAGTCACCTGCTCTCGCTCAGAGCGACGCACGTACCGGGCCATCTGAACGACGGTCCAGACAGGCTGTCCAGGAACCTGGTCTCCCCCGGAGAATGGTCCCTGCACTCTCAAACAGTCCAAACGCTGTGGCACCTATTCGGCAGAGCGGAGATAGATCTTTTCGCTTCAGAAGAGAACGCTCACTGCCCAATATTCTTTTCAAAGAGCGAGGACGCGCTAGCCCAGGATTGGCCCCGCCACCCGCTCTATGCTTTTCCCCCGATTTCTCTGCTACCGCAGGTCATTCAGAGAATCAGGGACTCACGCCACTCGGTGCTCCTCATAGCCCCGCGCTGGGAGAATCAGATTTGGTTCCCGGAGCTAACGCGGCTGTCACAGACAGCCCCGTGGCCCATTCCAATCAGAGCAGATCTCCTCACTCAAGCCCGCGGCTCGATCTGGCATCCCCATCCACAGCGCTGGGCGCTTCATGCATGGGTGACCAACGACTACGCGTCGAATTGCCAGAAGGGGTTCTGAACACGATCAAACACGCCAGAGCAGATTCTACTAGAAAGCTCTATGCTGCAAAATGGTCTGTGTTCTTTTGTTGGTCTGGTGCACCGACAAAAATTTGGACCCACGGACGTGCGAGGTTTCGTCTTTGCTAGTGTTCCTTCAGGAGATGATGGATAAGGGCAGGTCCCCATCCACTCTTAAGGTTTACGTGGCAGCCGTCGCGGCGTTCGTTGAACACCGGCGCGCCCAGTCTCTGGGCAAAGACGAGCTAATCATCCGCTTCCTCAGGGGAGCCAGAAGGATGAACCCCCCTCGCCCCCCTACGGTGCCGGTCTGGGATCTTTCTATAGTTCTAGAAGCTCTGAAAGCCCCACCGTTTGAACCACTTGAGTCCGTGGAGCTAAAATACCTCTCGTTAAAAACCGTTCTTCTGACGGCATTTGCCTCAGTAAAACGTGTGGGGGACATTCACGCGCTGTCTTCGAGCGCCGCGTGCCTAGAGTTTGGACCGAATGACTCCATAGTCATTCTAAAACCTAGACACGGTTATGTTCCAAAGGCGATTGGTACCCCTTTCAGGGCGCAAGTGATCTCTCTATCGGCGCTGCCTGCATCCGATAGCGAACGGGACGCTGACCGCCTCTGCCCGGTTCGGGCTATCAGAGTGTACACTACACGCGTTGCCGCGTTCAGACGCTCGGAGCAGCTGTTTGTGTCGTTCGGTGGCTGCACCAAGGGACTAGCCGCCTCGAAACAGACCCTATCCAGGTGGATAGTAGACGCTATTGCCTCTGCTTATGCCGCTAAAGACCTGCCTTGCCCTCTGGGCATCAGGGCTCATTCCACCAGAGGCATGGCCTCATCTTGGGCATGGTCCTGCGGGATTTCCATTCACGACATTTGTGTGGCTGCGGGATGGGCCTCCCCCTCCACTTTTGTCAGATTTTATAACTTGGAAGTTCCTGCCTTACAGGCTAAAATTCTGGCGGTCTAGTACTCACAGCCCTCCTATAGAAGCCGCACTATCGGGAGTTCCATCACAACCGGCTCACCCCTTGTGTTCCCCCAGGGTGCTTATGCATTAGCCTACACATCACGGCCCGCTTCGCCGGCCGCCTTTGGGCGTTTTTGCACTAGATGATAACGGCCGCTATGCTGGCCGCCTTATTATCTTCATCCACTTATAGATTCCCCCGGTGTTTTCCCCCTGGGATGCTTAGTGGTTACTTAGCGCGCACGGCGTTGACCAGGTGTTCCCGTAGCGTAAGCTAGCTTACGCAATACGAGAGAACCTCTTGTAAGAGAACGAATCGGTTACCTAACGTAACCTCGGTTCTCTCTAGATGAGGGAACGAGTATTGCGTTCCCGGCCGTGCTTGCGCCACTCGCGTTTCGCTTCATGCTACAGAATCAACGAACGAGCTGGGAGAGCGACCTTTATACACTGTAGCCACGCCCCTTTTGGCGGGCTGTGACTCAGTGAGCGAGCGCCGTCCGCTCATTGGCCGCGGACTCAGCGCCGCTCTCCCATAGGTTCGTGCATTCTCTCTGAGCGAACCAATGAGCCGCTAGCTAGCCCGCTCATGGTCTGCCTCAGAAGAGACTGCGTTGACAATGATTACAAAATTATGGAATAATTTTTTGGCTTCAACTTCTCAGCAAAGATGAATCTTTCCCGTAGCGTAAGCTAGCTTACGCAATACTCGTTCCCTCATCTAGAGAGAACTGAGGTTACGTTAGGTAACCGATTCGTTTTTATGCTTGGCTTTTTTGGAGTAAAACAGTGATTTCACTGTTACCACTTTATCTGTGTAAAATGTTCTAGTAGCTCAACGTTTTTGCTGTTTAAACTTTAAACCATTCCTTTATTCCTTTATTACTGTGATAACTGGTGAAAATAGCTTTTAATATTCAGGGGTAAAACTATAACTTGAAATATGGGGATAAAAGGTTTCTGCCCAATGTGACAATGAAGTACAGCTTGGCAATGGCAGCACTGCATCTCCATCAATGAGAAAGTCTAGTTTATTATGCAAAGGTTGTAAGGTTAACTTGTTTTATGAACTGCAACACTTGCTAAATCTGTCAAACCTAAGCCCATTTCCAGTACTTTTTAAACTAAATTAATTTGTTAAAGACTACTTTTTTGTTTTTACTAAAATTGATTAAACTTGACTAAAACCTTTTGGTGTTTTTGTCGACTAAAACTTGACTAAAACCTTTTGTGTTTTCGTCGACTAAAACTTGACTAAAACTATTAAGTTTATAAGTGACTAAAATGTGACTAAAACTTAAAAGCATTTTCGTCCAAAAGACTAAGACTAAAACTAAAAGGGCTGCCAAAAACAACACTGGTGTTAATGAAATTGATGAAATGCTATATTTCTTTATATTGTATGAATAGAGTAACACTCTACGGTAAGGGTACATGAATTATCATGAATTCAAGTATAAATTCATGCATGAATTATGCATTCATTTATGCATTAATATCTCATGAATCATCAGGAACTAACACAAGTTCAATATTTTTCATTCATGACTTCCTTAATGAACAACACCTTAATTAAAACATTAACTAAGATGAGCACATCATCATGAATGATGATTTATTACGCATGATCATGATGTTTTCTTTGTTCTTTGTCTAGGTCAGTGACCTAGTCACCACTTTAGTTGAAGGGCCAAACACATGATGAAGTCATTAATAGATAATGCTTAGTTAATGATGACTACTCTATTGGACAGACACCAAAATAGACCAATCAATCACAGCGCATAGCACACACATTCTGTTAATCAAATACAGAAGTCATCATTAACTAAGCATTATCTATCAATGACTTCATCATGTGTGTGGCCCTTTAACTAAAGTGGTAACTAGGTCATTTGAAACACTGATGAACAATGTGATATTAATGGTGGGATAACTGTGAACAAAGTAATGTGTGTAATATGTGTAAAATGTGTAATAAATCATAATTCATGATGATGTGCTCATCTTAGTTAATGTTTTAATTCAGGTGTTGTTCATCTATGAAGTCATGAATGAAAAACGTTGAACTTCATGATATATTAATGCATAATTCATCCATTAATTTACACATTCATGATAATTCATGTACCCTTACCGTAAAGTGTTACCATGAATGGTAACATGAGAAGATGGATTAACTATCAATCTTCGTTTATTATAAAAGGAATTGGAAAATATAGTTTTATAAAAATGAATGCATATATCCTGGTATTTATGATTGTAGACGATGTCTGTATCAAACAACTGAGGAGTGACTGAGGGTCCGGCTATACTAGGAGTACAAGCAACATAGCTTGCTTATTTAGCCAGGCTTCTGGATGTTAGATATGTACTTGTTCTGTAATTAGTGTTGATGATAGAGACAGCTATGTCTAAAGATTCTGGAAATCAATAATGTACAATGTCAGATATGATGTTGATATTAAGTCATTGAAGGAAAATTATTGTCTGTTTTATAAAGGAAATTATGAGTTGGGATAAATTCCCTGGACAAGGATGATCAAAGTTCATCAAAGTACTTTGTGAAACCTGCTTAGAATATGTTTAATGATTTTCTGTGCAGTTTGTGAAAATTAATGTGCTGTCAATGATAATGGTAATGATGAGGATTATGATTTGGATATTGTGTTTGAATCAGCCACTGGTGTATGGTCAAAGGAAGGCAGAGAACCGCTTATTAGCTCTGTTTACATTCCTGATTGGGACACAATTGAACCACCAACCTTCCGGTTTGTAGACAACCTACATGAAACACTGAGCCACTGCAGCCCCGGAAGGGGACAGGGATTTCTGATGTTGGTGTGGGTTTGAAAGTAGATTAGTGTTTAAATGACTGTGTCATAAGTGATAATAAGCTATTCATAGTAAAACACAGTGTTCCAGTTGAAAACCCTAGATATGGAAAGGGTAAAATAAATTATGCTACAGGCAGTTCAGATTTGATAAATTTAGAGGACAATTTGTAAATGTTTTAGTGAAGTTAAACTGAATGATTTTTAAGAAGTCTTTAAAATAATAATACTTAAACAATAGAAGCAGGGACGTGCACAGACATTTTCAGGGGCAGGGGCTCAAGTGAAAAAAAAGGGCACTTCTCATAATTTTAAAATTTATTTTACTTTTTTTAAACAAAAAAGTATATATATTAACACAACTCTAATATTTTTTAAAAAAAATATTTAAAAAGTTAATTAATTTTATCTTCCTCAAACTCATACGATTGTTTAATTTTCAAAAGTTGTCTGCAAGATAATCAGTTCACACAGAAATCATGGTCTCCTTATGCCATGTCCACACGGACACGGGTATTTTTATAACCGTGACTTTTTTTACGCGGTTCGGCCGTTTGACCACACGGAAACGCAGTATCAGGACACTGAAACCGAACATTTTTGAAAACCCCTGCCAGGGTGAGTATTTTCTGAAAGTTTTTGCTCCGCTGATGGCTTCTGATTGGCTAACGTGGCTTTACGGTTAGGTTTATATTGCCGCCTGATGGTGTTGAATGCTCCTGACGGCGCTTGATAACGTGTTTTTGCGTTTTCATGTGGACGGAGTTTTTTTTTAAAACGCAGGAGGGAAAAACTCTGTGTGTTCGTGTGGACATGGCCTTAGTATTCATAGGTTTATAGATCAGCAAAGGAAACCATGCCACAGTGTCAATCAAGTACATATTTGATACACCTGATGGTGACATGGACTTCACATTTGAGGGAGAAATGTATCATCATCAAATAAAACCTTCAAAATCCACATTTCGAGTTTATTCTGTTTGCATCTGTAGATTTCTTCTAAATTCACCAATTTAGATTTCTAAACTTCAGGGGAAAGACTCTTGATGTAGCTATGTAAGTCATTAACTTTAATAATAAGAATTTTAGGCCATACAAATTCATAAAAAAGTCCGGATTTTCCATACAAGGCCATAAATTACATTTAGCCAAATCTTGATATGCTCATTCATTCATTATTATCACTATATAATTTTTCGCGATAAAACTATATCAAGTTCGAGTCAAAATCGTCAATACTCGATATCAATATAGAGTTCGATAATTTTTATGTGGCAAAAGTACAAAGAAACTAATTTGAAGCGCACGCCTCACGGACTGTTTATCCGCTCGGCTCAAAGTCCAAACGGCAGTGAGAGCTCACTAGAGGTGGCGCGTTTACTCTGATCGGTGCTTCAGAACTCCTGACCTGATATTTAGATACACTAGGCATTAAATATATATTTGTTTGACAGGGAAACTGTGAGCAAATAGTAATATGTATTTTCTTAAAAAATAAAATAAAAAAGCACCCCAGAAAAAAGGGCACTTTCTCTCCAGGAATAAAAAGGGCAGGTGCTCAAGCCCCCTTTGATGTCTATGTGTGCACGTGCCTGAATAGAAGTGAAGATATTTTGACTAGTTTATTTTAAGAACAGTAACTTCTTTGTCTAATCTTAAGGCCATTGCACACTGAGCACGAAATATTCGTATGCGTATTTTCGTGTTCGTCAGCTTAAAAATTCGTCACGCATAGAAACCTTGCACACCGAGTCCGTTGCGTATTTCTTAAACCTTTGCGGGAAAAAACGCAAAAATACCAAATGGATTCGTCAAGCAGTGAGAGTGATTTTTGCCCTCTCTCTTATTGAAAAGGGAAGAAAGAGAAAATATTACGTCCATCCAATCCTGAAATTGCGCCGAGAGGAAGGAGTTGCGACGAATATCCTGAGCGATTCAAAATTTACCTCAGAACGTCAGTGGGACAGTTTGATGCTTTGCTAGCGATTCTGGAGCCACATATTAAAAACAAGACCACCAATTTCCGTGAACCAATCGATTCTGAACGGAGACTGGCAGTGTGTCTGAAATGGACCAGGTATGGACACACACACACGGACAAACACACACCCGCGCGCGGCCCGTTGGAAGCGCTGGGCAGACAGAACAGCTAGGCTGTTATTTTGTATATTGTGCCCAAATAATACATTAGTTATCGAATAGGCTGCTCAATCACACCTTATTCGATCCTAAATTTCAATCTGATTGAAAGGGGAGGTTTAATAATTTCATAATCCAATATAGAGAAGAGAACATAAACACTTGATCGAATTGAAAACCGAAACTGAAAGCACGGCGCATATGTGCAATGATTTGAGGACGAGCTCCCCCCGGCCCTGAATTGTCAAAAGACCTCTCAAAATGCTGGCTCTGGATGCGAAAAACGCAGAAAATCGAAACCGATCCGATTAATTTTATGACGGACGAAAGTTTCGGAGGCGGTGTGCAAGCGTGACTGACATAACGTGAGGTCGAATTTTTTTTTTTAACGTGCGAAAATTTCGGATGCGAATTTCGGACTCGGTGTGCAATGGCCTTTAGTCTCCAGCATGAAACATGGCTGATGGCTTTGGTTACAGATGTAACAGTTCACTGAATGTGATAACTGAATTCACTGAGTATAATCTAAGTAGCTAGGTTGCTGCTTTTAAGATGGTTAATGGGTTTAGCGTTTAGGTGATTAAATACTGTTGTTATTAACCTGTCTCCGTGTTACCACTATTAGGTAGTCCAAATGGCTCTGGTGACTCTTAAATGTGCCTTTCCTGAGCTCAAGAAAACAACTGATTTTTGTTGAAGAAAACGATTAAAGATTCTGTTATTGGGAAGAGCGGTTACCAGTGTGCACCAAGTGACTACTCAGAGATGGGTAAGATCCTCTTTGGCCAAGTGAGGACAGCCTAAGGCAGGAGGCCACGCTGACACTGGCCACGCTGACACTTTCTAAATAATCTATCTATCTACCCATCTACCTATCTATCTATTTTTTTTTCTAACTAATCTATCTTTTTTCTAACTAATCTATCTATCTCTTTCTTTCTTATCTATCAATCAATCAATCAATCAATCAATCAATCAATCAATCAATCAATCAATCAATCTAAATAATCTATCTTTCTTTCTTTCTACCTAATATTTCTTTCATTGAAACTAATCTTTCTAATCTAAACTAATCTATCTATCTATTATTTATCTATCTTTCTAACTATTCTTTCTTTCTACCTAATCCAGCTAACAAACTTCAAAGTACTTTAATCTTCTTCAAAGTCTGGCTTTCTCAAGCCAACTTAAAGTTTGTCTCAAACTTTTTTCTAGTTTTGGTTTAAAAGCTTTTCTTTTCAGAAATAAAATAACAACCAAGTTGTAATAGATAACTAGATAATAAATATCAGAGGTTAGTACACTGGTGCATCTCATCTATTATATAGTGAATAAAATAGTTTTTATATTAGAATTATATAGTTACACAGTCATTTGTAAATAATCACCACCTGACCTCAGTGGCTCCTTTGAAGCCTGTTGTTGCAGCTGCAGAGATTTCTCCGTTTTAGGTTTTCTTCCTCTGCGCTTTAGTAATGGAATCGGTCCTCCTAAATAAGAAGAAAGACACACCACATCCATATTTATAGATCTGTTCTTTCTCTAAACAAAAAAAACATCCAACAATTTTGAGAGGGTAATATACACCTGCTGATAATACATCTAAACCAGGAGCGCATGAAGTGGGGCTTGAGTTTTCTGTATCAGAGTCCTGTTCAGCTTCAATCTGTGAAAACCAAATCAAATATATATATATATATATATATATATATATATATATATATATATATATATATATATATAATTCTAGCAGTTATGTTATGGCCATCAGACCTAATCACAAGCACAATCAGCAAAGTACTGAATGATTACCTTTCTCTTTCTTCCTTTTTTAGCTTCGACAGAAACATTTGTGGTATTTTTCTGTGATGAGTTCTGGAGATCACACACAAAAAAAGGTAAAATATCTGCATTGTCAATGAACTAATTTTATACATGAAGGAGAACCATTAAACAAAATTATTTTTTACATGGTTTTTCAACATAAATGTATGTTGGCAGTGTGTTCTTTCTTTCTTTAGTTCTTTCTACCCAATCTATCTATCTTTCTTTCTACCTAATCTACTTTTTTTTCTAACTAACCTATCTATCTTTCTTTCTAACTAATCTTTCATCTTTCTAACTAATCTATCTTTATTTATTTCTAACTAATCTATCTTTAATTCTTTATTTCTAACTAATCTATTTTTCTTTCAAACTAATCTATCTTTATTTCTTTCTAAATAATCTATCTTTCATCTTTCTAACTAATCTATCTTTATTTCTAACTAATCTATCTTTCATCTTTCTAACTAATCTACCTATCTTTCAAACTATTTTTTCTTTTTATCCAATCTATCATTCTTTCTTTTAACTAATATTTCTTTCTTTCTAACTAATCCATCTTTCTTTCTAAATGATTTTTCTTTGTTTCTTACTGATTTTTCTTTCTAACTAATCCATCTTTTTCTTTCTTTCTTTCTAATTAATCTATCTATTTTCTTTCTAATCTATCTTTCTTTCTATTAAATCTATCTTTCATCTTTCAAACTAATCTATCTTTATATCTTTGTAACTAATCTATCTTTTTTCTTTCTAACAAATCTTTCTTTCTTTTTTATCACTTATTTTTTATTTTGTATATTCTTCAGATCTCCTTTTACAGCAATTACTTCCACTCAGAAACAGTATCCTGTACAATGGGTCATAACATTCACACGCTTCAAATCAACAAGATGAGGAGAATATGTCAAAGAGTACAAGGAGAGAAGAAAAATAAAAATAAAAAAATAAACAAAAAATAATTAACAACATTTAAAATAATGTCAACAGAACAAACATCAACTTAAAACAAAACATGGGTTGTATACAAGTTGCCCTAGCAGTTATAATCAGAGTTAGTTCTAACGGTCCTCCATCACCGTCATTAGTGGTGCCCATCTTTCAATAAAAAGTTCCTTTTGTAATCTTAATGAATATGTAATTTTTTCCATAATGTAAATATTTCTTAAAATTGTTAGCCAATCAGCTTGGTTTGGTGGCTCCTTTTTAAGCCATTTTTATGGTAATTGCTACCAATAATATCTGTAATAAATACATATTTTTCCTACTGTGCATCACAACTGTTCCCTTGGACTGATAAGTATTAAACTGATACTTTTGGAGATGAGCACAACGAAGCTGGAGCAACGTACTGTCTGCATCAAGTGCCCATCATGGGCAGCAGTAACGCTACCCAGCTTTTGTGGATCCTCCTGACTGGCCGACTTTTTCAAATTGCACTATAAATGGAAACGTTGCAATTAATTGTAAATAAAAAAGCTAGTATGTAGGCAAATGACCCTCTCTTTGATCTGATTAATTTATTGCCCTCTATAAGTGCAAATTGCTGGTGCTCAGAACTAATTGTTTGTTTTTGTTTTTGTTATGTTTTTTTATTTTTGTTTGATTAATTGTTTTATGTGTAATAAAAAATTTTGAACCTGAAGGGTTCTACAAGCTGAGCGGACTATAAATATCTCTGGTTGCTAAATAAACCGTCTCAGGCAAGTTATTATTTGTAAAAACTAGATTTAGCCTAATTAAAATATAAACTAATGTTTTAAAAATGTTTTCTTTGGCAAGTAACCATGGTATAAGCGGGTTAATGCCCTCCGAGGTGTCCATTGTCAGGTTTTAATGGACTTCAGCGGAGGCAACCGCCCTCCGCTGCGCGTCAGCCGGTTCACGCCTCGCCGTCGTCCATTAAAACCTGACAATGGACACCTCGGAGGGCATTAACGCTTACATTTATCTATCTATCTATCTATCTATCTATCTATCTATCTATCTATCTATCTATCTATCTATCTATCTATCTATCTATCCTTACTAGGGCTATTTTCGACTAAGGATTTTCATAGTCGAATCTGATTCATTAGATTTTGTCGTAGTAGACTGATAGTCGAACATTTTTTTTTAGATAGGTCTAGCAGCCATATTTTTTTCCATTTCAAACAAAAGAGATGGACGTATGTGCATTAGGCTATTCGTTCTGTGTTTTTTTTTCTAAACAGTTAGGCCATGTTTAGGTAGTATTTTTCATGTTTTTATCACGCAATCATGTTTTTGATGCGGTGGCGAGCTTGTAACTTGTAACTTGACGCTTTAGCCTAAGGGTAGCAGCGGCGCTGCCGAAAATAAAAAGCTGTCACAAAGAACAAATATAGCAAGGAGACATTTTAATTGTTTATTAATAAAGATGAAGTTGCGCTGCGCGATCTTCACATAGTGCATGCATGCGCCAGAGAGAAATGCACAGTTCATTTTATAAGAAGGGAGCATTAGGTTACGTTTTCTTTCGTTTTGAATCGTTCTATTTACAAGTAGACATTTCAATATAGATATATGTTTCAGGACTGTGGAGTAGACTGTACTTAGGCTATACGCTGAGTTGCGGTAGCTATAGACCATTTTGAAAGATGTAAACAACACTGGTTCAGAAGCACTTCCTGTTTCAGTTTAACACTACATAAAAGCTGGGATAAAATACAACCAACAGAACACATAAGACTTAATCAAAAAGTTAAACAAACATCTTTAAGATGTTTTCTTTACATGTGAAATAAAGAAAGCAGTTACAAACTGAAACAGGAAGTGTTTCTGGACCAGTGTTGTTTACATCTTGCAAAATGGTCTATATTTATGAGACCTTGATTATCAGTAGTTGTCTGCTTTTCCTTCTTATTGATTAAATCCAGACAATTGGTTGATGAAACATTAATTAAAATCAAGAAGAAAATGATAAAAAACGAAATTCACTTTAAAGAAAGGCTTTGTGCTTTTCTGTTTGAGGTCTGTGAAAGTTTTAAAGCAGTCTTTAAGTGCTGCTTCAGAGCGCTCGTGTCCGTCTGAGAACTGTCACGTCTGTAACATTGTTTTTTCCTCTGTGAACACAAAAAATAATATTTTATGTTTTGTGGAGAACCAACCCTTCCTCATCTGATTTGAGCAGTGTAATTCACAAAATTACAAAAAATATATTTTGCCTCCTAAAACGTAAAGATTTTTTTTTCACGCATGAATGCTTGTCTATTTCAGACTAAATATAAAACGCATGTATACCGTATTTTCCGCACTTTAAGGCACACCGGATTATAATTAAGGTACACCTTCAATTAATGACCTATTTTAGAACATTTTTCATATATAGGGCGCACCGGATTATGGGGCGCATAAGATACTGTAGTCAAACGTTTGACTGGGTTTGCTTTATGCATCCACTAGATGTGCTGGGAATGTAGTGAGTGCGTGGCGCCGCAGGTGAGGCGTTTATTAGTGCGAGCGCGCTGGGACAGTAACGTAACTTACATACGCAGCCTGACTCATGAGTATTCAATTTGTGGCGGCTCGCTGACAGCAACGGCTGGCTGTTTTGAATGAGACGACCCGGTTACTGTGAACGGGGAGCGCTTGATGAACATTCTGTGACGCGCGAGCAGTGCTGGGGACAGTGTGTCTGTTAAGAGCTCGTGAGCGGAAGACACACATAACCTGATTTATACGAGGTTGAACTGGCCGTACTATTCGACTATAACGTTCATAGTCGAATCAGACCTCTCCGAATCGAATCGTCGAATCCTCGACTATTAGAAGTCAGCCCTAATCCTTACAAATCAATGCATCTTTCTAACTAATCTTTCTTTCTTTTTTTCTAACTAATCTTTCTTTCTTTCTTTCTTTCTTTCTAACTAATCTATCTTTTTTCTTTCTAACTAATCTATATTTCTTTCTAACTTATCTATCTTTTTTTCTTTCTAACTAATCTGTATTTCTTTCCAACTAATCTCATTTTTTCTTTCTAACTAATATCTTTATCTTCTTTCTAACTAATCTATCTTTCTTTCTAACTAATCTATCTATCTTTCTCTCACTTATCTATCTATCTATCTATCTATCTATCTATCTATCTATCTATCTCTTTCTTTCCTTTCTTTCTTTCTTTCTTTCTTTCTTTCTTTCTTACTAATCTATCTTATTTCTAACTGATCTATCTTTCTAACTAATCTATCTTTCTTTCTTTCTAACTAATCTATCTTTCTTTTCGAACTAATATTTCTTTCGTTCTAACCACTGATCTATATAGAATGACATATGTATACACACATATAATGTCATTATATAGATCAGTGGTTCTAACTAATCTTTCTATAATCTTTCTAACTAATCTATCTTTCTTTCTTTCTAACTAATCTATCTTTTTCTTTCTAACTAATCCATCTTTTTCTTTCTAAAAAACTTTCTTTTTTATTTCTAACTTGATCTATCTATCTATCTATCTATCTATCTATCTATCTATCTATCTATCTATCTATCTATCTATCTATCTATCTATCTATCTATCTATCTATCTATCTATCTATCTATTCTTTCTTTATTACATGCTTTCTTTTCTTTCTTTAATTCTTTCTTTCTAACTGATCTATCTTTCTAACTAATCTATCTTTCTTTTTAACAAATTTATCTTTCTTTCTTTCTAATCTTTCTTTCTTTCTTTCTAACTAATCTGTCTTTTTTTCTTTTTTTACTAATCTGTCTTTCTTTCTAACAAATCTATCTTTCATCTTTCTAACTAATCTATCTTTATTTCTTTCTAACAAATCTATCTTTCTAACAAATCCATCTTTCATCTTTCTAACTAATCTATCTTTCTTGCTAACTAATATATATTTTTCTTTCTATCAAATATATCTATTTCTTTCTAACTGATCTATCTTTCTTATCTTTCTTTCTAACTAATCTCTTTCTTTCTTTCTTTCTTTGTCAAATCTATCTTTCATCTTTCTAACTAATCTATCTTTATTTCTTTCTAACTGATTTCTTTTAGTTCTTTCTTTCTTACTAATCTATCTTATATATCTAATCTATATATATACACATGTCATTATATAGATCAGTGGTTCTAACTAATCTTTCTATCATCTTTCTAACTAATCTATCTTTCTTTCTTTCTTTCTTTCTAACTAATCTATCTTTTTCTTTATAACTAAAAAAACTTTCTTTTTTTCTTTCCAACTTTATCTATCTATCTATCTATCTATCTATCTATCTATCTATCTATCTATCTATCTATCTATCTATCTATCTATCTATCTATCTATTCTTTCTTTATTACATGCTTTCTTTAATTCTTTCTTTCTAACTGATCTTTCTTTCTAACTAATCTATCTTTTTCTTTCTAAAAAACTTTCTTTTTTATTTCTAACTTGATCTATCTATCTATCTATCTATCTATCTATCTATCTATCTATCTATCTATCTATCTATCTATCTATCTATCTATCTATCTATCTATCTATCTATCTATCTATTCTTTCTTTATTACATGCTTTCTTTTCTTTCTTTAATTCTTTCTTTCTAACTGATCTATCTTTCTAACTAATCTATCTTTCTTTTTAACAAATTTATCCTTCTTTCTTTCTAATCTTTCTTTCTTTCTTTCTTTCCAACTAATCTGTCTTTTTTTCTTTTTTATTAATCTTTCTTTCTAACAAATCTATCTTTCATCTTTCTAACTAATCTATCTTTATTTCTTTCTAACAAATCTATCTTTCTAACAAATCTATCTTCATCTTTCTAACTAATCTATCTTTCTTGCTAACTAATATATCTTTTTCTTTCTATCAAATATATCTATTTCTTTCTAACTGATCTATCTTTCTTATCTTTCTTTCTAACTAATCTCTTTCTTTCTTTCTTTGTCAAATCTATCTTTCATCTTTCTAACTAATCTATCTTTATTTCTTTCTAACTGATTTCTTTTAGTTCTTTCTTTCTTACTAATCTATCTTATATATCTAATCTATATATATACACATATGTCATTATATAGATCAGTGGTTCTAACTAATCTTTCTATCATCTTTCTAACTAATCTATCTTTCTTTCTTTATAACTAATCTATCTTTTTCTTTATAACTAAAAAAACTTTCTTTTTTTCTTTCCAACTTTATCTATCTATCTATCTATCTATCTATCTATCTATCTATCTATCTATTCTTTCTTTATTACATGCTTTCTTTAATTCTTTCTTTCTAACTGATCTATCTTTCTAACTAATCTATCTTTCTTTCTAACAAATCTATCTTTTATCTTTCCAACTAATTTATCTTTATTTCTTTCTAACTGATCTATCTTTCTTATCTTTCTTTCTAACTAATCTCTTTCTTTCTAACTATTATATCTTTCTTTCTAACTGATCTCTTTCTAACTAATCTCTTTCTTTCTTTGTCAAATCTATCTTTCTTTCTAACTAATCTATCTTTCTTTCTAACTAATCTATCTTTCTTTCTAACAAATCTATCTTTCTTTCTTTCTAATCTTTCTTTCTTTCTAATCTATCTTTCTTACTAATCTGTCTTTCTTTCTTACTAATCTGTCTTTCTTTCTAACAAATCTATCTTTCATCTTTCTAACTAATCTATCTTTCTTTCTAACAAATCTATCTTTCTAACAAATCGATCTTTCATCTTTCTAACTAATCTATCTTTCTTGCTAACTAATATCTTTTTCTTTCTGTCAAATCTATCTTTCATCTTTCTAACTAATCTATCTTTATTTCTTTCTAACTGATCTCTTTCTTAATGTCTTTCTTTCTTACTAATCTATCTTTCTTTCTAACAAATCTATCTTTCATCTTTCCAACTAATCTATCTTTATTTCTTTCTAACTGTCTATTTATCTTTCTTTCTAACTAATCTTTCTTTCTTACTAAACTATCTTTCTTTGTAACTAATTTCTTTCTTTCTTACTTTCTTTTTTCTTTCTTTCCAACTAATCTATCTATCTTTCTTTCTGTCAAATCTATCTTTCATCTTTCTAACTAATCTATCTTTCTTACTAACTAATCTCTTTTCTTTCTAACTAATCTATCTATCTTTCTAACTAATCTGTCTATTTTTCTTTCTAACTAATCTATTTCATGCTTTCTTTTCTTTCTTTCTAACTAATACTTTATTTCTAACTGATCTAGCTTTCTTTCTTTCTAACTAATTTATCTTTCTTTCTAACTAATCTATCTTTCTTTCTAACTAATCTATCTTTCTTGCTAATCTATCTCTTTCTTTCTAACTAATCTCTTTATCTTTCTTCCTAATCGATCTTTCTTTATTTCTAACTAATCTATATTTCTTTCCTTCTAACTAATCTTTCTTTCTAACTAATCTATCTTTCATCTTTCTAACTAATCTATTTTCTTTCTAACTAATCTATCTTTTTTTCTAACTAATCTTCCTTTTTTCTAACTATTCTATCTTTCTTTCTAACCAATCTTACTTTCTAACTAGTCTTTCTTTCTTTCTTTCTTTCTTTCTTTCTTTCTTTCTTTCTTTCTTTCTTTCTAACTAATCTCTTTCTTTTTTCTTTCTAACTAGTCTATCTTTCTTTCAAACTATTCTATCTTTTTTTTCTTTCTGTCTTCTATCTTTTTCCTAACTAATATTTCTTTCAAACTAATTTCTTTCTTTTTCTAACTAATTTTTCTTCCTTTTTCAAAATACTTCAAACTTTCTGGTGCAAACTTTCACAAGCCAACTTTTAAATCTAGCTATTCTTTTTAGAGCTTTAACTCTACAAACTCGGCTCAGACATTCAAACTGTTCTGACTCGCATTGCTATATCTTTTCAAACTGATTTGACTTTGTTTTCTTTAATAAGTAAATGTGCCTTCCAAAAAACATTCAATATCATATTAATGGGCTGTATCAAGAAAATAAAAAGGACATGAGCAAATATAAGCATCACAAAGATGTGTTATAAGGCAAAGAAAAATAATGTTTGTAAAATGAAGCATCACAAAGATGTTGTGTATAAGGAAAAGACAAAGAAAGTTTGTAAAATGAAAAGTCTCTTCACATTCTGATAGCAATCACCAAGTTAAGTTGTCAAAATGCATTTATGTGTTTATCGTCCATGGAAGGCGTGAGACAATTAAATGTTCATCCAATCATTGCATTCGACCGAATACAAAGATGCAATGTCCTACATAACTGTCAACGTAGGTATCTGATTTAGAATGAGCAAAAATCTGTGAGAAAATCACAACCCAAAGACAAAAGTGTAGGGGTTCGATAGGATGCAGTGGTGACACGATTCTGTAAATTTTTGATAAAAAAAAGTTAAAGAAATTTCCTATTATTTCAAATTTTTTACATTTATTAAAACTAAAATCATAAAGTATGATCTTTTTTACTTTGAAAAATGATGAAGCTATACTTGACCCATCTTCTGGGGTGTCGTCTTAGCATTAGCAGCATATAAAGCGAAAACAGCTCTGTTGTAGTAGTGAAACAAAGGTTTATTTAATTTTAGTTTTTATTTTAAGTTTGCAAGGCTCTAGATTAACATTTGAGGGCAGTAATTTTATTCATAATGTTGAAATAATTCAAAAAGCAAAATGATTAAAAATTAAATATTTGGGAATGGAAATGGCAGCCACCTACTGGTCCCTATTTATTGTACTTTTATTTTAAATTAAAAAAAAATAAAGTGAGTTTTTCTACATCTACACAAATGTAGTTTTAGAAATGGGGTTAATCTTTGAAGGATGAACAAATAATGTTTTGGTCATCACATTAAAAATAACATTTAAATATATGATAATATTTTTGAAAAAGAAAGATATGTGACGTACTTGAAAACATTTTTACAATTCCTGCCAAACTTCCATGGTTACAGACTACAGTTAGTGTAACTACATTAAATCCATAGTGAATGTTGCTGATTTGTGGACTTAAAGCCTATAATGGCTCGTTTCCACTGAGCGGTACGATACAGTTCGGTACGGTATGCAATTATTTGCGTTTCCACTGTCAAAAGTTGTGAATGGCACTAAAAAGCCGTACCGTACCACTTTTTGGGTACCCTTCCGTTGGGGTAACTAGCACAGTGGTGCGGTACTAAAAGGTGGAGCTAGACTCACAGCAGAATGGTGATTGGTTGACAGAGTATCGGGCATTAGAAGCGCCATTTCTTTAATATACAGTTGAATTTTATTACTGTTATTGTGCCACGGAATGTAGTTTTAAGAGTTTTTCAGGCGAGAATGTAGTTTTTCAAAGCTCAAATCTGTGGTTTAATAATAGATTTATGATAATTTGACTGAGATCCATTCCAAGCAATCACTGAACGCTTTGATATTTTTACATTTAAACGAAAAGAGGCAGGGTTGTGTTTTAAATTTTGTTTTGTTATAAATATACCGTACATGTGAATATAATCAATAGACTATGCGTTGCCTGAACCACATTTGTGTGCTTATAATGTTTAAAATGCATTTAAATGAAATCGAAAAGAAGAAGAGTGGCGTTTTATAACATATTTCGTTGTATTGTTGCCTAAAATGTACATACAGAGATAACCAGAGTAGCAGAGCGATCAAGAATGCGCTTCGTTCCATTAGCAGAATTACTGGATCGCGTCCTCAGAGTCATTCTCCTGAGTCAGACTTTGGGTAGGCTACTTGGTATTGAGAAACGCCTAATTCCAGCGCTTGTTTCTTGTGACAAACATGTCGAGAAGCAAGAACAAGATCTGCTGTACGTCATCCATTGTTGTTTATGTCGCTGTCTTCGCACGAAAATGATGTTGATAGCTTCTTTCCTGCGAACACTACGCCTATCAAGTAAGGGTACTGTTGACAGTGGAAACGCAATCCGGATCATGGTTTACCGACCCAAACCGTTCTGTACTGTATCGTGCCGTACCGCTCAGTGGAAACGAGCCGTAACTAGTTCATTCATGGCACAATGTTTCTCCTGGTTTCCACATCATTTCTGTTTGATCTAATAGAGATCTATGTTAATAATGGAGAAATTTGAATGCTTCTCAACAGATCTCGCAGCGATGCTATTATTTCTTTGGCAAATTCAAATGCTTTCTTTTTCTGGTTATCTTAGCGCTGTGTAGTAACAGTGTCACTTGATCAAGATTTGCTTGCGCTGCACCAAATTGGACTGGTCCAAACTGACGTTCCGTGAAGCAGAAGCACAAATGAGTAGCATAGATTCGTTCCGCTTTCATTACGACTAAATAAAATAAATATCGACTTCAAAAACATGATGTTGTTCAACCCCTAGTTCTCAGTAATTTAGTGGTAATATTCTGGAAAAGGCAATATGTTTTATTCTGCCCCCCTTTCACGACTACAAGCAATCTCTTTTGCATATGAAACATCCCGCCAGTGAGCCTCTGTACTTCAACCAAACTATAAGAGAACATACTTCATTTTTCAGATGTCCCTGATCAGAAATCTCCATGTCCCCACCATCATCCTTCTCCTCCTCCACTTCACTGGTAGCCACCTGCATGATGTCAAAAACACAGGACCACACCACGCAGGAGATTAACATGCCAGTTTGTCATTGAGAGCCCAGTCCACATGTGAGGGACTTACAGGATCAGAGAAACCATTTTTTTTTTAAGAAATGGACATACTTGAGGTGATTTTCTCCTTTTCTCATCATCTCCCTCTTGATTGCTGCTTAATTCCTTAACAGAACTTGCTCCAGCTGTCATTATCTGCACAAGGGTTTTGGTAATAAACCATTTATTAACCATTTTTCAATACAACAAAGATTATTGTGCACAAATATTGAATGAAAACAGTATCAAAACATCTAAACAATTTGTGCACGGCAATCCACAAATGCATCCAAAAGATTCACACACTGCACTCGAGATCCACACAAAACAGTGCATAAATGCAGACAGGAAATCCCACGCACTACATTCACAAATGGACACCATCAGAATGCAAATATATAAAGATAAGCTATACACACTATTTATAGAATAAATTGTGAACAAATTATTTTTTTACACACAAAAATGTTGTGGTGTTTGCATTGGTATTCTGCTTTAAAGGGATAGTTCACCCAAAAATGAAAATTAGCCCATGATTTATTCACCCTGATCCCATCCTAGGTGTATATGACATTCTTCTATCAGACGAATACAATTGGAGTTATATTAAAAATTGTCCTGGCTCTTCCAAGCTTGATAATGTCCGTCTTTGGAAGTCCATCAAAGCGCATCTATTCATGATTAATATAAAAAGCAATACAGAATCAGACGACCAAGTTATTTATTCTACATTAGTAAACATAGTATTTATTACATAAACATATTTACTAATTTGGCTTTTCCAAAACTATATTGCTATATACTGAGATGAGTAAAATTGACTGAAATATTTTCTATTTTCTATTTTAGTCTTTGATATATGCTATGTAATTCAAAATTAATACTATATATAATATTATAAAAGTAATATGAATGCTTAGACTTGATTAATTGGCCTGTTTTTGATGGAGTTTACTTTTATATTCTGCCACATCAGAGAAGTTTTTGTTCACAAATTTCTGCTCGGATGTTTTGAATGTGCTAAATGTCAATCATTTTATCATTTGTACATGATTCTTGTAAAGCCCTTTGTACTGTTGGTTTTAAAAGTCATTTACAAATAAAGATTAGCTAACGAATAAAGCAGCTTTTGTTCATGAATTTCTGCTCAGAGGTTTTGAATGTGCTTAACAATAGGTTTCTATATTTGAATACTAAAATGTTATGGTGTTCATGTGGGGATGACTTCAAAAATCATGTTTGTTTTTTCTCTGTTGAGTGGACATTATTATTATTATCATTAATGTTAATAGTATAGTTGCTAGTTGCATGATCCTGTTATTAGCATGCTAACTTTAACACAAATAAATAATCCTATTTTTACAACAATCCAAAATAAATCTATTTATATATTTTACCTTTTTCTAAGAGAGTTCAATTTAACACTAAATTTACACATATTTCATTGTATATAGATGAAGGCATTGCTTTTATTTCTACATGCGAACAGAACACCTAATCTGTCCAAAATTCTGAACCACCCCTTTAAGTAATTGCCTAGTTTTCATATGCCTAGAAACTGCCTTGAGAACGATACATATGGAAAGAAATAATCATGGGCATTAAAGCGAAATACTATTGCCAATGCATTGCTTATGTTTTGGATTGCTGTGGAGAGGCTTCTCACTGTAGAGCCATGGGTTGAGTGTTAAGTGTTGAGTGATGATTGTTGAGTGTTTCTGTGCATGCGTGTGAATCTCTTGCCTGCATTTGTGCATGGAGTCAAAATATAAAAGTAGTATAATGCAAAATATTTTTGAAACACAAAAGCTTGTATAATTGCACTAATTGAAAAAAAAAGCTTGCATTTTAATGTGTTGTATATTTAGGGCTTGCATTTTTATGGGCTGAGATTCAACATTGTTATATATTTAAGCTGTGAATAATTCAATTTAAAACATTTTCCTTACTTTTTATTGTTTTATATATATGCTTTTAGTAGAACACATTCAAAAGAACAGAACAGGTCACACTTTATTTTCTTCATTCTATCACCTGATGGAGTTTTGATCTGTGTTGTATTATTTTTATTTTATCACTTTGAAGCTGCTTTGATACAATCTGTATTGTAAAAAGCACTATATAAATAAAGGTGACTTGACTTGACCAGGGGTCTCACATACAATTATGTTGTTCATATACTGTTAACATCATATCAGGGGTTACTCTCCCAATAATCTCAGAAGAGTGAGGAGAAGAGAGAAAAAACATTAATAAAAATATTATTAGGAGAATATTTGTAACAGTCCTTTCAAGTCCCTAAAAGGTGCCATCACAAAACATACAAATCCAAAATGTTTTCACTAGATAAATATTTCCCATACTGAAGAAAGGAAAAAGAGCGAGAGCGAGAGAGAGAGTGAGAGAGAGATTCTCAATATGATAATTTCAATAAAATGTGTGGAGGGAAGAAAACAATTGCAGTACACTCAATATCTCTATGTTCACTCCATACTCAAGTCCTGTACATTAGCCATTTTGACCAGTGCTTGTAAAATGTATCCATGTTTAATCTTAAGAGAGGTCAGTTGTTCCATATCATACATATGATTTACAATCAATATCCACTCTTTTGTTGGTGGACTCTCATGCAGCCATTTCTTAGTTATTGCTTTTTTACTAGCAACCAATAATACTTTGTTACCTGTCTTGAGTATTAAGAGTTGGTATGTTTCCTTAATATACAGTACCTAAACTGTACTCCATCTCGAAACCCAGTATCAATTTTATTTCAGTGACTATCTCCAACCAAAAAGGCTGAATTGTTGGACATTTCCAAAATATGTGAAGTGAACAGCATAGAATTGATACATTGTCTCAACGGAGTGCAGATTCCAGATTACCGTTCTGTAAATATTATCTTTTGGTGGTAATAAAGAATCTTATGATATTCTTCCATGAGAATTCTCTCAATTGACCTGAACTAGATGTAGTATACAGTGGGGCCAAAAAGTATTTAGTCAGCCACTGATTGTGCAAGTTCTCCTACTGAGGTCTGTAATTGTCATCGTAGGTACACTTTAACTATAGCCGCGTTTCCACCGCAGGAATTTTCCCCAGGAACTGGGAACTTTTGGGGTGGTACTCGGTGTGTTACACTGCAGGAACCAGGGTCTAAATGAAGTTCCGGGTAAAAATTTCCCCCCCAGAAAATCCCTGCTGGCGAGGTAGTCCTTTTTCAGAGTTCAGGAACTTTCGGGGTGGGAGTTATGCGCTGAACATGCTGATTGGTTCTTACCACTTGTTCTTTCTGCCCGACGCGCGTTCGTCCCATCCATCTCACGGTCAATGTCCGCTGATAACAAACGTCTACTTTTATATCTAGCATTAAAAGCTTTCTGAATACGCTTTGGGTGCTCGTCTCTTTTCTGCCGTTTTGTTAATTACCTCGTTAGTAAACCAATCGCACACAAAAGCAGCACTGCTTGAATCTCTTCCATACAAAACTCAAAACAAATGCGCAGACTGGGAGGAGCAGTCGCACGCAGTTCAACGTCACTACATAATCTTCCCGCCCCGGAGCGGTACTTTAGTGTGTGGTTTAAATGCAGTAAGCAAGCGGTCTGGGACAAAAAAAAAAGGTTCCAGGGACAAATAGTTCCTGGTAATTGCAGTGGAAACGCGGCTTATGAGCGACAAACTGAGAGAAAAAAATATCCAGGAAATCACATTGAGGATTTTTAAAGAATTTATTTGTAAACTATAGTGGAAAATAAGTATTTGGGGAGATTTACGGCTGTTTACGGGGACGAAAATCCCACTTTTCATACAGTGATGGATCAGTTTTCCTGTCCCCCTTGCAGAAAAACAGCCCCAAAGCATGTTTCCTCCCCCATGCTTCACAGTAGATATGGTGTTCTTGGGACGCAACTCTGTATTCTTCTTCCTCCAAACACGACGAGTTGAGTTTTTACCAAAAAGTTCTGTCTTGGTTTCATCTGACCACATGATATTCTCCCAATCCTCTTCTGGATCATCCATATGCTCTCTGGCAAACTTCAGACGGGCCTGGACATGTACTGGCTTAAGCAGGGGGACACGCCTGATACTGCAGGATTTGACACCTCTCGGTGTAGTGTGTTACTTATGCTAGCCTTTGTTACTTTGGTCCCAGCTTTCTGCAGGTCATTCATTAGGTCCCTCCGTGTAGTTCTGTGATTTTTGCTCACCGTTCTCATGATCGTGGAGCCCCAGATCGAGGGAGATTATCAGTGGCTTTGTCTAAGCTGCTTGCCTATTGTAGATTCACTCTTCCCAGCCTGGTGCAGCTCTACAATTTTCTTCCTGGTGTCCTTCGACAGCTCTTTGGCCATGGTTGAGTTTGGAGTGCGACTGTTTGAGGCTGTGGACAGGAGTCTTTTATACAGATAGCGGGTTCAAACAGGTGTCAATAATACAGGTAACGAGTGCAGGGGGAAAAAAAGAAGTTACAGGTCTGTGAGAGCCAGAAATCTAGCTGCTTTGTGGGTGACCAACTACTTATTTTCCACCATAATTTACAAATAAATTATTTAAAAATCCTACAATGTGATTTCCTGGATTTTTTTTCCTCATTTTGTCTCTCATAGTTGAAGTGTACATATGATGAAAATTACAGACCTCTCTCATTCTAAGTAGGATAACTTGCACAATCAATGGCTGACTAAATACTTTTTTGGCCCCACTGTAAATGTTTTACAAATACTCATCATCAGATAAAATGATGTTCACTTCCTTCTCCCACTTATCTTTTACATATAATGTACAGGGATTTTTTGAAGATTATATACTTGAATACATTCTCGATATCAGTTTATTGTGAGTGCCAGTCTTATACACATCAATAAAAATATTGACGTATAGTTTCAATTTTTTTTTTTCATTATAATGTTTCCTGAGCTGTAAATTTCAAAAGAAACTTGTTTTCTAAAATCTAGGTGACAGTAAGATCTTGGAAGCTTTTTAAACCTGTGTTGGATGACATTGTACAATATGATGTAATGCCTTCCAAAGTCCATTATTTAACCCTCTGGGGACCAAGGGATATTTGGCCTCCTTGGGATGTTCTGACATGCCCTGACATCTGTGTTTTTTTTCAGCTGCTTATAAACATATTAATGGCACAGGTGAAATTACACTATATTTAGCAGAAACAGGGCAACAATAACTTATGAGCAACGTGTTTGTATTTGAGAGAATATGGTTTATGCGTGGTTATTGTAAAAACTAAAAATGAAATTTTCTGAAATAAGGCCACAAAACACATACTAAATTTATGCGCCCACAAGACTTTTGACTAATGGATGTTGTTGCCTAGGGTTTTTTCTTCACAATGATCTGAAAATCATCCTAATCGTTCACATAAAACTGTGAATTGGGTTATATTGTGAAAAACATTTTTTTTGTTTGCCAAGGCAATATGCGAATGGGCGTGAACAGGCTAGCCCCATCATGAATAATTAGGTGATTCTCACCTGAGAGACAATGACATGCATAATAATGAGCATTTCATTCTGGTGAGTCAGACAAGAAAAAATTATACACATACATACATACATACATATGAAGAGTTCAGATGCAAAAGCCTCTAAATGCCATTTGAAATTTTCTTCTAAAATGACAATTTTTTTCAAGCTTGTATATTTAAGTTCAGTAATTTCACTTAAATGACAATTAATAGGTAATCTTCATTGCCATTTAAGTGAAATTACTGAACTTAAATATATAAGCTTGATAAAAACGATCATTTTAGAAGAAAATTTCAAATGGCACTTAGAGGCTTTTGCATCTGAGCTCTTCATATATATAAAATCAAAGTATAAATGAAAGTCAAAACCCATTTTTAGTCATACCTGGAAACAAATCCTAATCAAATAGGTTATGGGCCGTTTTGTAGAAATTTTTGGTTCAAAGTTAGAGTTATCTCAAAAAGTAAATAATATGAGCAGAAACTGTCTTGAACGTTCGTTCATATGTTCGTTCACACACCCAAATCATATTTAAACACTCGTTTTGGTTTTACATAACTAATGTTATCTTACTAATGTTATGTAGCAGCTAAATGAATTAAGTTAACGCACAGCGCGCGTCTGTGAATTCATCTATTCCTTCCTATCACTCAGACGCGCATTTAATATTTAAACAGTCTTTGTGGAGTTTACAGACAATATTCAATAACGCGATTAGAACAAAGCACTTAAGAATAATGACTTTCTGCATCAGCTGAATCCATGCTCCTCAAAATGAAACTGTAACTGAGGTAAATTTTTTCCAGGATCTTCTCACTGCGCAGCAAGACGAAAGGTTAGGACGAGTGTTAGGCCCCGTCCACACTACTGCGTTTTCGTTTAAAAACGGAGACCTTTTGCTACGTTTGCACCTCCCGTCCACACTAAAATGGGAAAAACGAAGACCTAAAACGGAGAAGTTTAGAAACGCTGCAGCTGCGTTTTGAATATCCGGAGGGCGTTTTAGTGTGGACGAGACAAAACGGAGAACTTCAGAAACGCTGACGCAGAGGCTGACGCTTGGCTCTATGATTGGGTGTTAGTCATGACGTATCCTTCCCTGATTAGTCATTCCCTGTTTACACCGGCACGCCCATGCCCAGTGTTGGTGAATGGTCACGTGATCCGCGTTTTCAGTCGTTTTAATGTGGACGGAGATCGTTTCTAATACGCAGATAAAACGCTGGTGTGGACGGAGATCGTATTCGTTTTAATTCTCCGTTTTTATACGAAAACGCAGTAGTGTGGACGGGGCCTTAGATCCATAATAAACTGTATGTTTTTATCAATGTGGGTGTTTTCATGGCTTGCCTCAACATTAGCGTTTGAATAGCACGCGCTCTCAGTGGGCGGGGTCACATTAGCACGTCATTCGCTGTAATGAGGTGAAAGGGAAAAGACTGGTATCTCTCTCTTTTCATACAGATTACATCAACTGAGAATAGTTTTTTTATATATAAATGACTGCATTTAAAAGAAGAGCATTTTAGCTTCATAAAGAGAGATCTTTCGTGTCTCTGTGACAAGCATTTAATGAGTTACAGATGATTTTTCGGACGCGTTTCAGAAAGAGTTTTGCGGAGACAGAGTGAGCTGAAAGCGCAACCTGTTTAATTTATTTATTTTACAAAAACACAAGGTTTTGATATTAATACGAGTGTACACACAAAAAAGAAGACCCTCTATAGTTTATAATCATGTATTGATTTTATTTATACGACCATTAATGACGGAGAATTTTAAGTCGGTTCCACTTTATATTAAATGTACTTACATTGAAATTAATAATTTGATACATTGGACTTATTGTGTACATACATGTTTTTACATTGTACTTATATTTTAAAAATACCAGAATGTAATTACAGCTATAATTACTTTGTAATTACATTTGTAATTACACAGTTGACCCTCCCCTCACACCTTAATCTACCCTTAAACAGACCCATACCACCACACCTGTCCCCAACCTTACCCGTATCACACCTCAATAGCAGCAAAAGTGTTTTACAATACAACAGGAACACAATAATACATTGTACTTATTGTTCAATGTAAGTACATAGTACGTAAAGCCACTTAATATAAAGTGGAACCTTTAAGTCTATGTTGCAGCTGTGTGAAAAAAAAAAATGATCAAAACGCGGGGACGCGTTATTGGTCCTCAGAAGGTTAAGGGCCCCAAAAGCCTCCGAAACCTTGAAAAACGATAATTAAAAGGATTCTCACTCAAACAGACACATACCCCTCCCCCACAGTCACAGAGGTACACAGAGAGAGGGAAGAGAGATTAATCCAAAACATACATATTTCAAACCGAAATATATGACTTCCTCTTGTTCGGAACTAAAGACTGTCAATTAGAAAAGTTGTCTGGCTTGATCCGAACAATTTACCTAGTGAATTTTATAATTGAAGGGAAAACTATGAAACTAACCCTCTCACTTTTATCAAAAGGTGGCACTACTTGGCCCCTGTACCACGCCCGTTTCGGAAACTTTGCATATGTCTACTGGCTAATAAATGTGATGCGTCTGTCAAGTTTCATGCAATTTCAAGCATGCTAAGAGTCTCAAAAGCATCCTAAAAGAATGGTAAAGTCTGATGCATCGCCACGGCAACAGTTTCAAAGATATCAAGAATCCATTCACAGGTCTTCATCTGCCGTGTATTTACATTATACAGATGAAGCAAATCGGGTTAAAATAAGAGGGTGATTTCAAAGCATTTTGAAAGTGACAATTCCTGCTGCCAGTTGGTGGAGCTATAACTTTGACTCACATAAGTCACATCCATGTGATTGCCCTCTTACAGCGAACACACTGCTGAAGTTTCATCAAGATTAGTTAATGTATGCTGAAGTTATGACACACTTCCTGTTTCACATTTCTCGCTATAAATTTGTTTCCTCGCCACGGCCAAACCGTTCGAGATATCAAAAATCCCCTCGCAAAATTTCATCCTCAATGTCTTGTCTTCACGCTGACAGAGTTTCGTCAAATTTGGATCAGAGCTCTAGGAGGAGTATTTCAAATTTCATTGCATGCGTTTTACAAACAACCGTGAATATCTGACTTCCTGTTGGGCTGGGGTAAAAAGTAAGAGTGTGAAGTATATATGAACCAATAAGATCTACATGTGTACCGAGTTTCATATCATTACATGCAAGCGTGTTTGATTTATGGACCAAGTGTTCGGACCCCTTTCCAGGGGGCACTGACGAGCCGCCCCGGCACGCCGTTGATCTCGCCGTGATTTTAGAACATTTTTGTAAAAGTGCCTTATTAATTATTTATTCCAAAAAACTTTCATTTATAGCATTTATATATTAATGTATTTGGTCAAATTAAGCTATAAAATAAATAGTTTATCCCTTAAAATGCAATGGATTTTGAAAGAAATCAACAAAAAAACGGGCAAAACTTTAAAAGCGATTTTCTCAGGTTTTCGATTGGAAAAAAAGGGCAGACGACCAGAATTCAAATGTGCATATCTTAATAACCATTCATGGTATGGCTTTGACTAAGATATAATTTGAAAGCTCATGGTGTCCTCTTTCCATTAATACCAAAATGTCAATTTTTAAATTTGGGATCAGGTCACATTCAGAGAACACCGACCATTTAGATGCATAATGCCACCTCGTAGAAGGAGCTCTGGACTGTTTATTGTGTTTAGCACTCCTTCCTGAAATACAACGGGTATCTGCTGGTTACCCATACGCGCAGAGACCAGCGCTCTGGATGGGTATGCCAGATTGAGCCGCGGACTTGAGAGAAGTCGTCTCTCCTCACCGGAATCGGCCAAGGGCAGGGCTGGACTGGGACAAAAAAAAAAATCAGCCCTGGACACTTCATCCAGACCGGCCCACTATGCATGTAGACACACACACACACACATTTATATGTGCATTAATTTGCATGTAAAATTTCTGATTAGATTTTATTTACTATCAAAACCAAGAAAAAAATATTAAAATAATAAACAAAGAAAATGGAAATGATTTTATAAGGGTTTATTGTAAATAGGCTAACTGGTCTTAATTTATGTGCCGCTTATTATTCTAATAGAATATTCTTAGGCTATACCAGTCATTCCCAAAGTCGGGGTCCCGACCCACACGTGGGTCGCGGGAGATTTTGTCTGGGTCGCCAAGTCGAGCACTATTTTTCAGTGTGTTGTAGGCTACTCTCTAGATATGGGCTATTCAATTGGCGGCCCGCGGGCCAAGTGCGGCCCGCCAATCATCTCCATACGGCCGAGGGCACCCCAACCTCCCTCTCCTCCTATTTTCTGGTGGTGCTGCGCGGCTAAATTTGGTTAGATATGCGCGTGGTGGACGCAGTGGCGCGTGCAGCTGGATGACTATACGCACGCACTGTGTGTGTACCATGAGCACTCCGACTGACCTGAGAGAAAAGTTTACAGTCCGAATATTTCAGCAGTTTTTATGTATGTCCCGTATTTCTGTCGACTGAACCAGCGATATTAATCATTCGTTGGTTTGATTATTTCCTTTCCATGAATTGGCCATTGGCCAAACGCGCGTGCATAACGGTCTGAAACGATTCGGATTTGTTCACCTGAAGCGGTTTCTCGGTAAGTAACAATAAATAGAGAACAAAATAGCGCTGGTTTCAGTCGTTTCACTAGTTTACTTTGAACTAGGCAGCACGGCCCAGTGGATAACGGAACGCAAAGCTTAATGGAGTCGCGTTTACTCCCGGTCCCGGACACTATTCAGGGTTCGTACACCTTTTCCAAGGTAAAATTCAAGCACTTTTCAAGCACTTTCAAGGTCCATTTTAAAGTTTTTTCCAGGACCTTATTCACCGTAAATTACAAACCAATACATAGTAAAAAAATATATTATTTTGCGGTTTTTCCACATTGAAAGAGATAGTATGAAATAAACAGGCAAAATTGTGTTTCGTAATAGCAGAAGGATCAGATATTGAAGCAAAACACGTTTTATTTTTCAAAATGTTGTTAGAGGATTTGATCCAAATGACATGCAGTAGGGGTGGGCGGTATGACCAAAATTCTGTTTCACAGTATGACTAACTTTATTTCACGGTAACGATATATTTCACGTTATAGTTATTTATACATGTAGTTATTCTCCAAAAATCATCATAAAGGGCTTTGTATACTAAATAAACCCAAATATTTCAGAAATGAAAAGTTCTTTTCCTTGTTTGACTTTTATTTGGCAAATAATTTTTTGGCAAACTATTTTGATAGCTAAATATAGTGAAAAAAACATTAACTTTTAGAAGAACTTCCCCCAACTGACTGATATTAAATACAACTCATAGGTGCAATTAAACTTTAAATAAAGTGTTGCTGAATCATTTTTCAATCTCATGTTATTGCTTTACCTTATCAATCAGTTTATAATATCTAAATATTTTAATTTGAACTATTGTATTCATAATAATTTAGTAACTTCCTTTTAATTTGGTAGGATAATATTAGCAATACTATTATGTGTTCACCTGGAGCTTTCAAGCGACGTTCAGAATCAGTTGTGTCAAGTTCAGAAGTGACTAGAAGGAGAGCACTGCAGCAGTATGAAAACCGTACAGCAGCTACTGTTAATGTTGACTAAGCAGTTATATACACACCTATATTATACACACCTTGTAACTGCGTCATTATTTAATATGTTACAACTTACCACAGCCGCGGTACACACTGAAACACCGAGATCCCTCTCAGTGTGTGCACGCGCGTGCTTTGCATCAGTAAAATGCGATCGGTTCATTTGAGCGTCAGGTTGTATCACGGATCGAATCAAATGAAGATTTTATCAGCTGGTTCAGAGGCCAATTGTTTAGAGTTAGAAATGTATAATTCGCGCTGCATATTTAGTAATTTTGCTTTAGGTACCGAATCTGAGACTACCTGGAGGAGGTGCTCCGAGTTCGGCTGGTCCCGAACCGTGCCGCGGTTCGCGTGAATGTGAAAGAATCACGGACAGGACTCGGGTGCGCACTTAGTAAAGTGACCTGCGCATGCGTTTTACTTTTAGCTGATTATGATGTAAAATAAAAACACATGTATAAGGGATGATAGTGTTGATGATTTACCTTGGATACGAGCGAGAGTAAGTCTACAGTGTATTCGCACACACATATAGCGTGTGGACTCAGGCTAACAAATTATTAGAAGTCCACTGCCTCCTGCGTTTGCAATCAGCAGAGAGCCAAATGCGATACACAGTAAACCTGTTGTTCACTCAGCTGCACATAATAACAACACAATATATTGACCCGCGTTCTGTTTTCTATCATGCGTCGTGCACGTTTGTGATGACGTAGGATGCACGCAAACGCACCAGGATTTGATAGAATCAAGTTGAGTGTGAAACCAGGCCAACGCTGCGGGGGGCGCCGGTAACAAACGCGCTCGGGCCGCAGCAAACGATTTATTTCGCCATTTAATAAACAAAATATTCAGTCAGATAGGTATTTGTTGTGAAAGAAACAGTTACAATTTCAAGCACTTTCAAGCATTTTATCCAAAATTTAAGCACTTTTCAAACCTTGAAAACACAACATCAAAATTCAAGCATTTTCAAGGATTTCAAGCACCCGTACGAACCCTGACTATTATTAAACAACGTTGCGCGACATCCTTTAAGAAGCGTCGGACACGTACTCCTCTCTCTTACAAACCACACATCACTCAATGATTTTAACTAGTTTTAAATCGGATGAAACAGTCTTAACATTCCCAACACTACTGATGAGAAAAATAGAAGAAACATGAATAAAGTTAGAAGACTAAATGCCCTAATCACCCCCCTTACAAACATTTATCATACAGCCTGAATGTAATAATTTACCATGGTTTGGGCATAAATGTGGAATATTTATATTGAATGCTATGTTATAGTCATTTATATTGCCTTAGATTTATTAGGGGGGTAGAGGAATATGTATTTAATCGTGTGTGTAGTTTTTTTTTTTTTTTGTGCCTGTTTAGGCATTTTTATGCAGTGGTAGTGAGCCATGCATGGTTACAAAGTCTCAGTGTCAGAATATTTTAATTTAAGCCTATAATAATTATTATAGTAAATTGTGTACACTGTAACTATGAGAATATGAAAACAATGAGATGCCCTGTCAACTTTTCCTTTCTCATTTCACCTCTGCATATTGTCAACAACAGGTTAAACAAAAAAAGTGCTTTGTCAAATATCTGTAGGCTATCTCTTTTAAATAGTTAACTGGAAGCTTAAAAATGACCTTAAAAAATGGTCATACATATTTTGTTAATGCATAAATTCTCTTCGTGATATATGAACTATTTGGGCCTAATGTTTTTTGGGTCACAAGGATTTATCGACTTTAAAATGTGGGTCGCCAGAAAAAAAGTTTGGGAAACACTGGGCTATACTATATAAACTATATTTCATGAAGTGCAACATTACTGCCAGGACCTGCAGAATATATATATATATATATATTCTGTAGGTCCTGGCAGTGATGTTTCACCTCATGAAATATAGTTTACATAGTATAGTATACCTATATTTCATATATATCATTTATACAGTGTGTGTGTGTGTGTGTGTGTGTATGTATATATATATATATATATATATTAGGGATGCAACGGTACACGGTAAAATCCCGGACCGTTCGGTCAGCCTTGCACGGGACAATCTACCCTCGTGTCCCGCGGGACTTCGGTTTTGCCATAGAGTTCGTGCTGATCCTTTTCCCGTATTTTCCGCACTATAAGGTGCACTTAAAAGCCTTTAATCTTCTCAAAAAACGACAGTGTGCCTTATAATCCGGATCGCCTTATATATGGAATTAGTTAACAACGCTCCGCGTTATTAAATTCGCCCGCGAACTCGCGCTCGTGTCCAGCATATGCCCGCTTTGTCACACGGCGCTGCTCGCGCGTCACAGATGTTCAAAAAACCGCTCCCCGTTCACAGTACCGGGTCGTCTCATTCAAAACAGCGAGCCGTTGCTGCAGCGAGCCGCCGCACATTGAATATATGAGTCAGGCTGCGAATGTACGTTGTGCCCGCCCCAGCGCGCTCACGCTTACTAAATAAACGCCTCACCTCCGGCTCCGCGCACTCGCTACATTCCCAGCACATCTAGTGGATGCATAACGCAAACCCAGTCAAACGTTTGACTGCAGTATCTTTTTGCACAAGAATCTCTCAATAGTGGATGAGTAAATAACATTGCACTTTGTATCCTGAATGAAGTTTTTTTTATTATATTATTTTGCTCGGCTCTTTTTATTCAAACCACAAGCTAATTTATGTTTGTAATTTATGTTTGTTAAAGGTAAAAGTGCACTTTTTCTTTCACATTGATCACTTTATATACCAGTTATCAAGGTTTGGAATTGGGATCCACTTGAATATTCTAAAGTGTGTTTGTTTACATTTTGTATTTTATAAGTGGTAGTTGAAGAGGTTGTATTACTTAGTTCTGTTCAGTACAGACTATAGAGTGTTAATTTATTTCAAACACATTGATGTTCTTCCTACTGTGACATTATGTTAATGCATATAAGAAAAATAAAACATATTTTTGGGATGAAATAGCAGTCTCTTTCTGCACAAAACATGTACCGAAACCGAACCGAGACCGTGGCCCAAAAACCGAGGTACGGACCGTACCGTGGGCTATCTGTACCGTTGCACCCCTAATATATATATATATATATATATATATATATATATATTAATCCTTGTTAAAGCTGTTAGTCAGTTATTTCTCTTTGTCTTTTGTTCACATTTATGACACAGACAGGTGTAAAAATATATATGTGCATATTTATATGCAAAATACTCCTTTCTATAGGTATTTTTCAAGTCAACTATGTGCTATGGTCATTTAATGTCTTTCCTGAGGTAAATGTAACGTTCTGTGACATAATTGTTCTCATGCTGTTTTATTAATCTCTTTCCGTGGTTGAAAAGCACTGATTGATTGATATTATTTATGAGGCATATACCGTTTGATAAGTTGTAGGCTACTGTATCTTATCTTTAAATAAAAAGTAACAGATGATCGGTTTACTTGAACTGAGGCATTAAAGCGATCTGTCACGTCATATTTTCTAACGGCAAAACGGTATTGTCTGATATATAGATCAGTGAGTGGAGGCCTATTACAGCTGGAATATTATAACATCTTTAAACAAAACAATGGAGAAGGCTACGTGTAGCTTATCATTCTAAATGAATGATAAATGAATGGCCAGCAGCCATATCACCCTGTAGGCCAGCAGCCATATCACCCTGTAGCCCAAGACTGGTTGCTCACTGAAGCTAAGCAGGGCTGAGCCTGGTAAGTACCTGGATGGGAGACCTTCTGTGAAAGCCAGGTTGCTGCTGGAAGAGGTGTTCGTGAGGCCAGCAGGGGGTGCTCATCCTGTGGTCTGTGTGGGTCCTAATACCCCAGTATAGTAATGGGGACACTATACTGTCAAAGAGCACCGTCCTTCAGATGAGACCTTAAACCGAGGTCCTGACTCTCTGTGGTCATTAAAAATCCCAGGATGTCTTTCGAAAGAGTAGGGGTGTAACCCCGGCATCCTGGCCAAATTTGCCCAGTGGCCTCTGTCCATCATGGCCTCCTAATCATCCCCATCTATAACAATTGGCTTCATCACTTTCTCCTCTCCACCAGTAAGCTGGTGTGTGGTGAGCGTTCTGGCGCACTATGGCTGCCGTCGCATCATCCAGGTGGATGCTGCACAGTGGTGGTTGAGGAGATTCCCCTCTCTATATGAAGCGCTTTGAGTGCCGAGAAAATCGTTATATAAATATAATGAATTATTATTATTATTAAATATCTCACCTCAGCAGTCAGGCGTGCCCTGCTGACATCTTCACTTAAGTAAAGAAAATAATTAATTTATTTTAACACATTTGGTGGCATCTGCCTCAAGTTATTGTAGTTGTCTTGTTGTTTTTTCTCTCTCAACTTCTCGGCCCCCCTTCACGTTTAGAGATGTTATACTTTAACATGAATTTCGTTGCACAACGTCACATCGCATCACTGCAGTTGTTGTAAAGTGGCTGCTTTTCAAGTCTTGAATTTGAACTTGATTCCGATTGGCCAGTGTCAGACAGTCAGACCTGTCAGTCTCGCAGCTTGCGTCAGCTTCATGCGGCTTCATGAGAGAGACACATAATAAGCCCAGAATTGGACAATATAACAATATACTTACGATAGAATATATTTACAATTAATAATGATTTAAAAACAAAATACATAACGCGTCGGGCCGCCGGCCCAACCAGACCGCGGCCCACCGGGAATCTCCCGGTAGTCCCGATGGCCAGTACATGCCTGGCCAAGGGGCTGTGTGTGACAGCCGCATCAGCTCTGGGAACCAGATTTGATTCTCCTATTGCGGGGCTATAAGGAGCACCATGTGGCTTGTTTCCCTGATCCTCTTGATTACCTGTGGTAACAGAGAGACCGGAATGAAAGCAAGAGGGAGGCTGGGCCAGGTTTGGGCCAGCGCATCCTCGTTCCTCAAAAAGAACAGCGGGCAATGAGGGTTGTCTTTTGACGCAAACAGGTCGACTTTCGCGTTGCCAAAAAGGTGCCACAGTAACTGAACTGTCTTTGGGGTGCAGGGACCATTCCCCTGGGGGACCATGGTTCCTGGCCACACCCAGTTTCAATTCAGAGTCCAATTCAGTTTCACGCGCGAGGTTCAGTGGTAGGCTACAGCAGTTACCTAGGATAAATTTTGGCTTCAATATCTTAATAAAAGATGACTTTACCCATAGCGTAACAAATTACGCAATACGAGAGAACCTCTCATAAGAGAACCGGTGTTATCAGAAATCTCCACTTTGGCCACAGTTTTTAGAAATAATAATTTTCGGTGCTAAAAACTGGGTTTTCGTGTAGGCTACATGAGAGGCCAAACTGCAGGGAAATCTGCATCTTCCCTTCGTGCAAATGGGGCATAAGATTATGAATCGGTGATCTACTGCTTTTCCTGCAGTTACTAGATGTGAAATGCTGAATTCTCCTTTTGAATTGGAACCACTGAATTTGTGGAAGCAAATTTGTCAAGTGAAATAAAAATGGACTGAAAATTGTCAGTCGAATATTAGAGGTTGTCCTTTTAAACAGAATGAACATTTTGTAAGTGAAATCTGAAAGGTGAATATAGATAGTTGAATTTTTAATAGTGAATTTTTTTTTTAATTGAAATATTCACAGCTTAAATGTACAACCATGTTGAATTTAGCCCATAGAAATGCAAGCCCTAAAAATACAATGCTTTAAAATGCACGCACGGTTAATGTAATGCATAAGTAGAGAAATTCAACAAGCTTTTGTGTTTCAAAAACATTTGGCATTGTTGTATTTCCATATCAAAACAATATCAAAACCTCCCACAAAGCCTAAACCATGTAATTTTTTTCAGCTCAAAAGGCAAGACAACAGCACCTTTTGTCCGTTAAGCTCCACTTTAGGGTTGTTTTCAATCTCCCACAAGCCTTCATTGAAGCCCTTCCTTTTGTTTGGTTTGCCATATTTGTCTTTGTTAGTCAAATAGGGGAAGATGTCTTTGGGACCCAAGAATGCTCTGAAACATTAAACAGAAAGCACATAATACATAACTATGACATTTAAATATCCATATCTTAACGTCTCTTTTTTTAAACAGTTGTTGCTTTTTAAACATTATTTAACAGTTTTTTTAAACATTATTTAAAATGAACAGCAAGACAACTAGAAGTGAATGTGTTGTCAAGTAAATGAATCACATACAGTAAACAAATCCTTAAAAAAAAAATAATCAAAAACTGTTGCAATGAACGTGCTTTGTTTTAAATAAAATCACACACAGTAAACAAAACCTCAACAAAGAAAAACTTTGCAATTTAGAGACGCGCAAACTGCGTGCAGGTCTGGTGAGACGTACGTTCTCGAGCAGATTCAGCTTGAAGTCGCTCATCCTCTGAGGCGGCGCCGTGCGCACTGTTGCAAAAAAAAAAAAAAAGCCATGCACACAGCCAAGCGAAATGGGGTTTTGCGCACACAACGCATTTTTGCCACGCACACCATCGCGCTCGTGCATCGAGTATAAACAAGGCTTTACTCAGTGTCAGTGCCTGCTCTGATCGGTAAAGGTGCACAGATCTCTCCCGAATCATCTCCAGGCAGTAGCAGCCTCCGAGGCACCACTAACTCTGCCTCCGTTTCCCTCCTCAGCTGATATTAGCATTTAAAATGTATGCCAAAAAATGTTTGTAAAAAATATTTTAATAACACGGTTTTGGCAGTTAAGGGATTCTTATGTCGGTGTTCAAATATAACCAATCTCGGTTATCACGATTATCATCGGTCTATCATGGGTACAAGCAGGGGCGTAGGAGCAATTCTGAACCTGGGGGGGGGGGGGGGGGGTGACACATTAAATGCTGGGGAGGTTCGGGGGTATGTCCCCCCGGGAAAATGTTTTGAAAAATAAACAATTAAATGAAAACTTTCTGGAGAGTTTTGTGCAAATAAATCGAGAAATTGAGGCTTACCTGATATGTGAAAAACTGCAAGGTTAATAGCATATACTTCGCATTGTTGTAGTATCAACATGTATTAGGGTAGGGGTGTGCAAAAAAATCGATTCATATTTGAATCGCGCTTCAATCTTTACCGATTCAGAATCGATTCATAGAATTCCAAAAATCGATTCATATAGGCTATATTTTTTAATGGCGTGCAGGGGCGGAGTGGCAATCGGGTGAGTCGGGACTTTTACCGGTGGTCCGGTAGTGTTTCTATGGTTTCGAGGCTGCGAGGGCTGGTCTGATAAATAGTTATTGCAAGTTCTTGCCACCCGCTGGTCAAACTGTGCAGCCACTCTGCTCAACCCGTAAATAAATGCATTGATCCGCAGATCTTATGTTTGAGTTCTGTAGATCTTTTGCCAAGCGTGTCAGAGGTTACGGGTTCTAAACCGCACTCGTATAGTTTTTTCTCTCTCATCAAAACCGAATATGTTCATCACGTTTGTGTGCATTTTATTTTGTGATTTCACCGGAGTCTCCACAACGGCGATAGATTGAAGCGCGCGTCCGAGAGAAGACTGCGCGAGCCACAGAGAAACACTGTATCCATGACACTGATCGCAGCGGACACGAGCGCTCAGCTTGATTTCAAAAACAACAGGTCTCTTATTTAATAGCGAACTAAATGAATGCTCTGCTAGTTAACTGGAGATACCCGCAAATTACGCGCCTATAAACGACTTCACTGGATCTAAACAAATCAATCTAACCATAGATGTTACCAGTAGCGGTGGCTTTTTTAAATCTATTTAAAATATTTTCGCAAATATTTTCTATGAAATTAGTATATATTTTTAGGAAGTTCAATGTGCCCAGTCGAGTTCACATTTCAACAGTCAACCTGGTAGCTGAAGTAGGCCTACTCCTTAAACCACATTTAGCATAATTGTTTGTTTGATCTGACTACAGCACTTTAAAGCTAAATGTAAAAGCTTTTTATTTAAGTTTTATTTTAAACTTGAATTAAATGTATTTGTTGTGAATTAATCAGAATAGAAATGTGAATTTGTTATCTTTAATAATAACGGAAACAGTTTGACATTAATGGGGGTGTTCAGCTTTAAGAGAATTCTACCAATAATGCATCAGTGTATGTGAAGAAAAAAAAGAGAAAGAGATTGTTTTCATGTGCGAGCGCTGTATCTAATGATTCAAGTTCAGAAACTTCAGTAAACAGTTCAGTTTATTCAATTCAAGTCGTCAGTGGTCATTATTGCTGGTCAAGGAAGAAAATACACGACAATCTTTGGTGCCGAAAACCCGGGATAACTTGCAAGCAACATCCGAAATGGCGGAGCGACTTGAAAGACTACACAGAAAACGGAGAGCTGTGCGCGGTTCCACGACGAGACTTTTGCAAGACATAGAAACGGAGGTTAGCAAGGAAGATCCAGTCGTTGACAGATTATGTGAACTGCTAGCCATGTTATCTGCAAAAGAGGAAACGCTGCTGGAGTTAGATCACGAAATAGAGGAGCATACAGATGTGGAGGATCTTGAAAATGAAGTTGTCGACGCTGAGGAGTATGGCCAGCGAGTCATCAGCGCGAAAGCCCGCGTGCGGCGCGTGATGCAGAGAGTTCGGGAAAACACTGATAGCAGGCCGCGTGATGCAGTACCAGCGCAGCGCGGACAAACAGTTAAGTTACCCAAGTTAATCATCAACAAGTTCAGCGGTGACATTAGCTTGTGGCAGGACTTTTGGAATCAGTTTGAAACGGCCATTCACAGAAATGACGCGCTAAGCAAAACAGAGAAGTTTAATTACTTAAAGACATATGTAGCCGGCGCTGCTTCAAAGGCTATAGCGGGACTGATGTTGACAGACAGCAATTACGATCACGCGATCGATCTGCTTCAGAACCGGTTCGGAAGAAAAGATCTGCTCATTAATGCGCACATGACCAAGTTGTTGAATCTCTGCCCAGTGAAGAAATCCTACGACGTGAGTGCTTTGAGACAACTTTATGATGAATGTGAAGTACAGATTCGTAGCTTAGAATCGCTGGGTATTGCATCAGAAGCATATGGCAGCTTGTTATGCCCTGTTCTGCTACAAATGATTCCGGAAGACATTGCACTTCAGTACAGTCGACAAAGAGGATCCAGTGATGAATGGAAAGTCTCAGAAGTTATGGAATTTCTGCAGAACGAGATTTTGAGCAGAGAAAGAACAATGCAACTGATTAAGTCAGGTAATTCCAAAGACAGCCAGCGCTATCACAAACCATTTAAAAGACCAGAGACATTAATTGAAATGAAGCAGAAAAAACATAACATGCCATCAGCTGCAGTGCTGCAAACCTCTAGTCAAAAAATACCAAACTGTCTTTTCTGTGATAGCGCAGCGCACAAAACAGAACTGTGTACAGTAACTGAAATTGCTGCACGAAAAGCAAAATTGATGAAACTGGGACGATGCTTTGTTTGTCTTGGACAGAAGCATATAGCAAGATTCTGCAAAGCCAAAGTGTCCTGTACTGTGTGTGGTGGCAGGCATCATAGCACTGTGTGTGAGAAAGGAGAAACAACCACTTCAGACATCGACGATAAAGATGATGTAGTTTCTTCATTTGCTTCCCATTCTGTTAAAAAGCAGTCCGATAAGCAGAACACGGTGCTCCTTCAGACTGTAAGAGCGTGGGCAGAAGGACCTGGTGGACGTAGAAGCATTCGCTGCTTACTGGACGGTGGCAGCCAGAGAAGTTTCATCAGCGAGAACACAGTGAGAGCTTTAAAATTACCTGTGATGAAGCAAGAAACGTTCACTCTTCATACCTTCGGATCCACAGCACCAGCAACATCCAGGCGCAACACAGTGAAGGTAACTCTGCAAAGCATCTGGAACAAAGATCAGAAAGTGGAAGTGGAGGCTCTCGAAACTCCACAAGTGTGCACTGCTGTGATGAAGATTCCAGGTGAGCACATCCAAGCAGAAATGAAACGAAAAGGCTTGCAGCTGGCAGACTATCAAGACCCAGGCACTTGTGATACAGAGTTGTCTCTCCTGATTGGTGCAGATTATTATTGGCATGTGGTGTCAGGCCAAGTGGAAAGAATCACAGATGCACTGGTGGCCGTTGAGAGTATTTTTGGATGGTCAGTGCAGGGACCAGTCACAATGTCCAGTGTTTCTGACGCAGCATGCATGCACATCCATATCAATGAAGACACACTGGTTTCAGAACGCTTGAAGGCCTTCTGGGAGACCGAATCCCTTGGCATTACCATGCAGCAGTCCAACAGCCCTGAAGAAGAGGATGCTCTTCGCATGTTTGAAAAAACTACTCAGTATAAGAACGGGCGATATGAAGTTGAGCTGCCATGGCGACCTGACAAACCAGAGCTCCCAGATAACTACAGAATCGCAAAGAAAAGATCTGAAGGACTGAAAAGGAGGTTGCGCTCAGATGTGGTAATGTATCACAGATATAATGAAGTGGTGAATGATTACCTTCAGCAGGGCATTGTCGAAGATGTTGTGGAGAATGGATCATCTTCAAACGCTGTAAAGTATTACATGCCTCATCATGCTGTTCTTCGAGAGGACAAGGTAACCACAAAGCTCAGAGTAGTATTTGATGCTTCATCACATGAAGTTGGGGTTCCATCATTAAATGACTGTCTACTTACTGGTCCTAACCTGAATCCAGATCTGCTTGGCATACTGATCAAATTCAGACTGAATGAGATTGCTTTTACTGCAGACATTGAAAAGGCTTTCTTGCAGATTTCTCTTGCTGAGACGGATAGAGATGCAGTGAGATTCCTATGGTTCACTGCACTGCCTCATGAAGACGCAGGTGAAAGGCTACGTGTACTGCGGATGACAAGAGTGGTGTTTGGAGTGTCCCCGAGCCCATTCCTCCTAGCGGCTACAGTAAGAAGGCATCTGAAGGAATATGAACACCAATTTCCTGAAGTAGTAAGGATCATCAGAGAATCACTTTATGTTGACGACTTAATCTCGAGTGCAAGTGATGTTGAGAATGCTTTCGACATAACTACTGGTGCAAAGGAGATTATGTCTGCAGCTGGAATGAATCTTTGCAAATGGACAACCAACTGTGCTGCATTGAAGGAAAAATGGAAGGAGACAATGAGTGAACTTGCTGAGGAGACAGAAACGCATGGATCAGTGCTGAAGGTACTAGGCTTGGTATGGAGAACTCAAACAGATGAATTTGTTTTTGACCTGACTGCACTGTTGGACGCTGTAGCGAAGAGAGAGAATACTAAAAGAAGTGTTCTAAAGCTATCTGCTCGCATATTCGACCCAATAGGGTTTCTGACTCCATTTACTGTGCGAGTAAAATGTCTTTTCCAAGAGCTGTGGATACGAGGACTTGGCTGGGATGAGGAGCTGCCCTCGGATCTTGCACAAGAATGGCAAGGATGGTGTGCAGAGCTACCACAGATCCATCACATACACATTCCTCGTTGGTATGGATCAAAATGCATGCATAGACACAACGCACATCAACTCCATGTGTTCTGTGACGCAAGCGAGAAAGCTTATAGCACTGTTGCTTACCTGCTTCGAGTAGCTGATGATGGAACAAAAACAACATGCCTCGTTGCTTCAAAGTCCAGGGTAGCCCCATTGAAGAAGATCTCACTGCCCCGTCTTGAGCTGATGGGAGCAGTAATTGGAGCGAGACTCGGAAACAGTCTGTTAAAGCCTCTGAATATGGAGCTTCATCAAGTTCATATGTGGACGGATTCGATGATCGTGCTGCAGTGGATTCGCAGTCCAGCTCACAAATGGAAACAGTTTGTGGCAAACAGAGTGTCAGAAATTCAGCTTTTAACCAATCCTGAAATGTGGTCTCACTGTAGGAGCAAGTTCAATCCTGCAGACCTTCCCACCAGAGGTCTGACTGTAGCTAACCTGAAGGAAAGTGAGATTTGGTGGAACGGACCTTCATTTCTGACTACACTGAATCCGTTGGAAGAAAGTGAAGAAGAGACAAGTGACGAAATTGTGGTTAGTGAGTTAACACAAGATCAGCAGATTGTGGTGCAACTCAGCAGCGGTGAAAAACGAGAAAAGGAACCGGTTGTGGACTTAATGAAGTACAGTAAGCTAAAGCGAGTTCTGCGAGTTACTGCTTGGATTAAGCGGTTTGTGCATAATGCCAGTTCAAGCTCCAAGATGCGTGGTGAGTTGACTGCAGATGAAATGTTTGAAGCTGAAAAGTATTGGATAAAGTTGACACAAGAAAGAAGCTTCAGTCCTGAAATCAGTTCGCTGAAAGCTGGAAAGACATTGAACGCAGACTCAAAAATCAGAGATTTAAGACCTTTTCTGGACGAGGACGAATTGCTCTGTGTTGGAGGCAGACTCCAACAGTCAGACTTCAGCTACAGAGAGAAACATCCATGGATTTTGCCCAACAAAGACAGATATTGTGAGTTGCTGGTCCAGTACAACCATGAATTCATCATGCATTCTGGTTTGAGAGACACACTAGTGCAAACAAGAAGTAGATACTGGATTTTGAGAGCCAGACAAATCGTTAAAGGTGTTTTGTCAAAATGTACTGTGTGTAAGAGATTCAAAGTCAAGCCCGCACAGCAGGACACGGCTCCATTGCCAAGGGACAGAGTATCTGAGAAACCACCATTTGAAGTGACTGGCATAGACTTTGCAGGACCGCTGTATGTGAAGGGTGATCGTGCATTATGCAAGGCTTATGTTGCTCTGTTTACATGTGCTGTCACGAGAGCGGTGCATTTAGAACTGGTTTCAAGTCAGTCGACAGAGAGTTTCTTGTTAGCACTCAAGCGATTTATTTCCAGAAGAGGGTTGTGTAAAGTCATCTATTCGGACAACGCCAAAACCTTTAAAAGAGCAAACCAAGACCTTAGTGAGCTGTGGAAAGCCATCAAAGATCCACAAATCCTGGAATACTTCTCAGGAAAAGGAATAACTTGGCGTTTCATTGTAGAACGAGCTGCCTGGTGGGGTGGATTTTGGGAAAGACTTGTAAGGTCTGTGAAAATGAGCATGAGGAAGGTGCTAGGAAAGGCATCGCTCACATTTGAAGAAATGTCTACGCTTCTTGCAGAAGTAGAAGCCATACTGAATTCCAGACCTCTCACTTTTGTTCACAATGAGCTTGATGAGCCGCAGCCACTAACGCCAGCACATTTCTTAGTTGGTGAACGACTCACTTCACTACCTCCAAAACCATTTCCAGCCGACTATGATCATCCCACTGTGAGTAAGGGTGATATGACAAGAAGGTGGAGATACAGAAACCGACTCATGACCAACCTGTGGAATCGTTGGAGGAGGGATTATCTACTGGATCTGAAATCTGCACATTCCTGCACCACGCAGAAACCTACTCAGTTGAAAATGGGTGACGTTGTGCTCATAGGAGATGTCAATATGCCGAGACAAACCTGGAAATTGGGAAAGATTGAAGAGCTGTTTCCAGGCAGAGATGGCAAAGTTAGATCCTGTGCTTTGCGTACATCCACAGGGACTGTGTTGAAGAGACCCGTTCAATTGCTTTATGCATTAGAGATTTAAGTTGATGAACATTTGTTCATGGGGGGGAGGATGTTGTGAATTAATCAGAATAGAAATGTGAATTTGTTATCTTTAATAATAACGGAAACAGTTTGACATTAATGGGGGTGTTCAGCTTTAAGAGAATTCTACCAATAATGCATCAGTGTATGTGAAGAAAAAAAAGAGAAAGAGATTGTTTTCATGTGCGAGCGCTGTATCTAATGATTCAAGTTCAGAAACTTCAGTAAACAGTTCAGTTTATTCAATTCAAGTCGTCAGTGGTCATTATTGCTGGTCAAGGAAGAAAATACACGACAGTATTTAAAAGCTGGCCAAAGCTTGGCACTTCGCACTTTTTAGTTGCAAAAGTTTTTATTTTTGTATGAAGACATATAAAGTAATATCAAACTTTTCTTTTAAATTATGTCTACTGCAATCAATCACATAGGAAAAAGTAAACTACATTTATATAGACCTCTTTTTTTGCGAATCTTTTTTTGAATCGAGAATCGTTTTTGAATCGAAAATCGTTTTTGAATCGAATCTCAAGACAAAAAAAATCGGTATCGAATCGAATCGTGACATTTTCTGAATCGTGCACCCCTACATTAGGGCATTTAGCATTTACATTATTGTTAATCAGTCATGTACTGATTAACTCAAATAAATGGTTGATTTGATTTCCATTAACTATAAAATACTAAAAAATAAAATCAATCTATCCCTTGTGGAAAGGTTGCTTGGTAGCTGGGTAGTAGGTCTAGCAATTATATTTCAAGTTTTTCACGCAGATCAAAAACAAATATGCTGACTGAATAGATTGCTAGTTTATTCTGAGTAGCGAGCTAGGAGTTCTCTTAACAGTTTGCTGATAATCCGGTGTCTGAAGTAAAATGCTCAAAACATCTCCTGAGAAAAATACCAACCAAGTCTTGGTTATTTAATTTTGGTTTGGTCTTATTTTCCTTACCTTGTCAATCAAGGCCACTTTTGCATATTTCTGGAACATTTGCACGCTTTCACAACCCGTGTAACTACAGATCTCCCAGGAACATATTGATTCGTGTCACCTAGACGAGCATGCGCGAGCAGTGCGCAATGCCGCGATCATGGTCAACTGACGACATAAGCAGCTGAAGAATACCGGCAGTTTTTAAAAATGTAATTATGTATTTAAAAGTTGCAGAATGGATTAATTGGTAGACTCCAAAACTGGCAGAGATAGGCAGGCAATGCAAAACAAATCCTAGATTGGGAAATAGTGGGGGGGGGGACATATAATGGCTCCTACGCCCATGGGTACAAGACATCAGGAAAATATGAGATACAGTATATATTTAATGGAAACATATAGGCAGTGGCGGATCGAGAAAATTTTACATGGGGGGGGCAAAGGGGTGGCAAGAGGTCTTGGCAGGGTGGCAGGGTAGACGGTAGGCTACATGGCAATCCCTATATGTGATTTGCTTTAACAAGACAAACATAAAAACACTTTTAAACTATATTATATATTGTTTAATCGTGTCCTTACACACTACAAAGGTTTTTAATTTGCAGGAATAAGCCCAGTGCAGTGTTCAAACAAAATTGTGCGTTTTAAAAAAAGTAAAAGTATAAAAAGCTAAATGAAAATTTATTTTAAAAAGTACAACATTTGTATCCAAGATGCAGAGGACAGGTATAAAACAGCAGACAATACTCCAGTTCTTATTATAATTAAAAAGGTATAATTACAGTCCACAAATTGCCCTCCTGGTCTCTCAAGTTTGTTTCCCTCACGCTCTTCCTCCTGTGTACTACTTTTAATTTTTTTTTTTTTTTCGCAAAAAAGCTGGCAATATCCCCACTTTTAGCCTTTCTTTTCATGGTTAGGCTCCAGCTACTTTCTTCAACTACTCTTGCCTGCAAAAGTCAATATGTGAAATCTCTGGTTATCCTTACATTACACTGTAGGGCCATGTAGCTACTAAGTAGCTTATAACAAATATAAAATCAGAATTAGGCCCTCAAAAGTACAATTCATCTTGGAGAATAATAATAATAATAATAATAAACAGAGCAATTCCAAGAGGGTCCTCTCACCATCGGTGCTCGGGCCCTAAAGATTTATCACATGCACAGAACACTTAATGCATGTTTAGACAACTTAATGCTATTGTATTTGTTATTTCCCCAGTTATAACCTGGTTTCATTGAGTGATATCTGAGAGGAATTGGATGTATAGAACTGCTTAGCTCAGGGGTTGGGTACCTTTTTTGACCAAAGAGACATTTTTTTAATTTATTTATGGTTAATGCATTTTTTTCAAAAGAGCCTCAGTAAAAGATATACACTACTGGTCAAAAGTTTTAGATCAGTAAGATTTTTTATGTTTTTAAATGAAGTCTCTTCTGCTCACCAAGGCTGCTTTATTTGATGAAAAAAACAATGTCAAACAGTAATATTGTGAAATATTATGACAATTTAAAATATATATTTTCTATTTTAATATATTTTAAAATGTAATTTGAAAGCTGAATTTTCAACATCATTACTGTTGCTGATTACACATCAATTTTCAGGGTCACATGATCCTTCAGAAATCATTCTAATATGCTGATTTTATGCTCAAGAAACAAATTATTATTTTCAATGTTGAAAACAGTTTTTCCCATTTTTTCCCCCAATAGTACCATTTTTTCCCGCCCAAAATGCTATGATGAATATAAAGTTCAAACGAACAGCATTTATTTAAAGAAGAATCTTTTCTAACATTATAAATGTCTTTACTGTAACTTTTGATCAATTTAACTCATCCTTGATGAATAAAAGTATTTTCTAATTTCTTTCCCCCAAAAATAAAAAATAAATTCTTACTGACCCCAAACTTTTGAATGGTAGTGATTAATGTTACAAAAGCTTTCCATTTCAGATCTATTCATCAAAGAATCCTGAAATAAAAATGTAAAAAACTGTTTTCAACATGGATAATCATAAATGTTTCTTGAGCATCATATTATAATAATTTCTGTAGGATCATGCGACACTGAAGACTGAAGTAATGATGCTGTAAATTCAGCTTTGATCACAGGAATAAATTACACTTCACTATATATTCACATAGAAAACTGCTGTTTTAAATTGTAATAATATTTCACAATATTACTGTTTTTTTGTATTTTTTATCAAATAATTGTAGCCTTGGTGAGCTCAAGAGATTTCTTTTAAAAACATAAAAAATCTTACCGATCTATAAACTTTTGAGTTTATAGATCGGTAGTGTATATAATAATATTATTAAAGACATGCTTTTTTTCAATGAAATTTCAACAGTATTAGACAAAAACAAACAAATATTTAGCAAACAAAGTTTCAATATTAATTGTGAAGGGCTTTCACAATGATGCGAGTTATCAACTGAGCATAGTTTCTTATACTTACAGTTACACAGTAGCTACTTCTACTGTGTTTACGTGAATACTCGACTTGGCATTTTGATATATTTATGTATTCATTTGGCCATTTAGGGACGCAACCGAAAAGCGAATGAAATGATCGTTCTCCTAACTGGCGATGTGCGTTGTAACGTAACAGCGGAGACCATCAGTTAACGTTATGGATACAATATTTTATATTAAGCTGTTCTTGTCTTTACTAAAATCTAAATTAGATAATCAAAGGGAAGAGTGCTCTTAAAAATCACGAGGGAGTGATTTGACTGATGATTTTGGCTAACGTAATAGACTCGCTGTTTTTGCTGATGCTGAATCGTCTTTAGCATACAATACATACATTCATTACAAATGTAACTAAGTTAAACGTGTGTTTAAACTACACCTGGGGAAACTCACTTCACCTTCAGAGGCTCTGGGGCAGCTCAGTCTCTCCAGTCGAGTTGCAGGGCCACTCCACCGCCCCACAGCAGACTCACTGTGTCTGTGTGTGTGTGTGAGAGCCAGACTGAGCGAACGCCGCTCTGCTGCACGTTGAATCAGAGGGAGGGGCTAATAATAGGCTACATTTAAAATGACAAAATTAAATTGTTCACTTTTGGTAAATGTATTGTTTATTCCACTATTTTGAGAAGCGTGTGGAGAGGCAGGTTGTTTTTACAAGTACATTTTTTTGGATCATCAAAGTTCTACCTCTGTAGAACCGCCCCTGCATATAGGCCTTGTTTTTTGCAGTGTAAATACTATTGTCTGATAAAACATTAAAAAAATAAAATAAAATCTTACAGTTTCCTTCAAATTCTACCCTTTAAATACAATTGTATTTTTCATAATGCTGGGAAGATCGAGGGAAGAGGTTGTACATTATTGTCATAAGACCTTTTCAAACCAGCCAATAGACCATTGCACCACCGAACAAAAGTGTGCATCATTGATCATTGTTCTTGCGAGAACAATTTGTCAGATGTTATAAAATTTAGTTTAAAGAGGAATTATCATGACCTAGCACTCTTTACTGTCATTAACTCTTTCCCCGCCAAACACGGAATTTTCCGGGTTTAATGAAAAAACGCATCTGCGCCAAACACGGAATTTTCCGGGTATCCATGTTTTAGGTGGTATACGGTAAGGAAGACCCGCGCGCATGTCCTGAATGAGTGCGCAACTCTTTGATCAGAGAAACAGATTGCAATCGTCTCAAACAGTGGAGTAGTGAGAATGTATCAGACAGACAATGCAGAGGTATATGGCTGAAGTACTGGAGGTTAATGGACTCGGAGTCCGATCACTCTTTATTTGATCATTCTGAATCTGATCGGGACGAAGTAGTCAGTGAGAGAGATGCACATGTTGTCACAGAAAGTTCTAGCCATGGACGTGCGGCAGATAGATCGTATAATATTATGACACTATAATATTTATGTGTAGGGTTGGGAACCGAGAACCGGTTCTTTTCCAGAACCGGTTGTGTTTTTGAAAAAATACCGGAACCGTGCAAAATTCCTAAGTTTCGGTTCCGAAAACGGTTCTGATGCCGATGCGATATCATCATGTGGGCGAAGTGCTGGGAGTAGAAGACGCCGTCTTATTCCTAAATGACAAAAACTTCACCACTGAAGTTGCGATTTGCTCTCACACCCGCTGCATTTGTCACACACAGACACACGCACGCTGCGCGCGCCGACCGCAGAGTCACTCTCTAGCCTACATTCAAATCTGTTTGCGCTGAGAGAGAGAGAGCAGTTGTCGATATGAAACTGCTTTACAATCACATAGTCTCAGTATTTATTTGTTTCACATATTCAAATGATTTCCGTTACAGAATTAGTGAGATTATAGTTTGAGTATACATTGACGGTAGTGGTCAAAACAGATGGAGTCCGTATATTTTTTGTGTTCAGAATTTACAAAATATACACAATGAGCGAGTACATCATAATGTTTTTTTTTTTTCAAACCGTGTTTTTGTCTTATCTTGAATCACTACGTAAAGCCTGTAATAAGCGTTAATACTCTGACTTCTTGTTTAGACTGGCCGGCGGATCGCAGCTGCTGCGGTAGCCCAATGCCTGCGTGACTCGTCATGGACATAAACAGAGAGAAGTAGCTCCGGCAACAATGTTCTTCCGCAAGACGCATGCAGTTCTGTTTATTAACTGCTAGAGCGCCGATTTATCCAGTAATGAAATAAGTAAAGTCTTTATGAATCAATCATTCAAACCGTTTTAAAAAATAATCTGTTCTACACACATATGTGTGTTTAAGCATATTCTACTCCTTCTAAGAGGGTATTCTTCACTGTTGGAGATACAATAAAGGAGAGGTCTAAATTATTATAGAGAATGCAGAATTTTTTAATTTCCTTTATATATATATATATATATATTTTTTTTGTTTTTTTGTTGTTGTTGTTGCAAAGATTGCTTAATAATATTTTGAGTTTGTTTACATTACCAGTCTGTTAAACTAATTTGTCAAGTACTATAAGAAATAAACACAAAAAGGATTGTGGATTTTTCTCTCACTAATATTTTTAATTGAATGGGAACCGGAACCGGAATCGTTTGGAGGAACCGGAATCGGAACCGGAACCGGAAAATTTCTCACGATTCCCAACCCTATTTATGTGTGTGTGCAGGCATTTATGTGTGGCTGTCTAAATATGAAGGTGTAATTGTCAAATTATTTCTCTCTTTGTGCACATTTACCACATTGTAATATGTATTTGTGTGTGTGTGTCTAGGCCTGTTTATTGTAATTCCAATTATTCATTATTCACAGGTAGAACACAGAGAGGCAGAGGCAGAAGTTTTATTGCAAAAGTTACATTTCCCTTACATCCTGGGAAATTTGATATATTTTACATTTATTTTATGTTTTTAATTTATTTTGGAAAGTTTTATATATGAAGGAAACAACATCTGAATGTATTCTGCTTTTAAATGCACTTGTTTGATAAAAACACCTTTTTCTCAGTTTTTTGTCCAAAATGTTGTGTTTGACAAAACCTACCTCTGTTCAAGAGGCAATAAAAAAAGAACAGATGAAGATAAAATAAAAACGTTTTTTTTGCCTAAAAGCAGAGGCTCAGATCTTTATTTTTATATACATCATCTTCATATATTCATGGAAGAAAATATTCAGCGGGGCATTCAAATTTAGCGAAAATCGTCAAAAACCCTGGCGGTGGCTGACAACTTTTTTTTAAAACGCTGGCGGGGAAAGAGTTAAAACATTAAAACGTAGCATGCCACAGGAAAAGTTTCCAAAAGCAGCGCATACACTACAATACTTCTATATTCATATATATTTAAATATATATGTATATAATCTGTTCATATAATTAAATTTTCTTCTGGATTATGACTATGTAATTTGAGTGCTTAAATTGACTGTGTGATTTGAGTGCTATCCATTTAACTCCATAAATAAGACTGGAACATTTAATCTAAATGTGAATATCAAATGGAAAAGAGTTACACGTTATTCTGTTTACTTCATTACTTCCCAGTAAATTCATTACATAAATTAGTAATTTGGAAACAAAACCATTACTCTAGTAATGTACTTTTAAGTTTTTTAAATCTCACAGGCCAGATGAAAGTGTTTAGCAGACCATAATTTGCCCCCCTCTGGTCTAATGTGCACACATTTACGATTAAGTTTATTTTATATGAATCCCCAAATGTGCATAGAAAATGGCACACGCACATTTCAAGTGCTTTTTTGTGCATACGCAAAGTAAATACATCAAACCCCAGGTCTTTAACTAATTAACCTGTCCTTTTGATTTGGACCCTTTGAAGTTTGACAACAATTCAACACAAAGTTTGACAAATTTCTACTTACGTTTCATGAGTGCCAAAAAAGAAGATTGGAAACTTTATATTTGACAGTTTGACGGCTCCATCTGGAATCTCATCAATCTGAAATTGCACAGTGCAATGTAAAGCATGAAACTGCAGCATACGTAAACATTTAAAGGCAAAGAACTAAACATTAATCAGACAGCGACATTTGACAACAAATGAATAATAATAATAAATGATCATCATTTAGTTGTGCTTGCTCACCCTTGCAGGCCAGTGGGGATAACCCTTCATCTTTGCAAAAATCAAATCACCAGGTTTGAAATCCTGCGCCATGTCAAGACAGATGGATCACCTTTTTTGGGACACAACAAAACAATTCCATTATTTGTATATCAAGACACCACTCATCTACTTGGCTTCATCACATCAACCTCCTCATGACACAGTGACATGGAAAGTAATTAAAAAATATTACTCGATTAGTATTTTCTAATACTATATTCTCTATTCTCTAAGTCATTATCTGAAGACGTGATATCACTCTCTGAAATGGTTTATTATAGCCTACTCGTAACTCCTTGATATAGGTTTAGCTTGTTGACTGCTAAAATCAAAAAAAAAAAAAATGTCTATTGCTTTTCTCTCCACTTTCCATTCACTTGAAGTTCAAAGTGAAGCACAGAGAATGTTTAGAATGTCAATTCATCTTAATTGAAGAAAAGGTGCTCTCTCTCTAGAATAAAAAAAGTTTAAAGTTTAATTTTATAAAAATTAGTATAAAAGTAGTAAGGTTTCGACCATAGTCAAGGCCTTCATCAGACAAAGTACTGTATACATCACACACTGCTTTATACACTCTCTTACATCAATATCTCAATGGACTTTTTTTAATGCTAAAATAAAAGAATATAGATAGAATGTGAATTTTCTTTAAAATGTTGCGCTACCGCATTACTAATATCCCCATGTCTTATGGCACTGCGATGTTCACATATACGAGTTCTCAATTATCTTGATGCTTCACCAACATGAATTATAGTTGATGATACTTTTCATAAATATATTTTGGCCTGTTTGTAAAAATATTTCAACCTTCTACTGATTAAAATTTCCACACTTGCTACCAGGGTGGAATCGCAAATAATAGAGGCTTAGAAGGACATTCATTCATTAGCCCTGACTAAAAAGTTATTTAAAAGGTAGGGTAGGCAATTTATTAGGGCTGGTCCGAATGCCATTTTTTGAGCTTGGAAGCTTTCGGTAGTAATGAACATCGAATATTCGAAGCTTCGGAATCTCTATATGGTGCAATAGAGATAGACAGGCGAGACACGTACAGAATTAATAAACTTTTAATAAACTACAGAACAGCGCGAGCGGGAAGCGGCACGCCTCACACGAGAAGAATGTATGCTCCGAGAACGGACACTGCAAAAAACACACAAACACACACGTCTGTTAACTTATAACTGACTAACATATAACTGACAAAGTAGGGTAGATTTAAATACAGAAGCGGTGCGCGCGCGCCTCACGCGTGCCTCACGCGTGCAGGAAATATGCTCCGAGAACGGACACTGCATTAGTGATATAAAATACACACACGCCTCGATCAACTTGTGTGCCGCCTCCATTCCGCCTCTCGACAAAACTCAAACAAATGCTCAGAAACCCTTTTCCCATCGTAACCGTTCTGTTGCTGGTTCCCGTGTCCATTCTCAAACCATCTATTTTGCCGATAGTGATGTGCATATTCTGTAGCTCAGCCGGAGCGGCTGTGAATTTGCTACGCACTTCATTTAGTCTCGCAGTAGATTCATTTAGATTGATAATAACGGATAAAAACTAGTGGTGCAACGGATCATCATTGATCCGTGATCCGTTCGGATCAATGTCTTCGGTTCGGCACACACGTGATCCGCGGATTGATTATGAAAAAAAAAAAATGCGCATGTTCAGTAAACACTCAGTTTCGTCATGGCGAGCGGAGGAACGGAGGAGCTTGAACGCCCCGCGTCATTTAAATCTCCTGTATGGGACCATTTTGGATTTCCCGTCAAATATAATGATGAAGGAAAGAGGTTAGTGGATAAAACCGAGACGGTGTGTAGGCACTGTGGCACAAGAAAGCCATATGACAGTGGAAACACGTCAAGCATGGCCACGCATTTGAAGCGATATCACCCCGGTGTTTCACTGACAGGAGTGAAAACGAAGGCAGCTCAACAACCACTTATTACCGCGGCATTTAAGCAGCCCCTAGTTGCACAATCAGACCGGGCTAAAGCCATTACAAATGCTATCGGTGTGTTTATAGCTGCAGACATGAGGCCATATTCGGTTGTGCAAAACGAGGGCTTCAAACACATGCTGAAAGTGCTTGAGCCACGTTACGACATCCTGTCGCACACCCACTTTAGCGAAAAGATTGTGCCAGATCTTTATGAGCAGGAAAAGAAAAAAGTTGTGGATGAACTATCCCGAGCATCCTCTGTTGCGCTCACGACAGACGGGTGGACGTCTAGGGGAACGGAGAGCTATGTGACAATAACCGCTCACTTCATCACTGCAGACTGGCAGATGAGAAGTCCGGTGCTGCAGACACGCCCACTCTACGAGAGTCACACGAGCACTCATCTTGCGGAGGTTCTGATACAAGCAGTGGAGGAATGGAAGTTAAAGAGGCCCAGTATTAATATCCCAGTCACAACTGATAATGCTAAAAATCAAATAAATGCAGTGAATGAGGCAGGACTAGGCCCACAGATAGGGTGCTTTGCACATGTAGTGAATTTGGCATCACAGAAGGGAATCTCAGTCAATAGGATGGACCGCCTCCTTGGGAGGATTAGGAAGGTGGTTTCCTACTTCCACCGAAGCACAACAGCTGCTCGTGTGCTTAAGACGAAGCAAGAAATGCTAAAGCTGCCTATTCATAAGCTCATACATGATGTCTCAACAAGGTGGAACTCCACTTATGATATGTTGAAGCGTTATCTGGAGCAGCAGGCAGCTATTTACTCTGCATTGACCGAGAAGACCCTGAAAAAAAATGTCAAAGACATCACCCTGTCTGATGATGATATGAGAGTGGCAGAGGAAGTCCTCCAGGTGCTTAAACCCCTCAAAACCGTTACATCTCTGCTGAGCATTGAAACTTCACCATCTGTGTCAATAATCCTGCCGCTGAAAACAAAAATTCTACAATCAATGGCCCCAAGTGTGGAAGACAGCACCATTACTCAAGATGTCAAGGCTGCCATTAGAGAGGACCTGAAGCCCAGATACACTTCACCCCCTTCTCTGCAGGACTACCTTAATAGATCTACTGCCCTGGATCCAAGGTTCAAGTCCTTGTCTCACATGGACCCTGCCCTACGCCAGAGGACATACAGTGACCTCACCACTGAGATTGTGAGCAGTCTGGGCACTGAAGACTGTGATGAGGTAAAGAAAAAGAATATTATTTAAAAATGATAAATTTAAATCTAAATAGTTTTTTTCCCCACAGTAATAATGGCTTTGTTTCATTAAATGTTATTGCCACATTTTTCATGTCTATGAAACATAAATAAATAATAAAAATAAAATAATTAAAAATAAAATAAATAAAAATAAATAATGGGTATAATTAATCAACTATTTTTTTTTTCTGCAGGGTCAAGCTGCAGAGCCAACAGGAGCAAACTTGGATACATCTCCTCCACAAAAGAAGTCGGCAATGGCTGAGCTTTTTGGTGAGACCTTTGCCAGCAAAGACATGGACAGCAAGACTCCTGCTGACATCATCAAAGAGGAGGTGGCATCTTACCTGGCAGCAAGCAGCATTACAGTTTTACAGGTGGCAGCATTACTCATATTGCCAAGATGGCAAGATGCTATCTCGCTGTGCCAGGCTCTTCAGTTCCTTCTGAGAGAGCGTTCTCAACAGCAGGGGACATAGTGACCGCAAAGAGGTCCACACTCTCCCCAGAAAATGTAGACATCCTTGTCTTTTTGAAAAAGAATTTGAAATTATAAGCTTAGATATGCTTTGCTTTCTTTCTTTTATTCTTTGATAATGTGGACAGGATTTTTTCATTATCCATATTTCAAGGAAGATTATGTGCTTCTGTTGCACATTAAGTTGTTTTTTTATTAATGTTCATTAGTCCATGTTTAAAGAAAGTCTTTATGCCATTTTATGTTGCACTTTAAGTTTTGCATTAATTAAGTTAAAAAGAAGATTTTATGCCTTGTGCACTTTAAGTTGATTTTATATATTTTATTTTAATAGTTTAAAAATAATATTAAAAGTTTATTAAAAGTGTTAATAAAAAAAAGACAAAACTTTTGTTTATTTGTCTTTATTTTAAATTTTTTGCTGATCCGAAAAATGATCCGATCGGTGACTCTGATCCGAGGAACGATCCGATCCGTGAGTTTTTTGATCCGTTGCACCCCTAATAAAAACGGATATTATATTTTCCACAATGTCAAAGCAATGCAGCTTAACCCAAAATTCATACAAGCCCAGGCATGCACTTCTGTCCATACAAACTCCGCTGTTTTCTCCGCTGTTCTGCGCTCTAGCCTTAAGTATTATATTTCACCAGATTTTATACTGTAAAACAGAATTTTAGGGGATTAGTATATGATCGAACATCTGCTTGTCCCGCAAGCTTGATCATTCAGTCTCTATCAAAACCCACAATATCATCCTACTTTATAGACTTTCAGGAGAAGCTATCCTGTGGCCACAAGGATTAACTTTCCTGTTCTATAAACAAATACTATAGCTCGTAGCTTTTGATCTAAGCATTAAAGGATAATAATATAGCTTCAAAATATAAAAGCTAGTAAATAAAGATAAACAAAAAAAGCATTACAAGCAATAAACAAAGAGTGGTCTCAGTATTTAAAAGTAGGCTGTCTGAATGTTTATCATTCAAGAGCTGGAGTGATTTCCCCCTCAGTTTAGATACGATAAGCTGCATTCACAATGCACATATCTCTTTTGAAATTGTAAATGTGGTTTGTCCTGTTGGTTTAAGATGTAACTGACCGTGTTTACATTAATTTCGCGTCATAAAAGCATTTTGGCATGCATGTGGTTTATGCACATTTAACCAATGAGTCGCTCAGGGCCGCATGCACGAGCGCTCTTCACAAAGCACGCGTTAGTATTTTAAAATGAAAGCAGCCTTCTCAGTGATTTTTTATAGTTTTAATATATAAGCCAACTGCATTCCAAAACACATAAATAATGCCTCTGTGAAGCATTTGTAAGGAAAATTCCCGCAGGAGAGAGAGAACGCGCAGTGCAAGACTAACATTATAACATCAAGCAAAGCGGCAAAACCTGTTCAATGAAGCCCGCGAATGTCCTTGTAAGTCGGTTCAACCCCGAACTTTATGAAATAACGTTACTATGTTTCGGAAGGTTCTAGCGGTGTCGTGTGTGTGTGTGAGTGAGGAAGAGAGAGAGAGCGAGCGAGCGAGAGAGAAAATAGAAGCAAGCAGAACACGGTTCTTTTCTGAAGCACGCGCAGCGTCATCACGCATCTGTGTTTAAAAACTAACTCAGACTCGATTCTGAAATGCTCTGAATCGATCCAGGATTGTTGGGGAGAGAATAAATGACACAATATCACATACATTAAAAATAACCTGTTCTTTTCTGAACGCCAGACGGTCAGACCGCGTAGCGTGGCAAGTTGATGCTTGATCTTGCAGACCGCTTTTTCTCTCGCGTGTCACGTGACCAGTGTAATCGCAGCTCTTGCGATTACAAAATCGCGTTTCATCATATCGCGATTTTTTCGCAAATGCAATTAATAGTTCAGCCCTAATTGGAGGTCGCAGATTTATCAACGGCTCAGAAGTTCCTTTGCCCACTTAAAAGACAGACTTGCCTGCTGCCTGTTAACACAAGGACGCCTGCTGGTTTGACACTACATTCAGAGTTGGTGTATATTTATAGTTTTTGTTATCCTGCAACTAGGTTTTTATAGAGATTTTTCAATTTACAAAATCGCTGCCATTTCTATTATGTTCTGCTTTTTAAGGCCATTCAATATCCAAGGCAGCTGATGTGCTTTTTAGTTGGCCGGGACTAACAATTTTTTCCTTTCTTTTTTACCGATGGTTATTTATTTTTCTATGATGCAGCACTCGGTCCCCTTACTTAGGAAAACTTTCCTAACACATTTGTTATTGGTTATTTCCTAGTTTATTCTTCGTTCGTGTTCTTTAATAACTTTGTCTTTGTCTATTGTTTCTTTAAATGCCAGGGGTTTAAGGCAGATTTGTAATAGGAAAGCCTTATTTTTATTTGCTAAACAACTTCGTACGGATTTTTGTTTTTTTCAGCAAAGCCATTCCACATCTGCTGATGTCAATTTTTGGAAATCTCAATGGGGAAATGATATTTGGTTCTCTCAGGGTTCAGAGAGATCTGCTGGGGTAACCACCCTTAAAAATACTTTCACTGGTGATGTCCTGCACTCAGACTGTGATTCCTTAGGACACTACATATGTCTTATAATTAGAGTTGACAACATTTATGTTACAATTATTAATCTTTACGGTTATAATAACAAGCTCGAAAATGATAAATTACTTGATTCATTAGAGGAAAGAACTACATTCTGGCTCACTAAATATCCAAACTCTCTTCTTCTAATTGGTGGAGACTTTAATGTTGCTCTAGATAATACTATTGACAGGTGGCCTCCTGGGCAGCCCTCCTCCATCAGCACAAACCTTAAAAGACTTATGGGAAGATTTAACATTGTGGATGTTTGGAGAGAAACATTTCCTGATAAAAGATCGTTTACTTGGAGCAACAGGTCAGGTTCCAGCCAGTCTAGCATTGACTTCTGGCTATTATCCAATTACATTGATAAAGATAAAATTACAGTAAATATCCTGACCACACCACTCACTGACCATAGAGCAATTCATATAAGCATCCAATTAAATGCATCAAGTACATTTCATAGATCTTGCTACTGGAAATTAAACAATTCATTGTTAAAACATGATAAGGCAAAGACTGAAATTATTAAGTTAAAATACTTTTTTTTACAACAAGGCAAAAAAGGAAAAATCGTACAAAATTAACTGGGAACTACTTAAATTTAAGTCAGGAGCATTTTTGAGACAGTATGGGACCTCTATTGCCAAAGCTAAAAGAGCAGAAGAAGAAGAAGTCATAAGTAAAATTTCTTCATTTTATCAGAGAGCCCCTGATGACGTTTCAGAGGAGGATAAACTACTTCTTTTACAACTTCAAAACAAATTAGACAATTTATATCAACAAAAAGCAGAGGGAGCCTTTGTAAGGTCTAGGAAGAGATGGCTGGAGGAGGGGGAGCAAAATTCAGCTTACTTTTTCCGTCTTAAAAGATACCGGTCTAAAATCAATTCCATCTATAATTTAAATATTAATGGGATTGTTACTGATGACGCTAAATTAATAGCAGATTTTTGTTCAAAATGTTATAGTAATTTATACAGTTCAAAATTTAATGAAGCAGTTACATCTCAATTTCTTAACTCAATGAATAACATAAGACAGATTGATGAGGTAGACAAAGATTATTGTGACACCCCTCTTAAATTGGAAGAGGTCACTGACTCTACTCAAAAACAATAAATCCCCCGGCACTGACGGTTTAACTGCAGAATTTTACAAAACATTCTCTGATCAATTAGCCCCTTTTTTACTGCAAGTTTTTATGGAAAGTATAGAGAATGAGACCCTTCCTCCTAGCCTCACTCAAGGGCTGGTCACTTTGATCCCCAAGCCTAGGAAAGATATACTTTTTATTGACAGCTGGAGACTCTGTTAAACAATGACTACAAAATTATGGCGTTAATATTTGCTAGGAGAATTAAAGAAACTCTTGACACAATTATAGATGAGACACAATCCAGCTGAGTAACAGACACATTTCTAATAATATTAGATTGGTGTTGGATGTTCTTGACTACTCTGACCTGATATCTGAAGATAGCTTTATCCTCCTCTTAGATTTCTATAAGGCTTTCGAATCGATAGAACACAAATTTGGTTTTGGGAATTTTTCCTGCAAAGCAATTAAAACCTTATAATGTCAATAGTTCTAGCAAATTGAAAAACGGAACTTCCACTAGATTTAATCTGGAACGGGGCATTCGTCAGGGATGCCCAATTTCCCCTTATCTTTTTTTGCTTTGTACGCAAATTCTCACAACTCATGTTATTAATAGCTCTATACAAGGAATTTCTATTGCGGGTAGGGATATCATCATCAGTCAGCTTGCTGACGATACTACAATCTTTTTAAAAAATGCAAGCCAGATACCGGTCACCATTCATGTTATTAGTCAGTTTTCAAAGGCCTCTGGTTTATGCCTAAATATTAATAAATGTGAGCTGTTGCCCTTAAAAGAGTGTAATATAAACTATTTGCAACATTCCAGTCAAGGATGAAGTTACCTACTTAGGTATTGTTATCTCTAAAAATCAGAAAAAGAGATGTCCTTTAAACTTCTCTCCGATTATTAAAAAAACTCAAAACAAACTGAACCAGTGGTTACAAAGGGACTTATCTCTAAAAGGCAGAGTGTTGCTTACCAAAGCTGAAGGTTTATCCCGGCTCACATACGCAGCTCTCTCTTTACACCTTGACAATAAAATTTGTAAAGACATTGATAGAATGCTTTTTGACTTCATCTGGAAAAATCGGACCCATTATATCAGAAAAAGTGTTATTATGAATAATTATGAATCTGGTGGCCTTAACTTATTGGACTTCAATACTCTAAACAATACCTTTAAGATTAATTGGGCTAAGCATTTTCTTAAAAACCCTGTCTCAGTTTGTAATTTTATCCCCCATTTTATTTTCTCTCGCTTTGGTGGTTTGAGCTTTATTTTGAATTGCAACTATAATGTGGACAAACTCCCCTGTAAAACTGTCCAATTTTCACAAGCAGGTCTTTTTAGCTTGGTCTCTTATTTATAAGCATAATTTCTCACCTCACATGTATCTAATTTGGAATAATAGAGATATTTTATATAAGAACAAATCACTCTTTTTTGAGAATTTGGTAAGCAACGAGATTCTGCTGGTGGAGTTTAACCAACTATTTAATGAAGAGGGGCGACTTTTTTCCTATAGAGAATTTTTGTCTACCTATAGCATTCCAGTTACACCAAGATAATTTGCAATTGTATTTGACGCCATTCCATCAGGCGTAATCATGCTTTTTAGGTGTTCTAGCAGACTTGCACCTACTTCTGTCTCCCTCCCCAATGTGGCTGAGTCACCAGTTGGGAAAATCTGTTTCTCCCGACTTCCTCATAATAATAAAAACGTCCGTGCCTTATTTCAGAAAGAAATTGTCTCAATCCCTAATGTTACGTTTTATTGGAACCAATTTGTAAATACTATTGACTGGAAAAAGGTTTGGATGATCCCTCAAAGATACCTGTTAGTAAACAAGGTGAAAGAAGTGTCGTTCAGAATAATTCACAGATATTATCCTGCTAGTCATTACATGGTTAAGTTTAAAAGAGACATAAATACAAACTGTTCTTTTTGTGAGGACCACCCTGAAACTGTTTTGCACCTATTTTGGTATTGCTCACACACCAGAAAATTCTGGCAAAACCTCAGCAGATTCATCATTGACAATATTTATAAAGACTTTGCTTTATTGTGGAAGGATGTTGTTTTTTGTTTTTATAGAAGTCATAGTAAAGAAAAGACGTATTTCATTATAAATTTGTTAATTATTTTGGCGAAATTTATATTCATAAATGTAAATTCAGTGCTAAAAAAACTAACTTTGTACTTTTTTTCAACGAAGTTGTACATTATATTAAGCTGATTCTTGGATCGACTACAAAACTACAATGGTGTACTGGGACAGGCATTAAGCTGGTTTAGATCGTACTTATCGGACCGTTATCATTTTGTCTGTTTAAACGGGAAAAAAATCAAAGATAACGTCAGTAGACTATGGAGTACCGCAAGGATCGGTTTTAGACCCTCTGCTATTCTCAATATATATGCTGCCACTTGGTAATATTATAAGAAAACATGGAATTAATTTCCACTGTTACGCTGACGACACTCAATTATATATTTCATCGCGACCAGATGAAAACACTAACTCATCTAAAATGACAGAGTGTCTCAAAGATATAAAATGCTGGATGACGCGTAATTTCCTGCTATTAAATTCAGATAAAACGGAGGTATTACTTATTGGTCCAAAAAACTACTCACAAAACCTCTTACAGTACAACTTTAATATAGACGGATGTCCTGTTACTTTATCCACTACAGTAAAAGACCTGGGTGTTATACTAGACCGCAACTTGTCTTTCGAAAATCATATTTCATATGTTACAAGAACAGCCTTTTTCCACCTTAGAAACATTGCTAAGCTACGTAACATGCTATCTATCTCTGATGCAGAAAAATTAGTTCACGCATTCATGACCTCGAGACTAGATTACTGTAATGATTTATTAGCCGGTTGTCCTGCATCCTCAATAAACAAGCTACAGTTAGTCCAAAATGCAGCTGCTAGAGTTCTTACTAGGTCAAGAAAATATGATCATATAACACCGATTTTATCATCTCTACACTGGTTACCTATTAAGTTCCGTATCAATTACAAAGTACTGCTACTAACCTATAAAGCCCTAAATGGTTTAGCACCTATGTACTTAACGGACCTTCTTTCGCCCTACAATCCACCGCGTTCCTTAAGATCACTAAATTCAAGGCTTCTGGTCATTCCTAGCAGGATATCGAAGTCCAGTAAAGGAGGGAGGGCGTTCTCGCATTTAGCTCCAAAACTCTGGAATAGCCTTCCCGATACGGTCCGAGGCTCTGACTCGCTGACACAGTTTAAAACTAGATTAAAGACGCTTCTCTTTAGTCAAGCATTCACATAATGCTTACCTTTTAGTCCTCTGTTATGCCATACGGAACCGTTTGCCACTGAAACTGCTTAACGCACCAGTGGGGCTCGACAGCCTTCTAGACAAACGGGTCGGCGCGTATGGTTGGGTTGCGGAGAGTTCAGGTTACGGAGAGTTTGTGAGATAGTGGTTTCTAACACCGACTCCCGTATAATGGAAATCATTATGAACATCAGCTATGCTAATTATTTCCCATCTGCCTTTCTGCTGTTATCTCGGGACGCTCGTCCCGAGAAAAATGGCGTTCGTCAGGTCCAGTTTTGTCTCCAGCCTCTCACGGGGATTTCGGACGCCCCAACGCCTGTGATGAGAAGACCAACGCCTGTGATGAGAAGACCAACGCCTGTGAAGAGACGACTCAACGCCTGCGATATGTTATGGCGCCGTTTTATACATAAACAATGTTTATATTTAATATTTATATATAAACAATATGAATGTAAGCCAGAGGAGAACTGGCCCCCGACTGAGCCTGGGTTCTCCCAAGATTTTTTCTCCATCCAATCTGATGGAGTTTTGGTTCCTTGCCACTGTCGCCTTGCTTTTGGCTTGCTCAGTTGGGGTTATTTAGTGTTTAGCAATATTATTGATCTGTGTTGTACTACTTTCCTGTTATCACTGTGAAGCTGCTTTGATACAATCTGTATTGTGAAAAGCGCTATATAAATAAATGTGACTTGACTTGACTTGACTTGATTTCTGGCTCCAACAACAAAAAGGCAATTAAAACTGTCAACATATGGTCCTTTTTTTCTTTGTAATGGCCCTTATGCTTCCCCTGGCAAAACTGTTTTGTATTTATTTTAATGTTATATTTCTGTATATTGTAATGTATATTTTTTTAATTTTTTGTGATGTGATTTGTACTGTGTTTTTGCAATAAAAAAAAAAAATAGACCAGACGTCGTCGGGTGTGAAGTTGTGAACGACGCCATAGTTTTCTTGTTTGATTAAAAAAAAAAGAAGAAGAAAAAAAGAACTGTCAACAAGTAACACATATCTGTTCTAAAGGTTCTAACACTGTATCGACACAACAACGTGACTAAGTTACATAATCAACGAACATACACGTGCTGTACATCTCGAAATACGTCTTTATGTACCTCATTAAATGTATGTCTTAATTTGTAAATACCGTGTTTTTTTCACAGAAGTCCCCCACCGATTCAGCGTGTTCGTCTTTCTTCTTCTTCTTCTTCTTCTTCTTCTTCATCTGCGGCGGATCGCAGACAAGTGCATTACCGCCACCCTTAGACCGCCATCTATCACCAAATGGACCACTGACACTTCTTCTTCTTCTTCGTTTTTTTTCCTGCCGACTTCCAACCATATGGAGCGTTATCGCCACCTACTGTATCTTAGTTACATTTGCTTAAATCCTAATGTTTAGTCCAGTTTGTTGTAGATAATATGACATGATTTTAAGTACCATCTTTCTGGAATTATTTGAGAAGATATTTGTACATCCATTTGTTTGATTCCTTCATTTTCCATTCCTTAGAGCCAGTCTTTGATTTAGTACTAGTATTTACACTCAAACAGCAAATGTTCCACAGTTTCTTATTGACTGCATATATCACAATTTCCCGTTGGATGTTTCCCAATAACGTGTAGTGATGCATTTAACCTTGTGTGACCAAGCCTGATTCTGCTAAACATGCCCTGTTCTCTGCTCTGCTTCCCCAGAGTCTTTTCTTTTTCCCCCAGACCCCCACCTTCTGCTGTAAATAAATTGTTTCATACCGCCATCTACTCTGCCGGAGTGTGCAGTATCAGGGCTTTCATACTTCAGGTTACACAGGTTACAAGTAAATAAATGACTAGAAAAAAACACAAAAACAAAAAAAAGATATATATATAATATATACAGTATATATTTCTCTCAGAATTATATTTACTACACTTCACGATGACATGCTCGACATTTTCGGGGAACATTTACAAGCCTCACATTTATCAGACAAACATTTTGACCTTAAATAAAGCGTTGATTTTAACCCAGTATGTCCAAACCTTAATCTTGAAAGCACCACTTCATCTCTTCTACACTGCCCTTTGAAGCTCTTCACCTTAAAGGGACTCTGTGTAGGAATTACCCCCATCTAGTGGTTAAATAGTATTTTGCATTCAAACGAATTTTGCTCTCCAGCGTTTTGCTTTTTCAAGTGTGTATTGCATCTACGGTTGCCGTTATGTACCAAAAATGCTATGACAGGATGTCTTGTAGTAACACTTCATCGAGTTTTTCTCCGGGTGAACAGGTTTGTAACTTAAAAAAAATAGCAACTTATGTGTTAACTTATGTGTACAATTTATGTGTCTAGCTGTATAAATTAATTTTAATTCTCTGTACAATCTTATCCACATAGCAAAATCACAATTTTAGCTAATTGATCATTTATATAAAAAAAGAAAGCTATAGAAAATCTTACAGAGAGCAATATTTTCTTCAATATTTTCTTACAATCATTATCTCTATATTCTTACTGAATTTATAGGTTATAAAGAATTAACTTACAAACCTTGTTTTTAGCACCTTCCTTCACAATAGCTGCGAGTAAAGTAGTCAATAGCTGCTATTCATCAAAGACCTTGTTTAACTTTTTTACCTATAAATGTTATACTGTCTATATAATAAAGTACACAACCAAGCAATGACAAAAAAATTAAGTAAGACTGTAACATTGACTAACCTGTCGAGGAGAAAGCAGGCAACTTCAGCGTCTCTTCTGAAATCTTTCTGCTGCATTAGCTCTTTCCACGGTTGAAAACACTATCCCGATATTTAAGGCCATCCCAGATAGCAAACTGACATTGAATCAACGTGGAAATATGACATCGAAACAACGTTGATCTGACATTGTTTTGCTCATCGAATTAACGTTGAAGCAATGTCAGACGCGTCATTCTTTCAAGTCAAGTCAAGTCACATTTATTTATATAGCGCTTACACAATACAGATTGTATCAAAGCAGCTTCACACTGATAACATGAAAGTAGCACAACACAGATCAACAACATTGCTAAACACTAAAACATCCCAACTGAGCAAGCTCAAAGCAAGCCAAGGCGACAGTGGCAAGGAACCAAACTCCATCAGATTGGATGGAGAAAAAACCTTGGGAGAACCCAGGCTCAGTCGGGGGCCAGTTCTCCTCTGGCTTACATTCATATTGTTTAAATATTAAATATAAATATTGTTTATGAATAAAACGGCGCCATAACATATCGCAGGCGTTGAGTCGTCTCTTCACAGGCGTTGAGTCGTCTCATCACAGGCGTTGGGGCATCCGAAATCCCCGTGAGAGGCTGGACACAAAACTGGACCTGACGAACGCCATTTTTCTCGGGACAAGCGTCCCGAGATAACAGCAGAAAGGCAGATGGGAAATAATTAGCATAGCTGATGTTCATAATGATTTCCGTTATAACTCACAAACTCTCCGTAACCTGAACTCTCCGCAACCCAACCATACGCGCCGACCCTTTTGTCTAAAAGGCTGTCGAGCCACACTGGTGCGTTAAGCAGTTTCAGTGGCAAACAGTGATGCGCGGGTAAATGTATAAACAACCCGCAACCGACCGACGTTTTCAAATACCCGCCCGCAACTCGGACCGCAAAAAAAGTACAAAAATATTGTACCCGACCCGCTTCCTGACCGCATTTTTTAAAAGTAGTAAATGCTCATCAGAGCGTTATTGGGCCATAGACGTGTAACAACACAGCATCGCAAGAAGACGTAGGCCTACACATAACAAAGGCAAAGCCAGCCCTTTCGCCATCATCTTTCATTATTTCAGCAAATGTCTCCCACACTTTTACTCTTTCTATTTGTGTATTTGCGGAGCTTCCACTCCCCAGTCTTCACCTTTTCTCTTGCCGCCTCCATCTCTCTGCAGACTGTAGTGATCATAGACATGGCCGGTTCGTGAACGAATCGTTCTTTTGAACCGTTTTTTTTTAGTGAACCGGTCGAACCAGTACACTAAATCGAACTGAATCGTTCGAAACAGTTCGCGTCTTGCATCAGTGCTGATCCACAAGTTACTGAAGTTACTCACTTTCAGACATGCCTGACAGTTGCCTACTAATCGAAATAAATCAATATCCTGAATTATATTTTACTCCAGTAACTCCAACAGTTCACTGAACCGAGACATGTGCCACTGTTGAGAGAAGTGATGAGCACGAGCAGCTGAGACTGCGTATACCGAACGCACAGGGACAGCGGACCGCGGTTCTCCAATCACTAGTATAGAACCGAGAACTGTTTAACCGAGAGCTTGTGTGTTAGACTGAGCTTGTGTGTTATCTTCGTGCCTGTTATTCAGCCAATAATGTGTAGGGCTGTATATTTCGTCAAACATTGCGTCTAGTACTATATACAAATGTTTAATTGGCATATTTTTTCAAACGACCCGACCGACCGCGACCCGAATATCATTAAAAACATTTTTGGATGACCCGTAACTGCGGGTAACCGCGGGTGACCGCAGGCACCCGCTCATTTCGGATCAACCCGCGCATCACTGGTGGCAAACGGTTCCGTATGGCATAACAGAGGACTAAAAGGTAAGCATTATGTGAATGCGTGACTAAAGAGAAGCGTCTTTAATCTAGTTTTAAACTGTGTCAGCGAGTCAGAGGCTCGGACCGTATCGGGAAGGCCATTCCAGAGTTTTGGAGCTAAATGCGAGAACGCCCTCCCTCCTTTACTGGACTTCGATATCCTAGGAATGACCAGAAGTCTTGAATTTAGTGATCTTAAGGAACGCGGTGGATTGTAGGGCGAAAGAAGGTCCGTTACGTACATAGGTGCTAAACCATTTAGGGCTTTATAGGTCAGTAGTAGTATTTTGTAGATGATGCGGAACTTAATAGGTAACCAGTGTAGAGATGATAAAATCGGTGTTATATGATCATATTTTCTTGACCTAGTAAGAACTCTAGCAGCTGCATTTTGTACTAACTGTAGCTTGTTTATTGAGGATGCAGGACAACCAGCTAATAAAGCATTACAGTAATCTAGTCTGGAGGTCATGAATGCGTGAACTAATTTTTCAGCATCAGAAATAGATAGCATGTTACGCAGCTTAGCAATGTTTCTAAGGTGGAAAAAGGCTGTTCTTGTAACATATGAAATATGATTTTCGAACGACAAGTTGCGGTCTAGTATAACACCCAGGTCTTTTACTGTAGTGGATAAAGTAACATGACATCCGTCTATATTAAAGTTGTATTGTGAGAGGTTTTGTGAGTAGTTTTTTGGACCAATAAGTAATACCTCCGTTTTATCTGAATTTAATAGCAGGAAATTACGCGTCATCCAGCATTTTATATCTTTGAGACACTCTGTCATTTTAGATGAGTTAGTGTTTTCATCTGGTCGTGATGAAATATATAATTGAGTGTCGTCAGCGTAACAGTGGAAATTAATTCCATGTTTTCTTATAATATTACCAAGTGGCAGCATATATATTGAGAATAGCAGAGGGCCTAAAACCGATCCTTGCGGTACTCCATAGTCTACTGACGTTATCTTCGTACGATCTAAACCAGCTTAATGTTTTGTAGTTTTGTAGTCGATCCAAGAGTATTATATGATCTACAGTATAGTGTTGAACGCAGCGCTAAGATCAAGTAGGACTAGTATTGAGATACAGCCTTTGTCAGAAGCTAAAAGTAAATCATTTGTAATTTTAACTAGCGCAGTTTCTGTACTATGATGCGGTCTGAATCCTGACTGGAATTTTTCATAGATATCATTTTCTTGCAAAAAAGAGCACAATTGAGCGGACACTACTTTTTCAAGTATTTTGGACATAAATGGAAGATTTGAAATGGGTCTGTAATTTGCCAAGTTATTTGGATCTAATTGCGGTTTCTTAATGAGCGGTTTTATTACAGCCAGCTTGTATATTTTTGGGACATGACCTAAAGATAAAGACGAGTTAATAATATTGAGGAGAGGCTCTTCCACTGCAGGTAATAGTTCTTTCAGTAGTTTAGTGGGTATTGGATCTAATAAACATGTTGTTGGTTTAGATGCAATGATAAGTTTATTTAGCTCCTCCTGTCCTATCGTTGTAAAGCGGTTTAGTTGTTCTAGAGGGGCCATAATTGAAGCTGAATCATAAGACACCATAGCGGTGTCACAGTCTGTCGTCCTCACCTGTTTTGTCCCGTCATCTGCACCACACTTCCCCGGATCCTTTTGTTCCTCTCCCGGACTCACTCCCCCAATCAGCCACCTGTTCCTCGTCCTGTCATGATCGTTTTCACCTGTTTGCACTCCAATTAGCCTTATTCCTCTGTGTATTTAGTTCTGTCCCGTTTGATTCAGTTTTGTCGGTCATTGTTCCATGTTACGCTGTGTATCCCGTCTTCCTGCCTGTTTTTGAAATAAATGTCTCTCTACCGAGATTCTGTACCCGCCTGTTCTTCTGCCTGCACCCGCACCGTGACAGATTGACCGACCCAAAATAACTACATGGACGCCGTGATCTTCCGGGGGATCCCCTACCCGGTCCTGCGACCCCGGTTAAGGCTCGTTCCCCGGAAGTCTGCGCTCACCGTCAGCCCTGCCGAGCCCGCGCTCACCGTCAGCCCTGCCGAGCCCGCGCTCACCGTCCGTCCTTTTGAGCCTGAATGCTCTCCAGAGATTGAATGCTCTTCACCGCTGGTTCTGTCCAGCTCTCCAGAATCTGAATGCTCTTCACCGCTGGTTCCGTCCAGCTCTCCAGAGACTGAATGCTCTTCACCGCTGGTTCCGTCCAGCTCTCCAGAGATTGAATGCTCTTCACCGCTGGTTCCGTCCAGCTCCCCAGAGACTGTATGCTCTTCACTGCTGGTTCCGTCCAGCTCTCCAGAGACTGTATGCTCTTCATTGCTGGTTCCGTCCAGCTCTCCAGAGACTGTATGCTCTTCATTGCTGGTTCCGTCCAGCTCTCCAGAGACTGTATGCTCTTCATTGCTGGTTCCGTCCAGCTATCCAGAGACTGTATGCTCTTCACTGCTGGTTCCGTCCAGCTATCCAGAGACTGTATGGTCTTCATTGCTGGTTCCGTCCAGCTCTCCAGAGACTGTATGCTCTTCATTGCTGGTTCCGTCCAGCTATCCAGAGACTGTATGCTCTTCACTGCTGGTTCCGTCCAGCTATCCAGAGACTGTATGCTCTTCACTGCTGGTTCCGTCCAGCTTTCCAGAGACTGTATGCTCTTCACTGCAGGTTCCGTCCAGCTCTCCAGAGACCGTCCAGCCAGCGCCAGAGACCGTCCAGCCAGCGCCAGAGACCGTCCAGCCAGCGCCTGAGACCGTCCAGCCAGCGCCAGAGACCGTCCAGCCAGCGCCAGAGACCGTCCAGCCAGCGCCTGAGACCGTCCAGCCAGCGCCAGAGACCGTCCAGCCGGCGCCAGAGACCGTCCAGCCGGCGCCAGAGACCGTCCAGCCGGCGCCAGAGACCAGGATCCCGCCCAGCCTCCCTCTTCCGCCTCCTCTCATCTGTCCTCCCTCTGCTCTCCTGCCCTTCAGCTCCCCGAAACCAGCCTGGTCCGTGTTTCCCCGGCCTTCGCCTCACACCTCCTCCATCTGGACACTTCCTCGGCCCCCGGTCCCATTGGCTCCCCCGTGGCTCCTACCTCCCTCAGCTCCTCCATGGCCCCTCAGTCCACCAGCTCGGCCAGGCTCCCTCGACCCTCCGGACTCCCTTCGCTCCCTCGTCGTCCTCCCTTCACCTTTGGACTTCATTCCTCTGGCTCCGCCCCGTCATGTCACCCCCCCGGTTCTGTCGGACTCCTCACTCCCTCCAGTCACCCGTCAGCCCTCACGCCCTCTGACCTCACTGTGTCCCTCCGTGCCCCTGTCATCACTTCAGTCACCAGAGCCTACGGTATCACCATGTTCCCTCAGTCCCTCATCAGCACCACATGTCGTCAGTCACTCAGCTTCACCCTGGTCTCCTCTCCCATCCGCTCCGCCCCTGTCAGTCGGCCCCCTGGTGTGGTTAGCCCCACTACCATCGGCTCCACCAGGGGTCCTCCCTCCAGCTGCTCCGCCCTGGTCTCGCCCTCAGCCTGCGCCATCCTGGTCTCGCCCTCAGTCTGCTCCGCCCTGGCCACGCCCTCAGTCTGCTCCGCCCTGGCCACGCCCTCAGTCTGCTCCGCCCTGGCCACGCCCTCAGTCTGCTCCGCCCTGGCCACGCCCTCAGCCTGCTCCGCCCTGGGGGGCTGTCTCCTCCTGACGACGCCCTCCACAGCCTCCAGGGTGCCCACCCCCCCCTCCCCATTGATTTTATGGCGTGAGGCCACGCCTTCCGGGAGGGGGGAGTAATGTCACAGTCTGTCGTCCTCACCTGTTTTGTCCCGTCATCTGCACCACACTTCCCCGGATCCTTTTGTTCCTCTCCCGGACTCACTCCCCCAATCAGCCACCTGTTCCTCGTCCTGTCATGATCGTTTTCACCTGTTTGCACTCCAATTAGCCTTATTCCTCTGTGTATTTAGTTCTGTCCCGTTTGATTCAGTTTTGTCGGTCATTGTTCCATGTTACGCTGTGTATCCCGTCTTCCTGCCTGTTTTTTGAAATAAATGTCTCTCTACCGAGATTCTGTACCCGCCTGTTCTTCTGCCTGCACCCGCACCGTGACAAGCGGATTGTACATTTATAATTTTGTTTCGGATGCTTTCTATTTTCGCATTGAAGTAATTCATAAAATCATTACTACTAAACTGTAACGGTATATTTTGCTCTGGTGATGTCTGTTTATTTGTTAGTCTAGCCACGGTGTTAAATAAAAACCTTGGATTATTTTGGTTATTTTCGATTAGTTTGCGGAGATGCTCAGCCCTGGCTGTTTTTAGGGCCTTTTTATAACGTGACATACTGTCTTTCCACGCGATTCTAAAGACCTCTAAATTAGTTTGTTTCCATTTACGCTCTAAGTTGCGAGTTTCTCTCTTGATAGCATGCGTAGCACTGTTGTACCATGGTGCTTTAATTTTCTCTCGAACCTTTTTTAATCTAATTGGCGCAACAATATCTAATGTACTAGTAAGAATGGTGCTTAAACTGCTAGTCATTTCCTCTAATTCATCTGTTTGTTTGGGTTCACTTAGCAGCTTAGATAGATCAGGTAAGCTATTTGAGAATCCATCTATAGTGGTTGGAAGGATTGTTCTGCCTGGTCTATAACGTGGTGCAACATGACATATTTCATCAGTACGTATTATGCAAGTCACCATGTAATGATCAGTGACATCATCGCTTTGCGGTATAATATCTATATCAGTTGGATCGGTTCCATATGATATAATTAAATCTAGTGTATGATTTAGACGATGAGTGGGACCACTGACGTTTTGTTTGACCCCAAAGGAGTTTAATAAGTCTGTAAACGCAGCCCCTAAAGCATCATTTGTATTATCTACGTGTATGTTAAAATCTCCAGCAATTATTGCTTTATCGACATTTACCAATAGATCCGAGAGAAAGTCTGCAAACTCTTTTAGGAATTCAGCATATGGCCCTGGAGGTCTATATACAGTAGCCAGGGCTAGATAATATGGATTTCCTTCTTACATCTAAGAGTGTAACATTTAGCACAAGTACTTCAAATGAATTAAACCTGTGACCTGTTTTCTGAGTAATATTAAAAATATCTTTATAGATTGTTGCAACACCGCCGCCACGACCGATCAGACGAGGCTCATGTTTATAACATTATCCTGGCGGAGTAGATTCGTTTAGACCGAAATACTCATTTGGTTTAAGCCAGGTTTCAGTAAGGCACAGAACATCGAAGTTATTGTCTGTGACCATTTCATTTACAATAACCGCCTTAGGTGTGAGCGATCTAATGTTTAGGAGACCTAGCTTTAGAAATTGTTTTTGTTCACTGATATTTAGATTTTCTGGTTTAATTACAATAAGATTTTTGCTAGATCCTACACTAGATTTATTGTTTGGCTTCACTAAACGAGGAATAGACACAGTTTCTATATAATGTTCCACACTATGCTTATTAGTTAAGTTTGGACTGCAAAGGCTGTAATTTGGACTTTGACTCATTAGTCATCTGGTGCGTAGTGTCTTGGAAATGTTGTCCGACAGCACAGCCGCTCCGATTCGGCTGGGATGGAGTCCATCTGTGCTGTACAGCCTCGGTCTTTCCCAAAACAGATGCCAGTTATTTACAAAGTGCAGCCTCTGTTCATTACACAATGACATTAACCATTCATTTAATGCAAATAGTCTACTGAACCTTTCCTGTCCTTGTCTGTACGTGGGAAGCGGTCCAGACACGATGATCGCTGCTTTAGGCGCTGTGCTGCGTACCGTCTCGATCAGGCTCCTGTAGTCCTTCTTCAGAACCTCCGTCTGCCGCAGCCTAATGTCGTTCGCTCCCGCGTGCAGCACAACAGCTCCGACGCGCTCGTCCCGTTCAGGATCTCGGGAACCTGTGCAGCGACATCAAGAACACGAGCACCAGAAAAAGCAGTGAGTGCGCACCTTACCTTTATCCGAATTAGCGCGGACATGGCGGACCATGGATGTGCCGATGATCACGGCGTCATCGCGTTCCGGCTCGCGAAGAGGGGAGAAGCGGTTCCGGGTGGAGATCTCGAAGACCGGGAGGGGCGGAGAGGCAGCTCTGGTCCTGGCTCGTGTCTTCCGCTGTGTGATCCATGGTCCATGTTGTTTCGGTGCCGGAGTGAATGGAGCCCGAGATGATCGCGTCTTCCTCGGCAGAGTAACATACGGAGTAGACGAACTCGGAGTCAAAGAGTTAACGTCACTAACCACTGATTTGTTAGCGTCGGCGCGTGATGCTTCAAGCGTTGAGCGCCGATCCAACAGCTCGGCTTGCTTCACCAGCAGACCACGGATCTGTTTCTCAACGTATTCCAGCTCCTGCTTCACCGTGAAGAGCTCGAATGTGTCTTCACCTGCACTCAAAGGTAGACACGCATCTGATATGTTCGCCATTATAACAGATGATCAGTAAATTAGTAGTGATACTACAACTATCACTACTAATTTAGGATTGAAATGTCGGAAATAACCAGGATTCAGTGAAACGGGTGTAAAATGAGACGATCAATAGGCGAGAGGGCACGCGTGGAATGCTAGCGGGCTAAAGGCTAGTAGCCAGGATTAGGAAGGTTGGATATAAGTAGCGATATCAAAGCAATCCAATTGATTTTTATAAGGAATACTATCGAGGATAAGTTCACATAATATAAAAATAGAAAGTGCTTGTTTATAAATAAGTGGTAAAGAAGAAAATCAAGGATTAGTGAAGAAATTCTCCGGAGCTACAAACACAAACAACCGATCGCACGCGCAGTCTTTCAAAACTAATGGAAAATCAACTTGAAATCAACGCGTTGTTTCAACGTTATGAAAGCAAACCAATTTTCGATTTTCATTTAGCTTTGAAGAATGCCGCGTCTGACGTTGGTTCAACGTTAATTCGATGAGCAAAATCAACGTTGTTTCAATGTCATGAGAGACGTCGTTTCCACGTTGATTTAATGTCAGTTTGCTGTCTGGGATTGCACACTAAGTACGAAATTTTCTTTTCTATTGGCCTTATAACTTAATTTTAAAAACTATATTTATTCAAATAAATGAACTTATTTTTCTTTCTTTGTTTTTTGAGTTTTCAAAAAGTAAAAAAGTGTGAATATTTTCATAACCTATAATAAAATTAATTTAATTGGACATCACCATAAACTGCATTTACAAAACTCATTTTAAAAGTTTATATCAGACGTATCAGACGTGAAAAGACACGACCCGCCCACTACCTGCAGCAACAGAAGAACAAGCCCGGGCAAATTCTTCATTCTCGTCTGTTCCAGAAGTAGTTTATTCGAACGAGGTTCTCTTACGAGAGGTTCTCTCGTATTGCGTAAGCTAGCTTACGCTACGGGAAAGATTCATCTTTGCTGAGAAGTTGAAGCCAAAAAATTATTCCATAATTTTGTAATCATTGTCAACACAGTATCTCTGAGGCAGACCATGAGCGGGGCTAGCTAGCAGCTCATTGGTTCGCTCAGAGAGAATGCACGAACCTATGGGAGAGCGGCGCTGAGCCCGCGGCCAATGAGCGGACGGCGCTCGCTCATTGCGTCAGAGCCCGCCGAAAGGGGCGTGGCTACAGTGTATAAAACTGGCTATCCCAGGCTCGGTAGTTGATTCTTCATCATTCAGCGAGCTAAACGCATTCGCTGTCCTGGGAAGAAGGAGGCACCGTCGTCGAAGAAAGCACCTTCTAGCGAGCTCCGGAGACTGAGGAAGCCGGCCGTCTGCCACCTTCAGCCGTCCTGCAAGCTAGCGCCGTCCGACGCCGTATCCTTTCACTTATTCCACTCACAAAAGAGCTCGAGCGTCTTTTTCAAGATGCCTCGTTTCTGCGGCTCATGCCGCTCTCCACTCGAAGAAGGAGACCGCCATCCCATCTGCGCTCTCTGCCTCGGAGTGGAACACGCAGAGCTCGCCCTCGCCAACGGAGGATGCGACCACTGCGAAGACCTGCCTCTGTCCTCCCTGCGGGCTCGACTGCAGGCGGTCAAGACCGCTCCCGCGCTGCCTCTCACGCCGCGGAAGAAAAAACGCCGCTCCCAGAGGCCAGCGGAGCCCCCTGCGGATCCATGCGGGCCGCTGCTGCCGCCCACCGACCGCTTTCCCTCTCCGCCCCAGCCGGACATACAGTTGCCGCCGAGTGGCCGCTCTGTTGCCTCCGACGACACCGCGGATGAGAAGGACTCTTGTTCGCTGCACGCTTCGGACAGCGAGGACTGGTCGTCGATCGGTTCTTGTACGAGAGAGTCCGCGGGGACCCGCGCCGGCATTGAAGAGGAACTCTTGCGTCTCCTCTCACAGGCCGTCGACCGTCTGGGACTCGAGTGGTCGCCTCCCCCCGTGCAACCACCGAATCGCATGGATGGTAAATTCCTGCACCGGCGCCCTGCCCCCGCCTGCAGCCGGGCTGCACCATTCCTGTCTGAGCTACATCACGAGCTCACTAAGTCTTGGAATGCCCCTCTTTCGGCTCGAAACCGCTCCGCCGAGAGGGGATATACTGCCATGCCGCCCGTCGAGGACCTGGTCGCCGCTCACCTTTGCCCGCCCTCTGCTAGCTGACGGTCTTCCCCTACGCTTCCTTCGAAAGCGTGCAGAGCGACCTCCACTTTTCATGCTCGCGCTTACGCCGCTGCCGGACAGGCCGCTTCAGCCATGCATTCCATGTCTGTCCTCCAAGTGCTACAGAGCGACATCTTGTGCGAGATGGTGAAGAGCGGTAGGAACCCACCCACCCTTTCGGATTTGAGAAGTGCGACGGACCTCTCCCTTCGCGCCACTAAAGCTGCCGCACAAGCCCTGGGGAGATGTATGGCCAACCTCTGTGTCGCTGAGAGACACTTGTGGCATGGGAGATTCAGAACGCGCCGTTTTCCTCAAGGCGCCCATCTCTCCGACCGGCCTCTTCGGATCTGCCTTCACGGGCATCGTCGACCGCTTCTCCGAGGTAGAAAAAGCCACCCAGGCCATGAACATGTTCCTGCCCTGCCGCGCCAGCACTTCTGCAGGCCGCCCTCGCGAGCCCCCTGCCAGAACCCCGCAACAGCGCCCGCCTCAGCAAGCTCAGCAGCCTCAGCGTAGACAGGGCGGCCGCCCTCGCTCTCGCTCTGACAGCCGCCGCAGACAGCCTCCTCCCCGGGGGCCTCGACCCAAGATCACGCTGCAGCCTGATCAGCAAAAGTCTGCCTAGCACAGCTGAGAAAAAGACGTCTCTCTCCCGCTGCGGCCGGACCGCCGTCAAAGTTTCGTCCTCTGCTAGTCCCCGAAGCCTCGCCGACTACAGTAGTGTTTACCGCCACAAACAAGCCGGTTTCTCTGCCCGCTTGCGAGCGACAAAAAGCCGTTTTCACGGCTACCCAGAGAGTTCGCAAAAAGAGCATAAAAGCCTCAAGTGTAAAAAATGTGCCCACAAGCATGTGTTCACTCATACACACAAGCACCATATGCCCCGTGTCTCCCACAGAGCCCAGTCTCACAGAGCGGCCACTGACCGCTCTAGTAGCAGAAAACATAAACACGCCCACGAGCCCGTGCGCGTGTCCCCCCTCTGTTCGCTCTGTCTCACGGCCCAAAAACTCCTCTCTGAGTGTAAGTCCCGTTGCCACACACACTCTAAGCGCGCCCACACACAGTGTACAGCCCGCTATGTGCTGCAATCAGGGCGAAACTGCCATTCATCCGCTAGCCGCATGCTGCGAAGCGTGGGAAGCCATCCCCGGCATCCCCCCGTGGGTTTTAAGCATCATAAAGAATGGCTATCTATTACAGTTTCGTCGCCGCCCGCCCCGTTCGCGCGTTCGGCTCAAATCCACTGCCAGTCCAGCTGCGATGAACACACTCCGCTCAGAAATAGCGAAGCTGCTGCAGAAGGGCGCAATAGAGAGAGTTCCGCCATCTATGACCGAGTCGGGGTTTTACGGACGTTATTTTCTTGTTCCCAAGAAAGACGGCGGCCTCAGGCCGATCTTAGATCTCAGGGTCTTGATCAAAGCACTCATGAAGAGACCGTTCAAAATGCTCACAGTCAGAAAACTCCTCGCACACGTCCGCCAGGGGGACTGGTTCATCTCTCTAGACCTGAAAGACGCCTATTTCCAGATCCAGTTAAATCCTCGTCACAGGCCATTCCTACGTTTCGCCTTCGAGGGTCAGGTTTACCAATATGCCGTTCTCCCGTTCGGCCTATCCTTAGCACCCCGTACGTTCACGAAGTGCATGGATACAGCGCTCGCCCCCCTGCGGAGTCAGGGGCTGCGCATTTTAAACTATCTGGACGACTGGCTGATTGTAGCACAATCTCAGACGGAGCTTCTGTCGCACCGCGCAGTTCTCCTAAACCATCTGAAAGCGCTGGGACTCTCTGTCAACTGGACAAAGAGCTCTCTCCAGCCCAGTCAAACTATTTCATTCCTTGGAATAGAGTTGAACTCGATCACGATGAAGGCTCGCTTATCCGCACAGCGCGGGCGCCGTGTTCAGCGTCTAGCCGCCTCCTTTCGGATGGGTACCCACACACCCCTGAAATCCTTTCAGAGGATGCTGGGTTATATGGCCTCAGCCTCCACTGTGCTACAGCTGGGTCTCCTTCACATGCGCCCCCTTCAACTCTGGTTAAAGAGCCGCGTACCCCACCGCGAGCGGACTACGGGCCGCCAGATTATCAAGGTTACACAGAAATGTATCACTGCACTGCAACCATGGTCAGTAACCGAGTGATTTCAGAGGGGCGTTACAATGGGAACCTTTTCTCGCCGAAAAGTTATCTCGACGGACGCATCCAACACGGGTTGGGGTGCGGTCTGCGAGGGCTCACCGGCCGCTGGCCAGTGGTCGAGCCAGGAGAGTTCCCTACACATAAACTGTCTGGAAATGATAGCGGTCGAGAACGCGCTGCGGCGTTTCCTCCCGCGCATACAAGGTCACCACGTTCTGATTCGCTCAGACAATACGGCCGTGGTATCTTACATCAACCGTCAGGGCGGGGTCAGATCCAAGAATCTCTTTCATCTGATGCGCCGCATCCTATTGTGGTCCCAGAGTCACCTGCTCTGGCTCAGAGCGACGCACGTACCGGGCCATCTGAACGACGGTCCAGACATGCTGTCCAGGAACCTTGTCTCCCCCGGAGAATGGTCCCTGCACACTCAAACAGTTCTAACATTGTGGCGCCTATTCGGCAGAGCAGAGATAGATCTTTTCGCGTCAGAAGAGAACGCTCACTGCCCGATATTCTTTTCAAAGAGCGAGGACGCGTTAGCCCAGGATTGGCCCCGCCGCCCGCTCTATGCTTTTCCCCCGATTTCTCTGCTACCGCAGGTCATTCAGAGAATCAGGGACACACGCCACTCGGTGCTCCTCATAGCCCCGCGCTGGGAGAATCAGATTTTGTTCCCGGAGATCACGCAGCTGTCACGGACTGCCCCGTGGCCCATTCCAATCAGAGCAGATCTCCTCACTCAAGCTCGCGGCTCGATCTGGCATCCCCATCCACAGCGCTGGGCGCTTCATGCATGGGTGACCAACGACTACTCGTCGATTTGCCAGAAGGAGTTCTGAACACGATCAAACATGCCAGAGCGGAATCTACTAGAAAGCTCTATGCTGCAAAATGGTCTGTGTTTTCTAGATGGTGCACCGACAAAAACTTGGACCCACGGACGTGCGAGGTTTCGTCTTTGCTCGTGTTCCTTCAGGAGATGCTGGATAAGGGCAGGTCCCCATCCACTCTAAAGGTTTACGTGGCAGCTGTTGCGGCGTTCGTTGAACCCCGGCGCGCCCAGTCTTTGGGCAAAGACGAGCTAATCATCCGCTTCCTCAGGGGAGCCAGAAGGATGAACCCCCCTCGCCCCCCCACTGTGCCGGTCTGGGATCTTTCTATAGTTCTAGAAGCTTTGAAAGCCCCACTGTTTGAACCACTCGAGTCCGTGGAGCTAAAATACCTCTCGCTAAAAAACGTTTTACTGACGGCCCTCGCCTCAGTAAAATGTGTGGGGGACATTCACGCGCTGTCTTCTAGCGCCGCGTGCCTTGAGTTTGGACCTAATGACTCCATTGTCATTCTGAAACCTAGACATGGTTATGTTCCAAAAGCGATTGGTACCCCCTTCAGGGCGCAAGTGATCTCTCTATCGGCGCTGCCTGCATCCGATAGCGAACGTGACACGGATCGCCTCTGCCCGGTCCGGGCTCTGAGAGTGTACACTACACGCGCTGCTGCGTTCAGACGCTCGGAGCAGCTGTTTGTGTCGTTCGGCGGCCGCACCAAGGGTCTAGCCGCCTCTGAACAGACACTGTGTAGGTGGATAGTGGATGCTATTGCTTCTGCTTACGCCTCAAAAGACCTGCCTTGCCCGCTGGGCGTCAGGGCTCATTTCACCAGAGGCATGGCCTCATCGTGGGCATGGTCCTGCGGAATTTCCATTCACGACATTTGTGTGGCTGCGGGATGGGCCTCCCCCTCCACTTTTATCAGATTCTATAACTTGGAAATTCCTGCCTTACAGGCTAAATTAGTGGCGGTCTAGTACTATACAGCTCTCCTATAAGAAGCTGCACTATTGGGAGTCCTATCACAACCGGTTCGCCCCTTGTGCTTCCCCCTATGTGCTTATGCGTTATACGTTCATGGCCCGCTATGCCGGCCGCCTAAGGGCGTTTTGCATTAGATGATAACTGCCGCTATGCTGGCCGCCTTATTGTCTTCTTACACCTTAAGATTCCCTCGGTTTTTCCCCCTGGGATGCTTGGTGGTTACATAGCGCGCACGGCGTTGACCAGATGTTCCCGTAGCGTAAGCTAATCTACGCAATACGAGAGAACCTCTCGTAAGAGAACGAATCGGTTACCTAACGTAACCTCGGTTCTCTCTAGATGAGGGAACGAGTATTGCGTTCCCGGCCGTGCTTGCGCCATCAGCGTTTCGCTTCATGCTGAAAGAAATCAACTACCGAGCCTGGGAGAGCCAGTTTTATACACTGTAGCCACGCCCCTTTCGGCGGGCTCTGACGCAATGAGCGAGCGCCGTCCGCTCATTGGCCGCGGGCTCAGCGCCGCTCTCCCATAGGTTCGTGCATTCTCTCTGAGCGAACCAATGAGCTGCTAGCTAGCCCCGCTCATGGTCTGCCTCAGAGATACTGCGTTGACAATGATTACAAAATTATGGAATAATTTTTTGGCTTCAACTTCTCAGCAAAGATGAATCTTTCCCGTAGCGTAAGCTAGCTTACGCAATACTCGTTCCCTCATCTAGAGAGAACCGAGGTTACGTTAGGTAACCGATTCGTGTTTAATCATCAACGAACACCACCAACCACTCGGTGAGTTGCACAGTTTTGGAAATGAATGTTAAGGGTTGTTTGTGCATGCCCATAGACAGCCAGTCTAAAGCTCTCACAGGCGATTCTAAAATAGTCAAAAAGTCGAGACCATTGTCAAAATTTCTAAGTCCACCACTCTATTTCATTCAAAACAAACTACAAAATAGACTCAATGTGTTAAATAGCGGAATTATCCTTTAACTTTGTTTTAAAAAGTGGGTAGGACAGGTGTGTGTGCGCTTATGTGTGTATAAATGTATGAATCACGTGAATAAATACATAGATTCGACAACTCGACGTGAGTCCTGTGATAGTCCAGTGGTAGAAATTTTGCCGAGCATGTCAGAGGTTCTGGGTTCTAATCCGCAATCATATAGGTTTTTTTTTTTTCATTAAAACCGAATATGTTCATCAATGGTTGTATTATATTCATCAGGGATGTTTGTGTGCATTTTTGTTTTGTGATTTCACCGGAACGAACAAAGAGTCTCCGAAACGGATTGAAGCGCGCGTGCATGTGAAGACTGCGTGAGCCACGAGATACGCTGTAACCGCGCCACCGTTTGCAGCGGCAAATTACGCCCCTGTGAATATGCCACATTGATAGGTCACAGTCTACCCATGACAAGACTTCACCGCACGTTACTGGGCTACGTGATTGGTGCCATACACTGTAGACTGCACACATGTTCCCATCAAGGCCTCAATGAAGGGATCTTGTGAGCAGAAAGGGGGCTTACAATGTAAATGTGCAGCCAAGTTACTATTACAATTTTTTATATTCCAGATTAGTAATATTATATCAATTTTTTTTAAAAGGCAGTTGACTTAGTAAAATCTCTTAGATGGTGTGTGACCATGTTCCATATCACAAATCAATGTCAAAGCAAAATGGCCAGGATCTGTGCATGACTCAAGAATTTTCAGAGATTCACATATGCACATTATTTGAACGTGGTTAGGAAAAATATAAATATCAAACTCATGGTATTACATACACTTATGCTGAGAACTGCATTTTTCCATTATACAGGTGATTACAACATGGATCCTGCATGGAGACAGGTGTTATATGACACCATTCCCTGACCCAAACCCCAGACCAGTTACAATGCAGCTCTAGGACAAGGGCACACAATGAAATGACCTTTGGCCAACTAAAGGGAAGATTTCAGGGTCTGAAAAGCCTGAGGGTTGCACCTGACAGGGCCTGTGACATTGCATGTCCCATATTACACAACATTGCCAACTTCAGAAAAAAAAAATAATAATTTAGCCTAAAATAAAAGAGAAGACAAATTTGCATAGTTCCTTGAGTTTTATTTCAATAGTTCTTTGTAAAGAAAAGCCAGTTATTCTGTCATCTTTTAATAAGAGATATTATGCAAGGTCAGCAATAGTACTCTGTGTGGAATAGTGTATTTTACTCTGAAGTTTATTTTGAAGCAACTCTATTTCTAGTGCAATTTTTTTTTCTTTAAGTAGTCAAGTTCTATTTATCCCCCTGATGTTTGTTTTTTCAAAATACTCTATTTTCTGTTGAAGACTCATAGGGAATGAATTTCACCCTGTGTCGTATGTGTCACACATGCCTCATGCCACAAATAAAAAGGAAAAGTTGTCTCTACATTGCCCACCCCTGTATCACTGCTATGTGCTGACTCTTCTGTAGGCCTTTCTGTACATGTGGACTCCTGTCAGAAATAATAGGCATAGGCACAAGTATAAATCAATTAAAGCCATCAATTAAATTAAAGTAATTCCTCCAAAGGACAGTCATCTGAGAAGTTTTCTTCACTCTCCAGTGCAATGTGATTAATAACTCATGTCAAAATATTTTTACATTAACATAAGTTTATCAGTTTTTACTTTCACAAGACAAAGTGATTTTTTTCTCAGCCTTTTTCCTGGTTGCTTTTATAAGCAATCATTTATTTAACAGTGCCTTTTTAAAAGAGACTAGTAGGCCTATGGCCTAGTAAAATTACCATTAATAGAATGTTTTTGTACTTCACTTTCACCATGTCCATTATTATAGTGCGGTGACTCTGACATTATAATGAATAAAGTAATTATGAAATTATGAAAATAAAATAATAATTTAATAATAAGTTATTAAAACATCTAAAATGGCCACCACAAATGCATTTAATTTGTCTTCTACTTTTGCCAGCACTCTCTCCTGGCTTTTGCACACTTTGAGGTGTTCCCTGGCATTTTAATTAAAGACTGTTAAAGAAATTCGGCATAACCTTCCATTAAAAGCTCTTGCTCTGCTTGGGAGAAAAACTGGGCGTGTTCTTTGGCCATGCTGAACAGCCAATAGCAGTGTTGCTGATCACTGTTTCTGCTATCGATACATGTCCCCTTTTAAACCAACACGAGAACGTGCAGTTATCTCAGATAACTCAATCCAGCTATACTAATCATAGCCAGCAGAAGTGTTCGAAGAACCCAATTAGCCGGATCATGATTAGCTCGAAGAAATTATCTCCGATGTCTCATTTGATCTCGGATGTTCTCAACGTACGAAGAACGGGCCCCAGGAGGCGTTGAATCCCGACTCAAGGACGAGATTTTCATGCGCGAGGTTCCTGCTCGACTTTATGCACTCATCGATCTGGTGATCCGGATTGAGAAGCGGTTAGATTTGCGTCACAGAGCACGTCGACCCGAGCCCGCTCTGCCTCCGACCTCTGCTACTGTCGCTTCGTCTCATACTTCTGACACGGGCCCTGAACCCATGCAGCTTGGTGGTCTCCGGATTTCTTCCAAGGAACTTGAGCGACACATTACCAATCGCTTGTGCATGTATTATGCCTCAGCTACTCACTTTGTCACTAACTGTCCGGTAAAAGCCAGAGCTCGTCAGTAGGCGGAGGGTTACTGGGGAGCGCTATGTCTAGGAACTCTCCATCCAAGTCCTGCACTAGCCTTCCTGCACTTCTTCGGTGGCCCATTTCATCTGTTTCCTGGAAGGCACTGGTCGACTCGGGGGCGGAATGCAATTTCCTCAATGAGTTGTGGGCTCGGAAGCAAGGTATTCCCCTCATAGACTTAAAAGACTCTACCCCTCTTTATGCCCTAGATGGAAGCTTCCTACCTAGGATTAAGCAAAAGACTGTTCCTCTGACGCTTACAGTCTCGGGAAACTTTAAAGAGACCATTTATTTTTTTATTTTTCGTTCTCCCTTTACTCCTGTGGTACTTCGTCATCCGTGGCTAGTACAACACAACCCCCAAATTAACTGGTCCGATGGGTCCATTTTGTCGTGGAAACTGTCCTGTCATGTTGTGTGTTTAACCTCTGTGGTTCCACCTGTTTCCTCTGTGTCTGTTTTTCAGGAGGAGCCCAGTGACTTGTCTGGAGTCCCGGAGGTTTACCACGATCTGCGGGAGGTATTTGGTCAGTCCCGGCCACTTCTCTTCCTCCCCATCGTCCGTACGATTGTAGTATCGATCTTCTCCCCGGAACCACGCCCCTGCGTGGCAGATTATATTCTCTATCGGCTCCCGAGAGGAAAGCGCTAGAGAATTATCTGTCAGATTCTCTCAATGCCGGTACTATTGTGCCTTCTTCGTCACCCGCCAGAGCAGGTTTCTTTTTTGTCAAAAAGAAGGACGGTTTGTTGCATCCCTGTATCGATTTTTGAGGGCTGAACGAGTTTACTTTCAAAAACCGTTACCCTTTGCCTTTAATGTCGTCAGCCTTTGAGATCCTACAGGGAGCTAAGATCTTCACCAAACTTGATATTCATAACGCATATCATCTAGTTTGTATAAAAGAGGGTGATGAGTGGAAAACTGCCTTTAACACGCCTCTCGGTCACTTTGAATATAAGGTCCTCCCCTTCTGTTTGGTCAACGCCTCCGCCGTGTTCCAAGCCCTTATCAATGAGGTCTTACGAGATAAATATTTTTGTCTTTGTCTCTCGATGACATTCTCATTTTCTATCCCTCACTTCAAGTTCATGTCCAACACGTTCGTCAAATCCTCCAATGTCTGTTAGAGAATCGACTCTTGTTCGTTTCATGTCCCTTTGGTTACATTTCTGGGCTCAGTCATTTCAGCAGAAGGAATTAGTATGGATCCGGCGAAGGTCCGAGCAGTCACCGAATGGCCCGTTCCTGACTCTCGGGTTGCGCTTCAACGCTTTCTTAAAATTTTGCCAAATTTTATTGTCGTTTCATACAATGTTTTAGTCAAGTTGCCGCACCTCTCACTATGCTGACGTCGGTCAAGTCCCGTTTTAGATGGTCAGAGGAGACTCAAGCAGCTTTTGTTCGGCTAAAGACTCTTTTTATTTCCGACCCCTACCTTACTGTCTTCTGATGTTTCTGAACGATTTATTGTAATCCAAATAATTAGTAATTCCCATAGAACTATCTAGTAACACTTTCATCTGTGAGCTATTACTTACTAATTATTTGGATCCGTATTATAAAGTGAAGATCATTGGAACTAACTAGTAATGACTCAAGTGTTACTACATGATCTAGTCATGATGTGCAAACATTTGAGATTTTTGGTGAACTTTAGAATACTTTTAGAAAATGTCTTTAGTAACACTTGAGTAATTACTAGTTAGTTCTAATGATCTTCACTTTATAATACGAATCCAAATAATTAGTAATTCCCACAGAACTATCTAGTAACACTTTCATCTGTGAGATATTACTTACTAATTCGTTAATAAGAATTTCTTTTAGTTAATAGTAGTTACTAGATTGTTAATAAACTTTTTCAGTAGTTCTCTGGGAAGTATTAAAAAAATAGTAGTTATTGATTACTTAATAGTGAACTACCACTTTCGTCTGTGCGCTATTACTTACTAGTTCGTTAATCAGAGTTTCTTGTTAGTTAATAATAGTTACTAGATTGTTAATATTGTGTTACTCATTAGTTCTTGTGTAGTTATTCATTAACGAAGGAACCGTATTCTAAAGTGTTACCCAATCTTGATACACTTTATTTTAGAAGGTATAAAATGACCATGTGTAACTGCAGGCTTATTATCTTAGTAAGTATTAAGTACTTGTTACATTGTACCAAGTCGGTAACATGCATGTAACAGATGTGTAACAGTAGCTGCCTATTACATGAGTGTAATTACAATCTGTAAGTACAGGCTGTTCCATAACTAGTTACATGTTAATTACATTTTGTTACATGTCATTACATGTTTACTACTAAGTAATTAATTAAGTAATTTCTCTGTATCACGGACACCGTAAAATAAAGTGTTACCAAAAATTTTCACTTAGTTTCAAAAAAGTTTCAAAAAAGAAATTTACTTTATTTTGCAAATTGTTGCAGTAGGCTAGGCTAAAACTATGACACTGATATAATAAATGTACTGTGTTCATCTTTTATCATCCTCTGCAGATATGTTACTGAGCTCCTTGGAGGTGAGACTTTTGGTGAGATGTTTCTTGCTCTGTGATGTAGCCTGCTCTCTGACACCTGTACCGCACAATGTAACTTTCGGAAGATGACCCAACCAACATAGGAAAATTCAAGACTGCCTTTAAAAAGGACCTGTCTGAACGGCAAGCAAACCTCAATGATGGATGGCTCAACATAGCTTCAGCACTGGACCCGCACTTCAAGGACTTGAAGTATCTTCAAAGAGGAGACAGAAGAGCTGTGGACCAGCCTTGAGGTACTGCTGCAAAATAAACCCAGTATGGCTACCCCAGAGCCTGCAGAAGAGCCACCCGAAAAAGAGAAGCCTCCTACTCTTTAGTTCAGACACAGACTCAGATGATGATGACATGGTGGAACCAAGCAGGGCTCTGAACCGCTACAAAGCAGATCCCAGCATCAGCATGGAGGAATGCCTGCTGCAGTGGTGGGCAACTCATGCACGAGCCCATCAACAGCTGTCTGTCCTGGCTTGCAAATATTTGGCTGCCCCTGCCAGTTATGTCCCTTATGAGAGACTTTTTTCACTTGCAGGTAACATAGTGCAAAAAATAAATAAAAATAAAAATAGACGCCTGAGAATGTAGAGAAGCTACTTTGTCTCAGTGACTGGCTGAAGAAGAAGTAGAAGTGAGGAGATGAGTCTGACTAAAACTAAAAAATGAGAAATTGTTGCTTTGTTGATTTTTTTTTTTTTTTTTTTGTAAAATGTAGTAAAAGGGGCTGAATTTTTGTTTATTTAAGGTTTATGTTAAATTACACAAAAAAAAAAGCCCTGAAATTGATATTGCACTATGTTAAAGTTTTGGTCTTTGTTGCCTGAGTTTATTTATGGCACATACAAGAGAAATAGTGTTGAAATCGAGGGGATTCATTTTCATTGTGTCCCCTAGGTTATAACTGTCATGATTCTGCCATCATGTCTTAGATTTTTCCTGGTCTTGTGGCAGGATCATGACAGACCCATGTTTTGTGTACAAGCGCATGGCTTGTGTGGGCCATGTGCTTGTGTTGTCTCGTTACATAACCCCGCCCTCTTGTTATCCTCGTCTTGTCATTATTGTCTAGTCAGTGTCACCTGTCCTCGTCATTAGTGTTCCCTATTTATTCCCCTTGTGTTTGCTGTCCTGTGTCGGTTCATTGTGAAACCTACCGTGAGTTCAGTGTTTGACTTTATTATACTTTGTGTTTGTATTAAGCTGTGAGTAACTAGTTGAGAGTCTTGTCAAGAAGCGTTTGTTTCTATTGTTAGTTCATAGTCTTTGTCTAGTGTGTTATACCCTGTCCTGTTTTGCCCCATCGTGGGTTTTTCTTTCTGTTTTGTCCTTTAATAAACCCCTTTGAGAATCAGTTGCTGTCTGCTAGTGGGTTCATCAGCCATCTTCATAACAGAATGAACCGACCTACAAGAAACCCAGCAGACAGCAAGCCTATTTATCCTACTCTGCAGCCGTCAGACCCCGAACAATGGTGGCAGTCGGCCATCACCGACAGCCTGGAAGGCAAGCTTCCTTTCCCTCCTCAGGGAGAGTTGACCCTGAGGAAGTACGCCCAGGTCGTGGAGAAGAGGAGGTTTTTCTTGCCGGAGATTCTGGTCAACCGCTACTTCATCGCGGGTCTTAACGTCCATCCTCCTCTAGCTGAACGTGAGAGACTGGTCAGCCGCCCGTTCCACAAGATGGTGGACAGTCTGTCACAGAGGGAGCTGCAGGGTGCTACAAGGTCTTCATCTTCCGCTACACTTCCTGTGATCCCTGAGGGTCGTCTGTTAGCTGTTGCTACACTTGGGGACCAGCCCAGTCTTGCCGCGACTCCTGAGACACCTTCCACGTCCATCAGTCTTCATGGTAAGCGTGGAAGGCACCCGTCGTGGGAGTCAGCATCAGAGTGTTCCTGCCCGGAATCCTCCTCGCCTGCAGTGAGCTCACCTGTTCCGGTAACGGTTCCTGCTTCACCTCCCTCTCCGGTCACTAGTCTGGCTACCTACTCTGCCCCGCGACCCAGGAGGAAGAAGAGGAGGAGAGGACCTTCGGGTTCGCCGTCTCTACCCCCTCCTGAGCCCGTGATGGCTCTCCAACCCGCCGCTGAAGTCGGAAGCGCTGTTCCCTGCCCCGCTGCTGTAAGCGCGATTCCGGTGGTTGCAACAGGAGACACCGTTCTTCAACCTGCTGCAGAAAGCGCCTTTTCCCAGTCGGCGTTGGGGAGATCCATTCCAGAGACTTGTACTGAGAAGGTCGTCTCTGAGTCTTCTGCCGTGTCTGCAGAGGAGAGAGCAGCAGCAGATTCCGCTGCAAGGGCTGTGGTACAGTCCGTTTCGGCTCATCAGGAGATGCCAGTCATCATCGCTGCCAGAACCCTGTCCGAGTATTTATCCCGTCTGGTCAGAATTCTTGATTTCCCAGTCAGTCCTGTCTCGTCCCCAGTCCCTGTTTCAGATGCTCCAGAGAGCGCCGATCCCAGTCCAGAAACAGTCTTCGCTGACCCCAAGTCTGCTACACAGAGCACAGATCTCAAGCCAGCTGCAGTCTTCGCTGATCCCAAGTCTGCTACACAGAGCACAGATCTCAAGCCAGCTGCAGTCTTCGCTGATCCCAAGTCTGCTACACAGAGCACAGATCCTAAGCCAGCTGACTTAGAGGCTGATCCCAGGCCAGCTGCCAAAGCTCCACAATCGACTGTTTCGCCCCGTGTCTTGTGTCCCGCACCTTTGCCTGCTTGGTCCCCCGTCAGAAGTCCCGTTACCTCATCCTCTGTGTCCTTGGAGTCCTCTATGTTGGAGTCTGCTGCTGCCAGTAAGACTGCATCCCCGTCTGTTTTCCCGGTCTCCCCTGGCTCCTCTAATTCCCGGTCTGTTTCCCCATTTGTCCCTGTCCCCACTGTTCCTGGACTTCCGTTTGTTTCCCCTGTCATGGCTCAACCCCGGACTGTTTTTCCCTTGTCCCACACCACTCCTTCCAAGCCCGCTCGGTCCTCTCGTCCTAAGCCCTCTCCCCGTGGTCCCAGGACCCCTGTCCCGCCCGCCCACCCACCCTGGACTGTCGCGCAAAGACATTGTGTTTCCTCCCCCTCCTCTGCCCTGTATGATGTTTTTGATGTTTCATCCCAATCCTGTCATTGTTTATTCTTGTATGCCCTTATTATTATTTGTTATGTATTGTTGGTTCTTGTCTTTGTCCCAGTCGGTCTTGTCCCATGTTTGATGTCTCCTTGAGGAGCGTCTGGTAGCCGCTCCTTAAGGTGGGGGTTCTGTCATGATTCTGCCATCATGTCTTAGATTTTTCCTGGTCTTGTGGCAGGATCATGACAGACCCATGTTTTGTGTACAAGCGCATGGCTTGTGTGGGCCATGTGCTTGTGTTGTCTCGTTACATAACCCCGCCCTCTTGTTATCCTCGTCTTGTCATTATTGTCTAGTCAGTGTCACCTGTCCTCGTCATTAGTGTTCCCTATTTATTCCCCTTGTGTTTGCTGTCCTGTGTCGGTTCATTGTGAAACCTACCGTGAGTTCAGTGTTTGACTTTATTATACTTTGTGTTTGTATTAAGCTGTGAGTAACTAGTTGAGAGTCTTGTCAAGAAGCGTTTGTTTCTATTGTTAGTTCATAGTCTTTGTCTAGTGTGTTATACCCTGTCCTGTTTTGCCCCATCGTGGGTTTTTCTTTCTGTTTTGTCCTTTAATAAACCCCTTTGAGAATCAGTTGCTGTCTGCTAGTGGGTTCATCAGCCATCTTCATAACAATAACCGTGGCCTGAGATTCCTTGTATCTACAGTTAAAAAAAGTTCTTCCTGAAGCACTTTTGAATTTATTTTCTCAGATCGCTATGATTTTCAGAAATGGAATTTTGAGAAAAACAGGTTTAATTAAAAGACCTTGCTCACATCTCAATCGTCCAATTTCAAAACGGTTTTCACAGGATGAATTTTGATTTCATATGCTTTCGAATGATACGTAATCTATGATGATTACTAAAATTTGTGATATGAAAAAAAGCAATAAAATAGGGAGCGCCAGTCGTCCCGCTAGCAGGACATGGCCGTTAACCTGTTAACCTTCAGCTCCAAACTCTGTTGTTCCCTTGTGCTCCGCATCACACCACACAATAACGCTGTATAAAATAAATAAATAAAAACTTGCGGGAAGTTGTAGTTCACCCAGGACTGGACTTTATTCTGTTATGTGGTTTATTTTGATAGGTGAACTGTCTTTGTAGTGTTAAGAGAATGGAGATCGCTATTTTTCTGCACTAAACTAGTGAAACTACTATCTTTTCCCAAGCTATATTCAGAGATGATAAACATAGAAAAATAAAATGGAAAAATATGAAACTAATTTTCAAAGTATTATTTCACCAACATTTACAAAACATCTGGTGCAAACTCTTAAGAACTGTTCGAGTGAAACTACTCAATGTGGAACGATTATTTCTATTGGGTTGAGATCTGGTGACTGTGGGGGGCATTTTAGTACAGTGAACTCATTGTCATGTTCTAGAAACCAATTTGAAATGATTCGAGCTTTGTGACATGGTGCATTATCCTGCTGGAAGTAGCCATCAGAGGATGGGTACATGGTGGCCATAAAGGGATGGACAAGGTCAGAAACAAACCTCGGTAGGTCGTGGCATTTAAACGATGCCCAATTGGGAATAAGGGGCCTAAAGTGTGCCAAGAAAACATCCCCCACATCATTACACCACCACCACCAGCCTGCACAGTGGTAACAAGGCATGATGGATCTGTCACAGACTAGAAGGACACAGAGGGATGAATATAAACCAGGTTTATTGGAACAGGTGGTAAGGTTAAAGAGCAGGTGAGTAAATGAGCGAAAGTTCAGTAAGGGAGCGGGAAACAGTCTGATGATGAGTCTCTTATCTTGAGCAGGAAGGGAAGACGGACGAGCTGAGGCAGAGGATGGATGACCAGGGGAAGACCGGGGACCAGGAGCGGAAGAGGAGCGGACGAGCCTTGAAGTAGCGGGTAAGTAATCCTATTGTTAATGGAAGTGTAGCGGGAGTCTGTAGTCGTTGTGTCGACGAGACCAGACGGTGAGTGACTGTGAGGAGTGAGTTTATAAAGGGAGGATAAATGGGACGGTGTCACGGTTGGTAAATCCTATGTCTACTTCTCGTCTCGTGTTTCTGTTATTGTTGTGTGTGTGCGCGCTGATGGGGGGGCGTGCCGCTCTATCAGCGCTCATCAGCAATCATCACCACCAGCTGCAGTTAATCTTCTTGTGTATATATTCTCATCAACTTCTCATCTCCTTTGTCAGATCGTTGTTTGTGGTTCCCGGTGTGTTGTCTCCTGTCTCGCTCATTCGTGTTCAGCTCTGGCCCTTGTTCTCTGTCATTTGGATTTGTTCGTCGTTGGATTCACCACCACCTTCACCACAGCACTCTGCACCGGACCATCGGATCCCCTGCGTCACTATCTCTGCCTGTTTATGGACTGTCTCTGTGTGTTCGTCAAACTTATAATTAAAAGAGTTTAACTGCAATTGCTTCCTTGATTCTATCATGACAGAACGATCTGACCAAAGCATGGAAGCAGCGGAAGACTCGCAACGATCGCTGAACGAGTTTGTGGGAAGCTGTCTACAACGGATGGACACACAGGAGAAGAACCTCAACGACACAGCTCGCGCTGTACAGGCATTAGTGACGCAGGTGTCTGGGCTCACCCAACAGATTCAACACCTTCGTCTTCCCACTGCGCCACCCGCACCGCTGAATCCTCCAACACCACCACCAGCGGACCCATCCCAGTCAGAGCCTCGCCTTCCTACTCCAGAGCCTTACGCAGGTGAAGAGAATTTTTGTCGAGCATTTCTGACCAGATGTACTATGCATTTCTCCCTGCAACCCAGGACGTTCCGCGAGGAGGCAACCAAGGTGGCGTTTGTATTGACGCTTCTGACTGGGAGAGCGGCGCTATGGGGGGCAGCGGTGTGGGAGAGCCAAGACGACTGCTGTTCCTCGTTCCAGAAACTCTCCGATGAGATGCGGCGAGTGTTCGATCGGGCCGCATCAGGAAGAGAGGCTGCCAGGGTGTTGACGGAACTACGTCAGGGTGACAGATCAGTATCAGACTTTTCCATCGAGTTCCGAACCCTGGCAGCCGAGAGCAAATGGAACGAGGAGGCGCAGTGGGACATGTTCCTGCATGGGTTGGCTGACCGCATCCAGAAGGAGATCTACGCCCTGGACCTGCCCACCAAGCTAAATGATCTCATCGCGTTGGCGTTAAGAGTGGATGCACGTCTTTCTCGAGTCAAGAGCCGAGGTCAACACGATCGTTTCTCTGGAGGCATCGAGGGGCAGCGTTCAGGAGGCGAGGGAGCGGTCAGCCCTACCTACGATCACGAGCCCATGCAGGTGGGTCGAGCCCGGCTTTCCCGGGAGGAGAAGGAGAGGCGGAGATCCCTGGGCCTTTGTCTGTACTGTGGGGGAGCGGGACATTTGGCGTTTCATTGTCCGTTAAAAGGTCCAGCCCGACAGTAAGAATGAGGCTACTGTCGGGTGGGATCTCTGCCGAGAAGACCTCATCGACATCTACCTTCCTCCCGGTAAGGCTCCGATGGTCAACTCACCTCCACGATTGTCGAGCACTACTGGACTCTGGGGCGGAAGGTAATTTCATGGACCATTCATTTGCTAAGAAACTTCATATTCCCCTCAAACCCCTCGCACACCAGATTCATGTACACGCTCTCAACGGCCAAAGACTCCCCACTATCTCATGGATCACCGAAGACATCACCCTCATCACGTCAGGCAATCACTCAGAGACTATTTCCTTTTACATTCTGGACACTCCATTAGCCCCTATCGTTCTTGGTCACCCATGGCTCACCCGTCACAACCCCAAAATAGACTGGCAATTCAAATCAGTAGCATCATGGAGCAGTTTTTGTCATAAGTCTTGTCTTGTGTCTGCTTGTCCGTCTGTCTCTTCTCGTGTGTTACAGGAGGAAACAGTGGATTTATCAAACGTGCCCACGGAGTATCGGGAGCTGAAGGAAGTGTTCAGTAAGTCTCGGGCTGATTCTCTTCCTCCGCATCGTCCCTATGACTGTGCTATAGACTTATTGCCAGGTACGTCTCCGCCTAAGGGCAAATTATATTCACTCTCGGTTCCTGAGAGAGAGGTCATGGAGAAATATATTTCTGATTCTCTAGCAACGGGATTCATCCGCCCTTCCTCATCTCCAGCGGGGGCGGGGTTTTTTTTGTGGGGAAGAAGGATGGATCGTTGCGACCTTGTATTGATTACCGGGGGCTGAACAACATCACGGTGAAGAATACTTATCCTTTGCCGTTGATGTCTTCAGCTTTCGAGAGGTTGCAAGGAGCATCCATTTTCACAAAACTGGATTTAAGGAATGCTTATCATTTGGTCCGCATCAGGGAGGGGGATGAATGGAAGACTGCATTTAACACCCCTAGGGGGCACTTTGAATATTTGGTCATGCCTTTCGGCTTGTCCAATAGCCCAGCGGTCTTCCAGGCACTTGTCAATGACGTGTTGCGAGACATGGTCGACCAATTCATTTATGTCTACCTGGATGACATATTGATTTTTTCTTCGTCTCTCCAGGAACATGTGCAACACGTTCGACAAGTGCTTCAGAGGTTGTTAGAGAATGGGCTTTTGGTCAAGGCGGAGAAATGCGTTTTTCATGCACAGTCTGTTCCCTTTCTAGGTCACATCATCTCGGTTGACGGAGTGCGCATGGATCCCGACAAGGTTAAGGCTGTGGTAGATTGGCCAAGTCCAGATTCCCGTAAGGCCCTACTGAGGTTTCTGGGGTTCGCCAATTTTTACCGGCGTTTTATTCGCAACTTCAGCCGCCTAGCCGCGCCTCTGACTGCCTTGACCTCCCCCAGAACGACGTTCAGGTGGTCAGACGCAGCGGAAGCTGCGTTTGCCAAACTGAAGGGGCGCTTTGTTTCGGCCCCCATCCTGATAACCCCTGATCCATCACGTCAGTTCGTGGTGGAGGTCGACGCGTCAGAGGTGGGGGTAGGTGCGGTGTTATCTCAGCGCTCTCCTTCAGACGAGAAGATGCATCCTTGCGCGTTTTTTTCACACCGTTTATCCCCCGCTGAAAGCAATTATGACATTGGCAACAGAGAATTGTTGGCGGTCAAGTTAGCGTTGGAAGAGTGGCGTCACTGGTTAGAAGGGTCGGGGGTACCTTTTATCGTCTGGACCGACCACAAGAATCTGGAATACATTCGCACTGCTAAAAGACTCAATTCAAGGCAGGCTCGGTGGGCTCTTTTTTTCGGACGTTTTGACTTTACACTCTCGTACCGCCCAGGTTCCAAAAACATCAAACCCGATTCTTTATCGCGCATTTTTGACCGTTCCGATCGCCCGTCTACTCCCGAGTGCATTTTACCAGAGAATCTATTCATCTCTACACTCACATGGGAGGTCGAATCGAAGGTCAAGAAGGCCTTAGAAGGGGTAACGCCTCCGACTCGTTGCCCATCGAACCGTTTGTTCGTGCCGGAGAGTTTACGGTCCAGCGTCATCCAGTGGGGTCATTGTTCCAATGTGGCTTGTCATCCAGGAGTCAGTCGTACCATGTTTTTGGTTAAGCAACGATTCTGGTGGCCTCTCATGTCTCGTGACGTTCGAAATTTTGTATTGGCTTGTTCAGTTTGTGCCACAGGCAAGACTTCCAATCGACCCCCAGATGGGTTGCTTCAACCGCTGCCGGTGCCTTCGAGACCCTGGTCCCACATCGCGCTAGATTTTATCACCGCCCTCCCACCCTCCCAGGGTCACACGGTAGTTTTGACCGTGGTGGACCGATTCTCGAAGGCGGCCCATTTTATTCCCTTGCCCAAATTACCTTCAGCCAAGGAAACAGCGGTGAGTGTCATTGACCACGTCTTTCGGCTTCATGGCCTCCCGACAGACGTGGTCTCTGACAGAGGACCCCAATTTGTGTCCAAATTTTGGCGAGAGTTTTGTAGACTGCTGGGGGCGACTGTCAGTCTCTCATCTGGGTTCCATCCCCAGAGCAATGGTCAAACTGAACGAGCCAACCAGGATTTGGAGAGAACGTTGCGATGTTTAGTGTCCAAGAATCCCTCTTCCTGGAGCCAGCAGTTGTCTATGGTGGAGTACGCCCACAACACGTTGCCAGTGTCATCCACGGGCCTATCACCATTTGAGTGTAGTGTAGGTTACCAGCCACCTATCTTTCCTAGTCTGGAATCCGAAGTCGCGGTCCCCTCCGCCCACGCCTTCGTCCAGCGGTGTCGCCGCACTTGGACTAGAGCCCGTGAGACTCTACTCCAAGTGGGGGCGCGCACCAAGGTCAAAGCCGATCGCCACCGGCGGAGACCTCCCGTATACGTCGTCGGTTCTAAAGTGTGGCTTTCAACTAAGGACATTCCACTCCGTTCCATTTCGAATAAACTTGCACCCAAATTCATTGGCCCGTTTGCTGTCACCAAAATCATTAGTCCGGTGACAGTCCGTCTGAATCTTCCTCCAGTGTACAGGAGGATTCATCCCGTTTTTCACGTTTCCAAAGTCAAACCCGTCTTTTATGCTCGCATTAATCCGCCAGTCCCGGTTCCCCCCCCGCCGCGTCTCGTAGATGGGGAACCCTCTTATTCGGTCAATCGTGTGCTGGACTCGAGACGGAGGGGGCGCGGATTCCAGTACCTGGTGGACTGGGAAGGTTACGGTCCGGAGGAGAGAAGTTGGGTACCGGCTAGAGACATCCTGGATCACTCCCTTATCGATGATTACAATCGGCAGGTAAGGGAGTCTGGGAACGCCAGGAGGCGTTCCTAGGGAAGGGGGTACTGTCACGGTTGGTAAATCCTATGTCTACTTCTCGTCTCGTGTTTCTGTTATTGTTGTGTGTGTGTGCGCTGATGGGGGGGCGTGCCGCTCTATCAGCGCTCATCAGCAATCATCACCACCAGCTGCAGTTAATCTTCTTGTGTATATATTCTCATCAACTTCTCATCTCCTTTGTCAGATCGTTGTTTGTGGTTCCCGGTGTGTTGTCTCCTGTCTCGCTCATTCGTGTTCAGCTCTGGCCCTTGTTCTCTGTCATTTGGATTTGTTCGTCGTTGGATTCACCACCACCTTCACCACAGCACTCTGCACCGGACCATCGGATCCCCTGCGTCACTATCTCTGCCTGTTTATGGACTGTCTCTGTGTGTTCGTCAAACTTATAATTAAAAGAGTTTAACTGCAATTGCTTCCTTGATTCTATCATGACAGACGGTGATTAATGCGGGCAGGTGACAGTGATTAGTATGCTGGGGAGCTGGAACGAGTGGGCGGAGTGAAGGTGTCTGGTGCTGACGCTGATGGATCCGTGACAGGATCCATGTTCTCATTCTTTTTACGCCAAATTCTGAAACATCTGACGCAAACTAATAAGAACTGTTCAAGTGAAACTACTGAATGTGAAACAATTATTTCAAGAACATTGATCAAAGCGGTCAAGACGGATGCTGCTTGGTGGAAGGGGGATTAAATATATAGAAATATAAATATATCAGTGTAGAATACAAGAATCCAAATATATCAGTGCATCCATACTGCATTAGCATGGGCACAATATTGTTCCATTACTGCACAATGTTGTCATATGGCAACATACTATTTTATTGAATAAAAAGGTAATAATAGTATCAAAACAATGTGACAATGATTGAAAACATGATTAGAACTTTTCCCAGATGCTTTTTTGTAATTTTAAATTAAATGAAGAAATATGAAATGAAGAAATATGAAAAATTAAGGAAAATCTTCACATATTCACATATGTTGATTAACCGAATATGTTTCTTCCGTTTTAATTAGGTTCATTATCCGAATGTGCTCCTCTCGAAAGGGGTGGTAAAATGCCCTTTTCACAAGACGTAAAATATATTGCTGATGTCCCCAGATTATGTATGTGAAGTTTTAGCTCAAAATACCCCACAGAAATTTTTTATATACAGTAGCATGTTAAAGTTGTCACTTTTTGTTGACAACATGTAGAATGCAACAGGACATCTCTGAATGGTTAGTTAATGAATTTATGTTGCTGATGTGGAGTTAACTATCTTCAGTTAGCATATTCTGTCAGGATAATCTATAAATCGCTTGTATAGGGTCTGTTGTGAGTTGCACAGAGTTACTTTCTATTGCATGTGAAAAGATGGATGCTAGTTTTAGCTGACTCTCAAATGTGCCTGACTACAACAACTTCTCAACATGGACTGTGTGTTTGTGGAGGCGGGGTTAATATTAATGTTAGAGTTAGTGATGTTGTCACTAACCCGGGAGGAAGCTTGTAGTCCCAGGAAGCTTGTAGTCCCTACCGTTTGTTGTAGTCCTTAAAAATGATTTTTTTAAAAGCAAATATCTACCTTTCTTTGAACATTGATCATTGTAACTCTGCAGATGTTGTTTACGCTCAAACAGCAACATTACACACTAACTAAAGTTAGAAAAGTGAAATCATAATCAACCACTCCTTTAATAAAACATCATTAATGTAAAACTAAACTGAAAAAAGGTCTATCTTTTACTGGCATTATTTTATATAAGGCATTATTTTATGTCAACAGTTATGATCATTTAATTACATAAATATCACTTAAAACATTAAATTTTAAATTTAACTGATTCTAACTTAGTCCATGCATTCTCCCTATCACCATAAATAGACCATGAATTTTGTGAGGCGAGAGTGAGTCTGCCTCGCTATGCGAGCTGTCCGATAGGCGGAGCAGACATGCTGCACCTTGACCACCTATTATGAAGCTCTTTGCCACGGTGTGAAGTGAAAGCAAGTTAATTGGGTGAGTCTGTAGAGCATGTGAGGGTCGTGGTTTGAGGGCTGCTGGTCTGACAGTTGAGTGTCAGTGAAACTCAGTCAAGTGTAGCTGTGAGACAGAACCCTGTCACTGGACCTGAGTGGAGAGAGAGAGAGAGAGAGAGAGAGAGAGAGAGAGAGAGAGAGAGAGAGAGAGAAAGGAGAGAGAGAGAGAGAGAAAGGAGAGAGAGAGAGAGAGAGAGAGAGAGAGAGAGAGAGAGAAAGAAAGAAAGAAAGATTACATTGGTGTATTCCATTGTGACATACTTGTTTAACACAGCTCTGTGTGCATGAGAGTATGGGTTTTCCTGCTTCAAATACACATTTATCTTCCTAAGGGTCACATTTAATTTTCGTCATTTTGTCAGATGGAAATGAGACGATCACTTTTGCAGCATTCACTGTAAGTAGGTGATATACACTTCTCTCATAGAGCTTGCATAAATTAATTCGAAGGGACGGAATCATAGATAAGAGGAGTGCTTGGTGAGGATCTTTGTGTTTCAAATAACTTTTGAAAGTTAGAGCCTACAGCAGGACCTCAAATGGATGTATAAAGAAATAAAGATTCTTTACTTGACTTGACATAATGGAAGCATTTGAAATAATAGGAAAAAAATACGAGGCTGAGATTGTTTAAAATAATTATTACAAAGAGAAACGAAATCATTCTAATATGCTGATTTGCTGCTCAAGAAATATTTATGTAAATGGACTGCATTAATATAGCTCGCCAGTAGCAACTGGGGTTAGGTGTCTTGCTCATGGACACCTCAACATTTGGTCAGGTGGAGCCAAGGATTGAACCACCAACCTTCCAGTTTATAGAAAACCTACATGAACCACTGAACCACTGCCGCCCCACTATTACTATTATTATTATTAGTAGTAGAAAGTTCAAAAGAACAGCATTTATCTAAAATAGAAAGCTTTTCTAACATTATACACTTCCGTTCAAAAGTTCAGGGTCAGAAAGATCTTTATTTGCTAGGTTTATTTATTTAATTATTTATTTCGCAAAAAAGATGAATACTTTTATTCAGAAAGCATGCATTAAATTGATCAAAAGTGACAGTAAAGACATATATAATGTTATGAAATCTTTCGATTTCAGACAAATGCAGTTCTTCTGAACTCTCTCTCTTATATGTAAAAACGTATAATCTTTTTCTTGAGACATTGTTATGTTTGTAGTTTGCATCCGTGGCCATTCTTAGTTCTCTCTTTTTTAAATTGGCTTTTATGAAATGAATAAATTGAATAAAGGCATTTTCGATTTTACATTCGATCAAGTGAACATTCGATCATTGTCTTTTTTTAGTTTTCCAATTTAGTTGGCTTTTATAATTCACCTTCGATTTTATTGTACTTTTTCAAAGTTCCAAAGGAGTAAAAATCAATAATCCATTCTAGTCTCTATCTATCAAAGTGGATTCCTTCTTGTCTATTTTAAAGTGGAGTATGTGGCACTTTAATGGGATCGTGCAAGCTGTTTGAAATGTATGCCAATGATTCCTGTCATTTCATGGCAGCCAAGTCATGGTTCACTGAGCGCCCACTTCTCCCTGTCAACTGTACAGAAGACAAGCATTTAGTTGCAATCTTTGAACAGGTTGCAAAAACCAGAAATGATGTGACTGCTTTTCTGTACCACCTATCTCCATTCCAAATCCACCTCCAATGTACTGCATTATCACTCATGGCACAAGGCAAACAGATTCAGAGTCCTTGCCCTCATCTATCCACCCTGGTTTAAGTCAAACTATCAGGAGGGAAATAAGTATTGCTGTACTTATGTAGCTCTTCAGTCTGAGGATCATCTGACCTTGGGATATTATTTCCTATAAAGATATATAAATTGTCTCACTAAAACCAAAAGAGTATATGGGTGTTTACAGCTGATCAGATAAATAAAGGAATAACTGACGATGATCCGTTGAATTATTAGAAAGATAATGCAGTGACGACGCAAAGTTATATTTCGAATAATTCAATGGCCCTGAGTCAATTCATGTTTAGTGAAAGGTAAAACTTCCAAAATCTCTGTATAAACAAAGAGTGACGTAGGCAAGCGATCACTTCCGGCGCATGCGCAGACCGAAGCACCCGTGCCATCACCCGTGCCGATAATTTTGTCATGGCTATGATTACACAAGGTAAAAACAATATAAATACTGTTGGTTTTCTCACACAAACGTCTCGGAGTAGGGAACGGAGACGTTACGTCAGAAGTTACGGAGAATGGGGGTTTCGCATGAAAGCCAATCCTCTTCGAGTATTTAACAACGAGCCAATGGCATGAAAATGCATTGGGGCTGCGGAATTTGCATAGCGTATGTCCGCCCCACGCAGTGGGTATAAAAGGAGGAAGTGAACGCAACCGCAGTATGTCTTCGCTGAGGAGCCAAAGCTGAACTCCGGCGTCTACCCAGCGATACAGCTGAAGTGGCAGAGAGACGTCACGTCTCCGTTCTCTACTCAGGGAACGAGGGTTACATGCGTAACCGAGACGTTCCCTTTCGTAGTCACTTCGAGTTACGTCAGAAGTGACGGAGAATGGGGGTCAGTGCCATCCAGGTCCCTTACTCTCCTGATGGAGGCCAATGCAATCAGGAGTGCTGTCTACATAGGACAGGGCAAAAACTCTACCGACTGCAAAGGCTCCAGGGGAGGCAGAGCACTTAGATCTACTGAGAGGTCCCCAGAGGGAACGAGGGGAGGGAGGCGGTTTTAGCCTCCTCGCTCCCCTCAGGAACCTGATGACCAGGTCATGCTTCCCATAGACTTACCTTTCACTGCATCATGAGACGCGGCAATGGCCGCAACATGAACCCTAAGGGTGGAGGGCGACAGCCTACGCTCCAACCCTTCTTGCAGGAAGGAAAGCACGACCCCGATCGAACATCTCCGGGGGTCTTCTCCGCGAGAAGAGCACCAGCTGACGAAGAGGTTCCACTTCAACGCGTAAAGGTGTCTCGTGGACGACGCTCTAGTAGAAGTGATGGTTGCCGCCACCGCAGGTGGCAGCGAACTAACAACTTGCCCCGTCCCGTCCCGGAGCCACACGTGTAGCCATCGGGAGGAGGGTGCCACAGAGTGCCCCGTCTCTGAGTGAGTAGATATAGACTCAGAGGAATAGGCCAAGGAGGTGCTGTCGCGAGGAGCATGAGTTCGGAGAACCACGTCTTGGTGGGCCAATAGGGGGCTACCAACAAGACCTGCTCCTCGTCCTCCTTGATCTTGCACAACACCCGTGCAAGAAGGCTCACTGGGGAAAACGCATACTTGCGTGGGCCCCGCGGCCAGCTGTGCGCCAGTGCATCTGTGCCGAGTGGGCCCTCGGACAGGGAATAAAACTGGGCGCAGTGGGATGAGTCCCGGGAGGCGAACAGAAGTATCTGTGCCTCCCCGAACTGGTCCCAAATCAGCTGGACCGTCTGGGGATGGAGTCGCCATTCGCCGGAGACAGGGCGGACCCGTGACCACTCGTCGGAATGTACACTGCACGAAGGGACCTCAGGTGCTTCTGACTCCATATCAGGAGGTGGCGGGCGAGCTGCGACAACCGGCGTGAGCGTAGACCACCCTGGTGGTTGATGTACGCTACTGCAGCGGTGTTGTCTGAACGGACAAGTACGTGTTGACCCCTGAGCAGTGCTCGAAAGCGGTGCAGGGCCAGGAGTACTGCCAGCAGCTCGAGGCAATTGATGTGCATGAGGCGCTGGGGTCCTGTCCAGGAACCCGCGGCTGCATGCCCATTGCACATGGCACCCCAACCCGTGGTAGATGCATCCGTGGAGACAACGAGATGCCTGGAAACTCGCTTAAGAGGGACACCGGCCCGTAAAAGCTGAGGTTCGACCACGGAGAAGGTATGGCGGCACGCTGGAGTCACTGGAACTCGGAGCGAGCCGCGATGCCATGCCCACCTCGGGACTTGATCGCGAAGCCACAGCTTAAGCGGTCTCATATGAAGCAACCCGAGTGGCGTTGCCGCGGCTGCGGATGTCATATGCCCCAGGAGCCTCTGAAAGTTTCAGTGGAACCGCACTCTTGCCCTCGAACAGTCGAGGACAAGTCAGCAGTGAGTGCGCGTGCTCATTCGTGAGCTGCGCGGACATGGCGACCGAGTCTATCTCCATGCCGAGAAAAGAGATCCTCTGCACGGGGCAAAGTTTGCTCTTCTCCCGGTTGACCCGAAGGCCCAGACGGGCTAGGTGCCGGAGCACCAGGTCTCTATGTTCGCAAAGCTGTTCTCGAGGGTGTGCCAGTATCAGCCAATCGTCGAGATAAATCAGGATGCGAACCCCGTGTTCGCGAAGGGGAACAAGGGCTGCCTCGACGATCTTCGTGAAGACGCGAGGTGACAGAGCTAACCCGAAAGGGAGAACCGTGTACTGATGCCTGGCCTCGAGGCAAACCGAGAACGGTCTGTGTTGAGGCAATATGGAGACATGAAAGTACGCGTCCTTCAGGTCGATCGCTGCAAACCAATCCTGAGGCCGAACGCAATCGAAAATGCGTTTGGCTGTGAGCATTTTGAACAGTAGTCGATGGAGAGTACGGTTCAAAATGCGCAGATCCAGGATCGGTCGTAACCCACCGGCCTTCTTGGGGACAGTGAAGTATGGGCTGTAAGCCCGGACCTCACCTCGGCTGGAGGGACCGTCTCGATTGCACCCTTCGCCAGCAGAGTCGTAATCTCCGCTCTCATGACCGGGGCATAGCCACCGACCACCGTGGAGCGAACTCCCCTGAAACGGGGAGGAGACCTCGCGAACTGAGTCGCGTAGCCGAATCTGATCGTTCTGATGACGCAGCGGGACAGGTCGAGGAGCTCTAGCCAGGCTCTCAGGAACTGAACCAGCGGAGTCATGTGAACCACAGACGTCCCCCCGGAGGGGTAGCGGTACAGGGAGACCGGCATGCACACAGGAGTTACCCTGTGCGGATGCCCAGTCGAGCCCCGTTCCCCGACAGAAGAGACCAGGGAAGGACCAGCGTTCCACGGGGGTCTGTTCTGCCGGGGGTCTGGCGATAGAGGGGGAGGGGAGTGGTGTAGTCGAGGGACGACACATGCTCCCATCCGCACCCTCAGAGACAGATAGGAATGAGCGGGGCGACGCACTGGACGTCGTGCGCGCTCATTCCAGTCTGTGTGCTCAATGATAGTGTCAGTTTTTCAATGATAGTGTCAGTCAGCTCACTCTTGGGTGAGCAGCGCCTTGAGCTGGTTGAAGAAAAACTGCTCACTCTTGGGTGAGCAGCGAGGAGCTAGCTAGAACAAAAGATTCTCCACCGGGGGAAGGAAGGGCCCTGCTACCGCCTCCTGAGAAAAACCATGACATTATCACTGAGCAGCCCGTCTCAGGAACATCGCTTTGCCTGGCGTTAGCGGGGCACGCGGCCTGAGGGAGCTGAGATGCTTACCTGTGGCCTCCTCCACGACGCGAACCGGCTGAAGGCTGCTGCTGGGGCCGCATGGGAGGGAAGGGAGCCGCAGGGGGGGCGTCCTCACCGGCGAGCGGGCGGAGGCGTCTGAGCCGACGGCTGGGTGGAGGCAGCAGCTGGCCATCGGGGCAGAAGTGTAGACCCGCCTCCGTCTGCTCCTAGGCGGTCGAGAAGTGCTGGGCAAAGTCCTGGACCGCACCGCCGAAACATTTAGATGATGCTCCTGGACCACAGCGGTGGGCATCACCTGACCAAGGGAGCGAGCGGCCGCTTCCGTCGCCCGTTTGAGAGCAAGGTAGGCGGCAGGCTCGCAGCTCGCTTGGTCCGGCATCTCCTCGTGCACATTCCTGAGCAGCTAGCAGGTGCTCATCATATGCAGGGCGGAAGCTGCCTGTCCCGCCGCTCTACAGGATCGCGCCGCCATAGACGACGAGAACCCATAGGCTTTGGATGGGCATCTGGGAGCACCACGGGAGGACGCGCCCTGCGGACGCAGCTGCATCGCAACAGAGTGCTCCACCGGGGGAGTCCCAGCGTACCCACAGGCAACCGCGTCGCCGAGGGGAGGAAAGGCAGGGAAACTGAAGCACGCTCTCAGGGCTTTTTTTTTTTTAACCCAAGTGCGTGTCAGTTCCGCATGCAACTCGGGGAAAAAGGAAATTGGGGTTGGCCGTGGCCGTAAGGCGGCAGCGTTACCCAAAAACCAATTATCCAGCCGCGAGAGATCGGGACAGGGCGGAGTTCCACCCCCACCCGATGCTCGCGGAGGCCCGAGATAGCATGGCCGTCATCGCGGGATCAGACACGGCGACGTTGACGCTCCCGAGGGAGGCAACACGGCCGCATCCTCACTTCCCGAGGAGTCAAGCCCGCCTTGTGATGCTGCGATCGTCATCGCATCATCCTCTGGAGCGCTGAACGAAACAGACGGTACCTGCAAAGAGGCAGACGTCTGAAGCGATACAGCGCTCACTGGCTCTAACACTGGAGTGGTGGGTGTGGCCCGAGGAACTAGCGTCGGGGGTTGTGCCACACATTCACCGTCATATCACCCTATCCGCGAGTCGAAGAGCTTCTATTTTAAGAAGCAGAACGAGTAACGGACACGGGGACTCTAACTTTATCAGATCATTGAGTCTAGATCACAGTGTAGAGATGCTCATGTTCCCATTCAGAAGGAACATGAGTCATCCACGAACGCTGCTACTGCATGCTGAAAGCCCAGGCACACAGAGCAGCGATCGCACCATCAGAAAATGACATGAAACGATCGCACCCAGAAGAACACGGGCGAGTCGTCTTTAAAAAGACGTGCCGCGTGCAGCTCTTTCACTTAGAGAGGAGGAAATTCACTCTTTCAGCGCTGAGGCAACCAGGGAGAAGCGCAAAGTCTGGCAGACCACTGCTCAGATCGCAGGCAATGCAGAGTCTCGCTGGGTACCGCCGTCACACCAACACTGAAGAGGACGCTTGTCTCGAAGAGTCTTGAATCAGTGAGAATGGCTTGAGGAGTCAAGAAATCTCTTGGCTCCGAAGCGAAAACATACTGCGGTTGCGTTCACTTCCTCCTTTTATACCCACTGCGTGGGGCAGAGATACGCTATGCAAATTCCGCAGCCCCAAGGCATTTTCATGCCATTGGCTCGTTGTTAAATACTTGAAGAGGATTGGCTTTCATGCGAAACCCCCATTCTCCGTCACTTCTGACGTAACTCGAAGTGACTACGAAAAGGAACCGCTCGTTTCGTGTCTTGGGCCATCAATGTGGACTTACATTTTACGAGTCATTTAATCATGTTTAATTTTGACTTCTCTGTGCATGCTCTTTGAGGTGAACCAAGGGTGGACCCCCTTAACCTCCAGTGTATGACTGATAGACAGCAACGGTTTGACCGAAAAATATCAAAATTGAAAATACAGAGGAAACAAAGACACCTGGATCTTGGATGCTCTTGAGGTAAGCTAAAACATATCAAAAATTAATTTCAAAGTGAACTATCCATTTAAATTGCTCTTGTGTGTAGAACTAATTTCTTATCTCATCCCAAGCCTCCATTTCTAACTCCAAAACTTAGCCACTGATATGGAGACTATGCAGTTGTTGAGAGACAGAGAGATTCAGTGATTGAATAAGTCTGTGTGAACTACAGTACCTGTGTCTATGCACCTTTCAACAGTGTTCAGCAGCAGCATCTCTACTAATAGCCAAGCTTTAATTTTAAGTGCTTTAAGAACAGTGGCATTGCTACCTTGATACTGAGAAATGTCATGTAGCTTTGCATATATTTTATGCATAAAGTCACAGGGCAGCTCTGAATCCAAATTTGTACATGAGTGACTGTTTCCGAGTGTGTGTCTATACTGTGTGCGTGTGTGTGTGTGTGTGTGTGTGTGTGTGTCTGTTCTGTATGTATGTGTGCATTTGAATGGGAGAGAGAGCAGGAAAAAAGAGAGTGTGCTCTCCTTCTATCATGAAACATTATTTTGTGGGGTAAACATAATATTTTATCATATTTATCCTATTGTTTGTTTTATTTATTTGCTTGGTCAGTGTCTGTAAGTTTAGGTTATTTTGCTTTGAAGTAACTAAAATCAGACTGGGAAATAATTGCACACCTTAGAAGATTTTTCAACCAATCAGAATCAAGCATTCAACAGCATCATAGTATGACTCAATATAAGCAATTAACATGACAATCTATCAAGACCTGAGTCTTACATTGGTGGATTCCCCAGCAGATCAACTAGCACTTTTATGTGAATGCTGCATCATGACCTGCCTGTCAGATACAGCTATGGTGAAATAGCCACTTGCCCCTAGTTCCTCCTGCCTTGTAGCACATTAAAGTAAAATCGCTGTCAGCCAGAGTCTATGAGCTGACAAGATGCCCCAGTGACATTTGAGCTCCAAAGAGCAAGTGTCTTGCAACCGAGTGGTCAAATATCAAATAATAGGTCAAGCAGGGAAGAGTAGAGTGGAAGCCCTTAGAAAGGCAAGCAACGAGCTTGACAGGCATGGGGGGTTTGGTTGAACGTGTGACTGAACAAAGTGGTTCTCTGTAGGGCATTGTCAAAAGTCTGTAGCTTATTGTCTTCAAAAAAGCAGACATTGACATTGATTAACATCCTTAACCCCTTGAACATGGAAACAGGAGACTGGCCTCTCTCCAATGAGTAGGACAACTGTGATTCATGGCCTAAGAAATGTATCCCTCATTAAATCATCTTGTGCTGGTTGCAACATCTGTGTGCAAGTTACAACTTAGCCTAGTTTTGACTTAAAGGGGCACTAGGTTACAACTTACATACTAGTAAATATTTTGTGTTGCACTATCAAACTTAATTGAAGCGTAACTACGTATAGACTCCTTTTGCGCCGACGTCACAGTTACGTCACGGCGCTAGCTGGAGGCAAAACAAAGTGAAAACTGGAGGCGGCCAATACAAAACAGCACAGATTCGGCTACACAATATTAAATGTCATCTTGTTGTGTTGTTTGGTGCAAGAATTGATGAAAAATGAATATGCTGTATCTGGAACTTTTATTTCTAGAAAATATTCACATCATTAAAATCGCACTGTAATGTCACTCTTTACATTGTCGTGGTCTCGGCAGAACTGCGGATCGTACACACAAGTCTTGTAAAGGACCATATAGGCATCTAAAGATTTATATGCCCTCAGTTTCTATTTACGATCGGTTTCTCTATAAGGTAGGTGTAGAAGTCAGGCCACTCAACCGAGGTAACGTACGTTAATCCTGTCAGATCATCCATGCATTGAGTGAGTGTGTAGACGGCTACAGGTCGGCCAATCTGGTTCCGTCCGTTAACCCTTTATGACCTGCCATAGAACAGTTCCACCAGAGTATGTCTTTCTATTTTTACATGCTGTGCTGTCATTCTTTTGAGCATTTTCATGTGCCATACATCAAAATAATTAGAGGTCGACCGATATTGGATTTTACCGGTAACGATAGCTAGGTTGGGCTGTACTTGCCGATAACCGATTAATCAACCGATAGTTTTTAAAATTGATACTGAATAAAAACAAACATAACACTCCATGTAAAACAGTGCTGAACTTTATTATAAAAATACAAAAAACTGTATGAACCATGAAAACAAGTCAATAAAAGGCATTCTTTAAAACAAAATAATAATAATAATAATAATAATAATAATCTAAATAACAAATTAAACATTCCAAATGTAACTGTTTAACTGTTCTTTTCAAGCCAACCTAATGAATAAAAAGACTTTCAAATAATAACAAAATTTGCCATCTGAAAATAATTTAAACATTAAAATATGTCAAATGTGTGTTTCTTTAGCTATAACATGTTGCAAGTCCAATCTGTTAACAATGATTTATTAGCTAGTTTACATGAACTATGTGCATTATGTAATATAAATGTTTACAGCATTAATATTTGAGCAATACAATTTCACCTTGATCATTCATGTTAGTTCATAGAGTTTTAACTATGGTTAACAGATAAAAACCTTAATTTAAATGTTAATTAACAAACAATGAACAGCAGTTATTAACCTTAGTTAATGTCAATTAATGTGTTAACAAGCGACTGGCAAGTTCGGGGCTTTATTACTGTTGGTGGTTCGGGGGGCTCCACTATGCTCTGCTCTGTCTATTATTCTCTGTCCAACCTAATAAAAACGCCAACGGTCCGTGAAGCATAGCCTATACGACAATTCACCATGACGTCACAACAATAATAGACGTTCTTCCGGGTGGCAAAAGCCGAAGCGTCCCTATAGCAACGCTAGTAAATTGCATGGAGGGAGACACACCGCCGGCAGAAGCCTAATCTACATTTCAACAGTTGATTCAAGAACAGACGTGGTGGAAATTCAGACATAGTTAACATGATCATTAAAGCTTAGATTCTTTGATCTAGAGATGTGCACTCCCATCGCACTAGACCGCGGCGCGGGACTAGATCTGATGGCCGAGTGCGGGCGGTAATGCACTCTAGTGTGCGGATTGCAGGAGAATAAAACGATTCGCGGGACTCCCGCAAACCAGAAATATCTATGAATAAAACAAATAAAAACTAATACATTTGTATTCATCTGTTGTAGAAAAGCAACAAGAACAACTAAAACAAAATAGAAATGACTTACATGGCAGAGTTTCATTTTATAACGTGACTGCAGCGATGAGCGATGTAGCCAATCACAGACATATGTGTTGATTTATTGAACGCATTGGCCAATCAGAAGCATTTACGATGAAGAAGCATTTACTCACCGCTCAAAAGAAAGTAACATAGAAAGTAATAGAAATAACTAAGTTAGTTGAGAATGTCAGTTATATAACGACCCACGTATTAAAATGGTTGGGTTTAAATCGGGCTCAGGCTCATAATTAGAAGACGACATGCACTTTTGACGACGTCCACTCGCTTTAACCTCCTCACCCACAGGTTCTGCTGGATAGATTTACTTTTTTCTGAAGGAAATCGATAAAAAAAACCTACACCTTTTGCTGTATATCTGGTGGCGCAACCCCAAACACAACATATTTTCACCATAGATTCAACTTTGATCAACAACAATGATTTTAACTGTGTAACTGTTCAGTTGCCGGCTGGATCTCTTCAGTTAGTCAATGGAAGCCGCTCGCGTTCTGCCACCCGGAAGTATCGCGGTGCCTATTGTTTACAAACATTCTGAAATGCCCTATATGAGTTGCGTATTTTAGTTTCACTTTCATTTTGTTTGTATTCGCTGCTAGGTAACGTGTCGATAGATTGCTTATTGCTCAGACGCACATCAGGTTGTGATATTTGTCTCCGTCTCTCATGTTCCCACAGACGTTTAATCGCGCTATTCTTGTCACGGATTCATTGACGCGTCCCTTCCGCGCTTACCATGCATTTAACGTGTGGCAAATCTCTATTTGGTCACAGTCTGGAGGTACTACTAATGTGCGTCCTAGCCACTCTCGAAGACAAACAAACATACTGTTGTGCGGTTCTTTCTCTAGTAATGCAGCATTTAGTCAACAAATTCATCAGTTTATAATGATATGAAAAAATGTCCTGTGTACATGCCTTTTCGCTGTCCGTGCTTTAGCACGCGCATCAGATGTCAGCGATCTCCGCTCTCCACACAGCGTGCGCTCTCAGTGCAGCGCGCAGTGTCATGTGTCGAAATGAACAACACGAGGCATCAGTTGATAGTTTTTATGACACCTCTAGAGGCCGCTCTTGTACTGCATGATGCCAGCAGTGTCACGGGAGGATTACAAAAAGTGGAGAGGAGGACTCAAGTGCAAAAAGTGAAATATTTATTAACAACTGAAAACGAATCGGTTACCTAACGTAACCTCGGTTCTCTCTAGATGAGGGAACGAGTATTGCGTAAGCTAGCTTACGCTACGGGAAAGATTCATCTTTGCTGAGAAGTTGAAGCCAAAAAATTATTCCATAATTTTGTAATCATTGTCAACGCAGTCTCTTCTGAGGCAGACCATGAGCGGGCTAGCTAGCGGCTCATTGGTTCGCTCAGAGAGAATGCACGAACCTATGGGAGAGCGCCGCTGAGTCCGCGGCCAATGAGCGGACGGCGCTCGCTTACTGCGTCACAGCCCGCCAAAAGGGGCGTGGCTACAGTGTATAAAGGTCGCTCTCCCAGCTCGTTCGTTGATTCTGTAGCATGAAGCGAAACGCTATTGGCGCAAGCACGGCCGGGAACGCAATACTCGTTCCCTCATCTAGAGAGAACCGAGGTTACGTTAGGTAACCGATTCGTTCTCTTACGAGAGGTTCTCTCGTATTGCGTAAGCTAGCTTACGCTACGGGAACACCTGGTCAACGCCGTGCGCGCTAAGTAACCACTAAGCATCCCAGGGGAACACCGGGGGAATCTATAAGTGGATGAAGATAATACGGCGGCCAGCATAGCGGCCGTTACTATCTAGTGCAAAAACGCCCAAGGCGGCCGGCGAAGGCGGGCCGTGATGTGAGGGCTAATGCATAAGCACATAGGGGAACACAAGGGGTGAGCCGGTGTGATGGAACTCCCGATAGTGCGGCTTCTATAGGAGGGCTGTGAGTACTAGACCGCCAGAATTTTAGCCTGTAAGGCTGGAACTTCCAAGTTGTAAAATCTGACAAAGGTGGAGGGGGAGGCCCATCCCGCAGCCACACAAATGTCGTGAATGGAAATCCCGCAGGACCATGCCCACGATGAGGCCATGCCTCTGGTGGAATGAGCCCTGATGCCCAGAGGGCAAGGCAGGTCTTTAGCGGCATAAGCAGAGGCAATCACGTCTACTATCCACCTGGATAGAGTCTGTTTCGAGGCGGCTAGTCCCTTGGTGCGGCCACCGAACGACACAAACAGCTGCTCCGAGCGTCTGAACGCGGCAACGCGTGTAGTGTACACTCTGATAGCCCGAACCGGGCAGAGGCGGTCAGCGTCACGTTCGCTATCGGATGCAGGCAGCGCCGATAGAGAGATGACTTGCGCCCTGAAAGGGGTACCAATCGCTTTTGGAACATAACCGTGTCTAGGCTTTAGAATGACTATGGAGTCACTCGGTCCAAACTCTAGGCACGCGGCGCTTGAAGACAGCGCGTGAATGTCCCCCACACGTTTTACTGAGGCGAGAGCCGTCAGAAGAACGGTTTTTAACGAGAGGTATTTTAGCTCCACGGACTCAAGTGGTTCAAACGGTGGGGCTTTCAGAGCTTCTAGAACTATAGAAAGATCCCAGACCGGCACCGTAGGGGGGCGAGGGGGGTTCATCCTTCTGGCTCCCCTGAGGAAGCGGATGATTAGCTCGTCTTTGCCCAGAGACTGGGCGCGCCGGGGTTCAGCGAACGCCGCGACGGCTGCCACGTAAACCTTAAGAGTGGATGGGGACCTGCCCTTATCCAGCATCTCCTGAAGGAACACAAGCAAAGACGAAACCTCGCACGTCCGTGGGTCCAAATTCTTGTCGGTGCACCATTTAGAGAACACAGACCATTTTGCAGCATAGAGCTTTCTGGTAGAATCCGCTCTGGCGTGTTTGATCGTGTTCAAAACCCCTTCTGGCAGTTCGACGCGTAGTCGTTGGTCACCCATGCATGAAGCGCCCAGCGCTGTGGATGGGGATGCCAGATCGAGCCGCGGGCTTGCGTGAGGAGATCTGCTCTGATTGGAATGGGCCACGGGGCTGTCTGTGACAGCCGCGTTAGCTCCGGGAACCAAATCTGATTCTCCCAGCGCGGGGCTATGAGGAGCACCGAGTGGCGTGAGTCCCTGATTCTCTGAATGACCTGCGGTAGCAGAGAAATCGGGGGAAAAGCATAGAGCGGGCGGCGGGGCCAATCCTGGGCTAGCGCGTCCTCGCTCTTTGAAAAGAATATTGGGCAGTGAGCGTTCTCTTCTGACGCGAAAAGATCTATCTCCGCTCTGCCGAATAGGCGCCACAGTGTTTGGACTGTTTGAGTGTGCAGGGACCATTCTCCGGGGGAGACCAGGTTCCTGGACAGCCTGTCTGGACCGTCGTTCAGATGGCCCGGCACGTGCGTCGCTCTGAGCGATAGCAGGTGACTCTGGGACCACAATAGGATGCGGCGTGTCAGATGAAAGAGATTCTTGGATCTGACGCCGCCCTGATGGTTGATGTATGATACCACGGCCATATTGTCGGAGCGAATCAGGACGTGGTGACCGTTTATGCGCGGGAGGAAGCACAGCAGCGCGTTCTCGACCGCGATCATTTCCAGACAGTTTATGTGTAAGGAACTCTCGTGGCTCGACCACTGGCCGGCGGCCGGTGAGCCCTCGCAAACCGCTCCCCAACCCGAGTTGGATGCGTCTGTCGAGATGACTTTCCGGCGAGAGAATGTTCCCATGGTAACGCCCCTCTGAAACCACTCGCTTGCTGCCCATGGCTGCAGTGCAGTGATACAAGTCTGAGTAATCCTGATCATCTGGCGGCCCGTCGTCCACTCGCGGTGGGATACGCGGCTCTTTAACCAGAATTGAAGGGGGCGCATGTGCAGAAGACCCAGCTGTAGCACAGCGGAGGCTGAAGCCATATGACCCAGCATCCTCTGAAGCGATTTCAGGGATGTAAGGGTACCCATCTGAAACGAGGCGGCTAGGCGCTGAACACGGCGCGCGCGCTGTGTGGATAAGCGAGCCGTCATCGTGATAGAGTTCAAATCTATTCCGAGGAACGAAATAGTTTGACTGGGCTGGAGAGAGCTCTTTGTCCAGTTGACAGAGAGTCCCAGCGCTTCCAGATGGTTGAGGAGAACTGTGCGGTGCGACAGCAGCTCCGTCTGGGAATCTGCTAGAATCAGCCAGTCGTCCAGATAATTCAGTATGCGCAGCACTTCGTGAACGTACGGGGTGCTAAGGATAGGCCGAACGGGAGAACGGCATACTGGTAAACTTGGCCCTCGAAGGCGAAACGTAGGAATGGCCTGTGATGAGGGTTTATCTGGATCTGAAAATAGGCGTCTTTCAGGTCTAGAGAGATGAACCAGTCCCCCTGGCGGACGTGCGCGAGGAGTTTCCTGACTGTGAGCATTTTGAACGGTCTCTTCATGAGCGCTTTGTTCAAAGCCCTGAGATCTAAGATCGGCCTGAGGCCGCCGTCTTTCTTGGGAACCAGAAAGTAACGGCCGTAAAACCCCGACTCGGTCATAGATGGCGGGACTCTCTCTATAGCGCCCTTCTGCAGTAGCTTGGCTATTTCTAAGCGAAGCGTGTTCATAGCAGCCGGGCTGACAGTGGATTCGAGCCGCACGCGCGAGCGTGGCGGGCGGCGACGAAACTGTAATCGATAACCATTCTTTATTATGCTTAAAACCCACGGGGAGATGCCGGGGATGGCTTCCCACGCTTTGTAGCATACGGCTAGTGGTTGAATGGCGATTTCGCCCTGATTGCTGCACATTGCGGGCTGGACACTGGGTGTGGGCTCGCTTATAATGTGGAAGGCAACGGGACTTACACTCAGAGAGGAGTTTAAGGGCCTTGAGACAGAGCGGGCAGAGGGGGGACACGCGCACAGGCTCGTGGGCGTGCTTATGTTCTCTGCTGCTGGAGCGGAAAGTGCACGCTCCGTGAGAATGGGCTCTGCGAGAGACCCTGGGCATAAAGTGCTTGTGTGTGTACGTGAGCACATGGTTGTGGGCACATTTTTTACACTTGAGGCTTTTATGCTCTTTTTGTGAACTCTCTGGGTAGCCGTGAAAACGGCTTTTAGTCGCTCGCAAGCGGGCAGGGAAACCGGCTTGTTTGTGGCGGTAAACACTACTGTAGTCAGCGGTGAGACGGGGACTAACAGAGGGCGAAGCTTTGACGGTGGTCCGGCCGCAGCGGGAGAACGCCGTCTTTTTCTCAGCTGTGCTAGGCAGACTTCTGTTGATCAGGCTTCAGCGTGATCTTGGGTCGAGGCCCCCGGGGAGGAGGCTGTCTGCGGCGGCTGTCTGAGCGAGAGCGAGGGCGGCCGCCCTGTCTACGCTGGGGCTGCTGAGCTTGCTGAGGCGGGCGCTGCTGTGTGGTTCTGGCAGGCGGCTCGTGAGAACGGCCCGTCGAAGAACTCGAGCGGCGGGGCAGGAACAAGTTCATGGCCTGAGTCGCTTTTTGAACCTCGGAGAAGCGGTCAACGATGCCCGTGACGGCGGATCCGAAGAGCCCGGTAGGGGAAATGGGCGCGTTGAGGAACGCGGCTCGTTCTGACTCTCCCATGTCGGTAAGCGTGAGCCATAAGTGTCTCTCGGCGACACAGAGGGCGGCCATGCATCTCCCAAGAGCTTGTGCGGCGGCTTTAGTGGCGCGAAGGGAAAGATCCGTAGCGCTTCTCAGATCCGAAAGGACGGGCGGTTGCCTCCCGCTGCTCGCCATTTCACACAAGATGTCGCTCTGGAGCACCTGGAGGACAGACATCGAATGCAGCGCTGAAGCGGCCTGACCGGCGGCAGAATAGGCGCGGGCATGAAAGTTAGAGGTCGCTCTGCACGCTTTAGAGGGGAGCGTATGAGCAGACCGCCATCTAGCAGAGGGCGGGCAGAGATGAGCGGCGACCGAGTCCTCGACGGGTGGCATGGCAGTATAACCCTTCTCGGCAGCTCCGTCCACTGAGCGCAGCGAAGCGGACACATCAGAGCGATTACGGGCCGAGAGAGGAGCATTCCAGGACTTCGTGAGCTCGCTGTGAAGCTCAGGTCAGGAAGGGTGCAGCCCGGCTGCAGGCGGGGGCCGGACGCCGGTGCAGGAACTTTCCATCCATGCGGTTCGGTGGTTGCTCAGGGGGAGGAGACCACTCGAGACCCAGGCGGCTAACGGCCTGAGAAAGGAGGCGCGTTAGTTCCTCCTCGATGCCGGCGCGGGTCCCCGCAGACTCTCTCGTCGATGAGCCGATCGACGACCAATCCTCGCTGTCCGAAGCGTGCAGCGAACAAGAGTCCTTCTCATCCGCGGTGTCCTCGGAGGCGACAGAGCGGCCACTCGGCGGCAACTGTAAGTCCGGCAGGGGCGGAGAGGGAGAGCGGTCGGTGGGCGGCGGCGGCGGCCCACATGGATCCGCAGAGGGCTCCGGCGGCCTCTGGGAGCGGCGTTTCTTCTTCCGCGGCGAAGTTAGAGGCGGCGCTGGAGCGGTTTTGACCGCCTGTAGTCGAGCCCGCAGGGTTGACAGCGGCAGGTCCTCGCAGTGGTCGCATCCTCCGTTGGCGAGGGCGAGTTCTGCGTGTTCCACTCCGAGGCAGAGAGCGCAGATGGGGTGGCGGTCTCCATCCTCGAGCGGAGAGCGGCAAGAGCCGCAGGAATTACGAGGCATCTTTAAAAAGACGCTCGTGCTCTTTTAGCAGGAATAATAAAGAAAGGATACGCGTCGGATGGCGCTAGCTTGCTGGGCGGCTGAAGGTGGCAGACGGCCGGCTTCCTCAGACTCCGGAGCTCGCTAGACGGTGCCTTCTCAACGACGGCGGCTTCTTCCCAGAACAGCGGATGCGTGTAGCTCGCTGAATGAACAAGAATCAACGAACGAGCTGGGAGAGCGACCTTTATACACTGTAGCCACGCCCCTTTTGGCGGGCTGTGACGCAGTAAGCGAGCGCCGTCCGCTCATTGGCCGCGGACTCAGCGCCGCTCTCCCATAGGTTCGTGCATTCTCTCTGAGCGAACCAATGAGCCGCTAGCTAGCCCGCTCATGGTCTGCCTCAGAAGAGACTGCGTTGACAAGGATTACAAAATTATGGAATAATTTTTTGGCTTCAACTTCTCAGCAAAGATGAATCTTTCCCGTAGCGTAAGCTAGCTTACGCAATACGAGAGAACCTCTCGTAAGAGAACCAAAACACAAAGCAAAAACCCACGAGGGGGGAAAAACATAATAAATGAAACATAAAACTGAACTAAACTAGAAACATGAAAACTGGATGCGAACAAGGCAAGGAATACAGACAACAATCGACAAAGATCCGACAAAGACAGCAAACAAGAGGAGGCTTAAATAGGGAACAAATCAAGAGGGAACAGGTGGAGAAACTCAAACACTAATCAGGTAACGAGGGGGAGGGATCAAACAATGACAGAGGCACATGGCCCAACATAACAAAACACCCATGTGCAACACAAGACAGAACAGACATGTGACAAGCAGACCCTTCTCAGCTCTCTCGTACTGTGTAATGAATGACAGCGCGCACTTCTCAGCCGCCCCAGCAACGGACAAAACCAGGAAATAACTATCGGTGCGGATTTTTGCCGATAACGATAGTTCCACCAATCACTATGCGATCCGATGAATCGGTCGACCTCTAAAAATAATCCTTACTTTCTCCCTTCTTGAAGGCTATGTTTGTAATAAATCAATAGTACCTAGATAAATATCTCAAAAATGCAATAAACAAAAAGAAAAACAATTTTTTTTAAAAAAAATTCTACATATTTTATTCAATACAAAAAAATGATAAATGTAAACCTCAAATTGTCAATGAGAATGTGTGTAATGCGCGAATCGGTGGGCGGGGCTAAACCTGCCGTGGTGAAGCAGGCGTTGATCTTCATCTGCGGGGGTGGTGTTTTATCCTCTTTGTCGTCATAGTTCCCCACTTTTAAAAACGAGTCGTTTTTAGAGGCTGTGTCAATAAAAGCTTTTATTGGACTAACAAGGACATTTTCAGTTCTGAAACTTACAGGATATTCTTATAATATGATGACCTCTTAGATGTCAAAAGCTCAAGGAAAATTTGATTTCTCAGTTCATCATCCCTTTAACGAAGCAGCCCCCGCCGCATGTTTGACAGACATGTACGAAATTTCTGTGGTGCGGTGACCACCCGTCCCGCGTAGCGCGTGCACGCACAGCGTTTGAAGCCCAATTCATGCGTCCCGCAAATTGAGACCGTGTCACGCATAATCAATGCTTGCTCAAAAAAAAAAAATTTAAAAAAAAAAGTCGGTCAGTCTATATCCTCGAGACCCAGGCAGCCAAACGTTGTGCCTGAACTCGTTCACGTTCATGAACTCGTTCATATTGTGGGTGAACTGAACGTATTGTTTTACTGCCTGTCCTGATTAACGTGTGAACTCGTTCATTCTGGTGTCTGTGAACGCACGCTCTCTCAGTTTAACTTCGTTCAATGGGGTGCCAGATTTCTATAGAGCCTTCCAGGCGAAAGCCCGGCTAAAACTCAACGTAAACAGGGCTTAATATGTAGCGAAAAAAACACCCAATCTGGCAACACAAGCCACCAGTGTCGCACCGCGGCCGCCGTCGACAAAGGCGTCATATGATAATTTAAACGGATTTTATAACGAGGTCGGTGAAGATGGGAAAAATCTTACATTTCTGTGCAAACTTTGAACTGAACTAGTTCATTTTAAAATGTGTGAACTAAACTTTGAACTAAGTTCATTTTAAAATGTGTGAACTAAACTTTGAACTAGTTCAGAAAGTGAGAACTTCCCCAAGACTGGTTGCCACTCCCACGTGACCTGCTGACTAGGTTGATGTCAACTTTTTCATTGTTGTCATGACAGCACACCTTGTCGTTCCGTGAACCTCTGGAGTTGTGAGTTTAGACTTTTTTTCGACTTTTTTTAAAACTGTTCCTGTGGTGTTGAGGAACTATAATTCCTGTTAATCCTATAATTTTACATTTTTATTTATTTAAAGTGAATTAATTGTAATGAAAAATAAATAAAATTAAATAGCTAAAGTAAATCGTAAGTGGAAGTGCATCTGTCAATTCATTGAATTTTCAAAATATTCATTTTATTTAGAAAAAATACACATTGGTTGGCCTATTCATGAGCATATATCAGCAATTACACATGTTTAGGGAATAGGGCATTATTAATGTATGTGCTAAGGTATGTGCTTTTTTTTAACAATTATTCATGTACAAACAGTAAGGCAATTATAGTAACAATTCTAGATAGGGGTAAACCACTATCAGAGTCTGCCCGTGGGATGGGGGCACCGCCGCGCCAAGCAGTGTCCCACATTGTCCCTCAGAAACATACCCCTTGTCCCCCCTTGGGCTTATTAGCAGGTGGTCACCCTATGCGTCTACCATGTCCAGACACACAGAAAAGTCTCCTGGAGCGATGCCCTAAACTCAACAGGAAGTTGGCCATTTCTAATTTTACCGACATTTTTGGATGATTTACTCATTACGTACTTTAACTAACTCCTCCTAGGGATTTAGTCGGATCGATTTCACATTTCTGCTGTGCCTTCTAAAGGCATTGACGATGTAAAGTTGTGCTATCTGCGCGTTTTCATCGATTCGTCTACGTTTTCGTTTTTTTTTTTTAGGCTGGCTACCAATACATTTTAGAGTACAGTATAAAATTTTGATATATGTTTTTAAATCGCTTCATGGAATGGCACCAGAATACTTGGCTGAGCTTATTAAGCCATATGGGCTAGGTGTAAGATTAAGATCAGCAAACAAGTTCATTTTAACTGTTCCCTGTGCAAGTCTCAAAACGAAAGGTGATCGTGCTTTCTCTGTCGCCGGTCCTAGACTGTGGAATAATCTGCCGTTGGATATTAGATCCTCCGCAGATCTAAATGTTTTTAAGGACCGCTTAAAGTCGTATCTGTATTCTTTGGCATTTTAGTATGTGGATGTTTTTGTTTTTGTCAGAGAGGGAGGAGGGGCCACCAAAATCACGCAGCCACAGAGATCAGCCCTGGCAGGCAGTTGCGATTGGAACCTGAGAGCGGACCTCGATCGGCAGCTCAGGTTCCCAACAGAGATCACCACAACCAACCTCCGACCAGACATCATTCTCTGGTCCGCCACAACCCGGGCAGTAATTTTGGCAGAGCTTACTATCCCGTGGGAGGGAGGAATGGAGGCAGCCCATGAGAGGAAGAAAGATCGCTACCTCGACCTTACAGCCGAATGCAGAGAGGCTGGGTGGTCAGCTGTAAGCTACCCGGTGGAAGTCGGCTGTAGGGGGTTCGTGGGAACATCCACCCAGCGTTTCCTGAAGAGCATGGGAGTCACCGGCCCCAAACTCAGAAATGCTATGAAAGTCCTTGCCGAGGAGGCCGAGCAGGGAAGCTTTTGGCTTTGGTTAAGAAGGAAGGATCAGGCGTGGGGAAAACAAGGGTCCTAGGGTTAGCTGCAGGGGGCAGCAGGGAGACGTCCCTGCTGCCGCTCCACCACCGTGAGATGTTCCGGGATTAATGGAGCGAAACATCAATGAAGGGTGGCTCCCGGCTGATGACCCTGCAGCTACCCGAAATGGCACCGTCGGAGGTGCGGCAAGCAGAAATGCTCAGCAGGCAGTCATTTGCCTGTGCTACCACCTGTGTTTCTTTTATTTTATTTTGTCTTCATGTTTATGTGACTTTTTTTATGACAATGTACAGCACTTTGGAACTGTGGCAGCAGCCTGTAAGGTGCTATATAAATAAATAAACGAACGAACGAACGATGGGTGTGTCCGTGGCGTCGATGATTCGCCATGAAAGAGGAATTGTAGTAACTTGGCTGTAAATGCCTAGATCTGTACGAAATTTTACACATTTGACACTAGGAGTCCAGCCCTGAACAAATCTACATGCCGACATTCACCCACAGTCATAGCGCTACCTGCTGGCAACAGGAAGTGACCTTCAACGAAACAGCGTGGCAAAGACACAGCCGCACTGGCTGAGCTGCAGAATATGCAACAGGTGCGACTAACCCCCCAGACCTACCCTCAAATACTTCTTGCCAGTGATTGGCTGGAACACTGTTTGTTAGGTTTCGTGGTCCGGGTGAGACATGATTGTTTTTGTTGCTGTTTGTGGAGCCTGTGGTGTCTACAGAGACCGCGTTTTTTTATAGTGTGTTTAGGGGACAGGCAGCTAGCCGATAGTGAGGAGATGTTTGATGTATGTGACAAAAAATGTTTTGGCCCCACATCGCTAAGAGAACCTTTAAGGAATTTAAAACGCTGCATAAAGAAGCTTAAAAACATATATATGAAAAGATGTGAGAGAGCATTTCATTACCTCTCAGCTCTTCATTTTAGTTAGTCCCTGAGATAGAAAGAGGTGCAGTGTGCAAATACAACAGACATTTGGGCTAATTAATATAAAATACAGACTCACTGTGACCTTTGAGTGGAGTGACTGACATAAACAGACAATTACAATCCCTAACCTTCACAAAAGTCTGGCTGTGCCCAAACCACTGAGACAGCAGAAACATTGACAACAGCATGCCCTCTCCTTACCATATTGATCCAATTGTGGAAAGAGATGCTTTTGTCCAGCATATTCATTTTTTTCTAGCTTTTATTTTACTGAAAATGAAAAGGGCCCTTTGAGATTTAGTATTGTGATAGTCCTATGAACCGTACATAGGAAAATGATGAAATTTGGCACACTTGTAGTGATGCTAATGAATAGTAATTGGACCAATTTTTGACCCTTTAGGACCAACTCTATAGCGCCACCACCAGTTCAAAATCAATTCAACATTGACATGGTTCTAACTTTTGAACCCTTTGATCTAGAGACATGAAACTTAGTACACCTGGTTCCACTCATCATGCTGATCACAACCAATACTGTACATTAAGACCCTGCCCATTACAGTAGTGGCCATGTTAAAATGTACAGTACAGTACAGTTTTTTTCACTACTCCTCCTTCAAATTTTGTCCAATTTTCTCCAAACATGCACTCAAATGATCTTCAGACTGAGCTGCATAAAAGTACTGTTCCGATTTTTTTTTTATTTGTTCAAAAGTTATGGTGTCGCAAACTTAAAGGGACACTTCACCCATTTGCATTAAGCCTTGGATCTTTGGAAACCCAGTAATATTTTTGAATCGTCATTCCATTTGAATGGTCATTTTTTTTCAAAAAAATAATGGCTTATTTTTTCTCCCTGAGATGGGAGAAATAAGGATTTAAGTGCTTTACTTCCTGCTTATTATTATGTAAAAATCATCATATTGCATCATAATAAGCAGAAAGTCACATTTCATTGAAAAGTGTAGAAACTACAAACATTAGCTCATTATTATTCAAGGATGTGGGACCCACTCTAGGCCTATTACAGATCAATGGGTGGGACTTCACTTGCAGATACTGACTCAATATCAGCCATCTTGTTTGGAAGTTAAGCTAAAAAGCATTGTGGAGATAGGAAGTATGATAATGACAGAAGAAACTAAACATGGAATGGAATTTTGAAATTCTGCTCCTCTAATCCGATGTTCGTGGCTATCTTTACGAGCCGCAGTATAGTGAAGAGCAGCAGAGCCTGATGGAGGAACAGGAGACAGCTGCCTGTCGCAGTCGAGGAGCCCTGACTGGCTCGAGCTGAGGCGGACTGCTGGTGCATGTGCTCTTGCTGTGAACTACCAACACAGATAGAGTCCGTCTGCTGCAGAGAATTTCAACGATGACTGAATCAGACGAGCACACGGACGTTTGTGTTGTGATATGAACCATCCTAGTTTCGCCTGACTGAACATCCAGGTATCATGCAGTAATTCACCATATAGAAAGAAATACAAACGAGGAGTAATTCACTAATGAGTTTGCCAATGTAACGTTAACAGGGTTTGTTGTTGTGGGAAGAAGGAGGAGGGAACCGGCGAACATTGAAACATTTTAATAGTAAAATTAACAAATACAAAACGATAGTATAAGCCAGCAGCCCCTCATTGACAACTGCTGTAACGTTACACACAACAGAAACAAAACATCATAAAATCAGGCCTGTTTCTCTCTCGGTCTGCCGTCGTAGCTCCTCATTTTATGCATTCGCTCCTCCGTGAGAGACGCGAGACCGGCGCGCGCCTCACAAGTGCCTTTCATTATCATGTTTGTAAAACGTGATCTGTGTAATTAATTGCAATCAACTTGTGGTTAATTGCCAAGATACACATGCATGCATGCCGGTAAAATAACATATGTGACCTGATCTAGCAAAATGAGTCACAGTGACCCAAATTTAAAAATTTAGATTTTGGTATTAATGGAAAGAGGACACCATAAGCTTCCAAATGATATCTTAGTCAAAACCATACCTTGAATGGTTGTAAAGATATTGAATTCTGGTCGTCTGCCTTTTTCTTCCAATTGAAAATCTGAGAAAAATCGCTTTTAAAGTTGTTGGTTTTTTTTGCCCGTTTTTTTTTTTTTTTTGATATCTTTCAAAATCCATTGCATTTTAAGGGATAAACTATGTATTTTATAGATTAATTTGACCAAATACATTAATATATTTCAATGCGATTTAACCAGGCTGAAGCTCAAATTATTTTTAAGTTTTTGGGAATAAATAATTAAAAAGGCACTTTTACAAAAATGGTTCATGAGACAAGCTTCAGTTCACGTGCTGCCGCCTCCGTGTCGTGCTCATGATTAGCCTATCCATTGTCTCCAATATTTACTTCTTATTATTAAATCCTGGTAATTGGTTGATGAAACATTGATTTAAAATAAGATACAATTATTTCAAAACGAAATTCACTTTAAAGAAAGGCTTTGTGCTTGCTTTCTGTTTAGACTCTGTGAAAGTTTTAGTGCTGCTTCCAGAGAACGGTCAAGTCTGTAGGCTATCATTGTTTTTTCCTCATAAATGCGAACACGGAAAATAAAATAAAATGAAGATTTTGTGTTCTGGGGAGAGTCAACCCTTCTTCAACCCTTCTTCGGGGGTAGGTTTACTTTTGGTATGTGCAGTGTAATTCACATAGGCCTATTTATTAAAAGATTTAATTATCTGGGAATTTAAAAAACGACAAATGTCTCCTCTATAATGCTGAAATTGCTCAATTTTAAACAAATTAGTAATAATTTAACTAGTTTTGTGGTGTAGGTCTACGTATTTTATATTGTTAACTTCAAAGTATACTAACAGTAATTTAAAGATGCTTCGCTTACAGTACTTGTTGTGCTTGTGTCACGGTTTGGGTTTTTTGTCTTGTTCCTGTTCTTGTCTGTCATGTGATCCCGTTCTAGTCATGTGATCTTGCCTTGTGTTCACTTTTCTGTTGTGTCACGTTTTTATTGGTTGATTGGTTAAATGTTCACAGGTGCCCCTTGTCTCGTCATTAGCCCTGTATGAACACTGTAATTACAGCAGCACAGCAAGTACTGTAATTACAGCAGCACTGTAATTACAGTAGCACAGCTGTAAGCACAGCAGCACTGTAATTACAGCAGCACAGCAAATACTGTAATGACAGAAAGCACAGCAAGTACTCAAAGCGCTGCTGACCTTACAGTACTTGCTGCGCTGCTGTGCTTACAGTACTTGCTGCACTGCTGTAATTCCTGCACTGCTGTGCTTTTAGTACATGCTGTGCTGCAGTAATTACAGTGCTACTGTGCTTTGAGTACTTGCTGTGCTTTCTGCGCTGCTGTGATTACATTACTTGCTGTGCTGCTGTAATTACAGTGCTGATGTGCTTACAGTACTTGCTGTGGTACTGTAATTACAGTGCTGCTGTAATTACAGTACTTACTGTGCTTGCTGCGCTGCTGTAATTCCTTGCTGCTTCGCTTACAGTACTTGCTATGCAGCTGTAATTACAGCGCTGCTGCGCTTACAGTACTTGCTGCGCTGCTGTATTTCCTGCGCTGCTGTGCTTACAGTACTTGCTGCGCTGCTGTAATTCCTTGCCGCTTCGCTTACAGTACTTTCTATGCAGCTGTAATTACAGCGCTGCTGCGCTTACAGTACTTGCTGCGCTGCTGTATTTCCTGCGCTGCTGTGCTTACAGTACTTGCTGCGCTGCTGAAATTCCTGTGCTGCTGTACTTACAGTACTTGCTGCACTGCTGTACTTACAGTACTTGCCTTGCTGCTGTAATTACAGTGCTGCTGACCTTACAGTACTTGCTGTGCTGCTGTGATTACAGTACTTGCTGTGCTGCTGTAACTGCTGTGCTGCTGACCTTACAGTACTTGCTGAGCTGCTGTGCTTACATTGCTTGCTGCGCTGCTGTGCTTACAGTACTTGCTGCGCTACTGTAATTCCTGTGCTGCTGTGCTTTTAGTACTTGCTGTGCTGCAGTAATTACAGTGCTACTGTGCTTTGAGTACTTGCTGTGCTTTCTGCGCTGCTGTGATTACAGTACTTGCTGTGCTACTGTAAATACAGTGCTGCTGTGCTGCTGTAACTGCTGCGTTTACAGTACTTGCTGCGCTGCTGTATTTCCTGCGCTGCTGTGCTTACAGTACTTGCTGCGCTGCTGTATTTCCTGCGCTGCTGTACTTACAGTACTTGCTGTGCTGCTGTAACTGCTGTGCTGCTGACCTTACAGTACTTGCTGTGCTGCTGTGCTTACAGTGCTTGCTGTGCTGTTGTAACTGCTGCGCTTACAGTACTTGCTGCGCTGCTGTATTTCCTGTGCTGCTTCGCTTACAGTACTTGCTATGCAGCTGTATTTCCTGTGCTGCTGTGCTTACAGTACTTGCTGTGCTTGCTGCTCTGCTGTAATTCCTGTGCTGCTTCGCTTACAGTACTTGCTATGCAGCTGTAATTACAGTGCTGCTGTGCTTTTAGTACTTGCTGTGCTACAGTAATTACAGTGGTACTGTGCTTTGAGTACTTGCTGTGCTTTCTGCGCTGCTGTGATTACAGTACTTGCTGTGCTACTGTAATTACAGTGCTGCTGTTCTTACAGTGCTTGCTGTGCTTCTGTAACTGCTGCGCTTACAGTACTTACTGTGCTGCTGTAACTGCTGTGCTGCTGTGCTTTCAGTACTTGCAGTACAGAAAAGTCCCTGTAAAGTCAATTCTACAAAAAAGTTCTAAACACATTATAAATGTTACATGTGTATTGCTAAAACATATTACAAAGTCTGTAAACTGTGAAGTACTGAAATGTGGAGTTAGACCGTTAAACAGTTTTTCACCATTGCAATTTTACGGATTAATTGGGCGGGGCTAAAACAGGGCTCCGTGACGCACTGGAACCCATGAGCTGCTGGACACCACCCTATTTGATGACGCACAGAGTCTGATCTCCCTCTCTCCACACACACTCCCCGAACACATTCGCATTCACCGCTCAATCGCTAATGACTGTCAGTACTATTAGTTACTACACCTGAGCCTACAGTTTTCTAGCTAGCTATGCCTTCGACACGGACATGCATGGGCTACTACCTGGATGCGATGATGTACAAAACAGATCGGTATCTTCATTTAAATTCCCTTAAAAACGATCACATCAAGAAGAGGTTTTTAGAGAGCCTATACTCTGATGAAGAGTTGAGGATCACCGCCAACACCTGCCTCTGTAGTGATCGTTCTACACTGGATCGTTTTATAAACTTTCCTCAGAGACAACTTGGATTCACTGATTTATCCGCTGTTACTGGTGAACGGGGCCAAAACGACGATCTCCCACCTCAGTGTTCATCCTCCCATCTCCAAAAGCTAATCAGCTAATATCACCGTATTCTTGATGATTCGTTTTTATGATAGGCTCTGATTAGGTTGTGCTATTACAATATAAAGAGAATAGCCTACTGTTAGGGTGTACCGGCGGTGAAGGTGTATAATCAATGACGATGTAGAATAATTCAGTCCAGGGTGTTTATTTTGGTGCAAAAATCGTGATTCCCAGCAAAAATATATACAATGAAAAACAAAACAAACTAAGGCAAAAATAAATATACAAATCTAGCAGTCTGTATTCCAGCTATGCCAATATCAAGGCCCAAAATACAAAGAGTAATGCCACACTCCAAAAACCACTCCACAAAATGGCTACCAGAAGCCCTTTTATATAGTTAGGCTCCTCCCACTTCTGGAACATCCCATGTAGAAGTAAATGACAATTTCAAAGTAAGATAAAACTATACAAATACTTCAAACAAATGATATTAATACACAATCTAAGCATCACATTAGTAATTACAAAGTGTTGCTTACACATTGAGAAGAAAAATGCCAGAGACATGATAGTTTCCCAGATTTCCCCCTGTGATGTCACTGACAATGGAATTTCCCTTCCTACTGGGCAGATGAAGACTTTAAAATGGCAGCCATCGCTGCACATGGGTTTGTCAGTTGAGAATTGACCCACCATGTGAGTACTACGGTATTTTATGTGTATATGTTAGTTTGTTATAATAAACTGTTAACATTTGTAAGAATTTGGTGTGGTTTCTTTGAATGTTAAATCATACAACAAAACAAGAGAAAACATTAAGCATTGTAACACAACAACCCAAAAAAGAAAGAAAATTATTTAAACAAAACTGTAGGACAAAGCAGAGGTTATTACACCAACTAAACAGAGAAATAACCACACATCAATAAATATATATATGATGTTATTTTGCCGGCATCTGGATTGTGTGTGGTTGTATAATGATGTAAACTGTTAATTGGTGTACATGTACTTCAGCAGTCCTTTCAAAATAAAAGTCATAGGTCACAGGCTATCTGTGACATTTCTCCCTCCCTCTCCTGACACCTCTTGAGGTGTCCTGGAGAGAAAATCAGCAGTACAGTTCTGTGCTCCTTTCCTGTACAGCACTTCAAAATCAAAGGGCTGAATGGCTAGAAACCACCTTGTTATTCGGGCATTTGTGTCCCTCATTTTGCCCAGCCAGGCTAAGGCCCGATGGTCAGTCTCTAGCCGAAACTTGCGTCCGAGCAAATAATATCGCAGAGAGTCTAATGCCCACTCACTGCATGAAAAGTGGGATTTTCGTCAGTAAGCGGCTCTGTAGATTGTCGTGGAAGTTCAGGTTTACGACTGCACACGGCAATTTACAGGTAACACTCAAAACTGCCGTGAATTGCCGGAAATTGACGTGGGCCTTGCTTGGCAGTTGTCCCCCCATTGTCCCCCCTTCTCCTAAATCTAGAGGAGCCTTTGACATGTAAATGAAAATGCTGTGAGCTATACACATGCAAATAAGGGTAGGGGAGTTTCACCCCAGGTAACATTTTTCTGAAAGGAACTTCATTCTAAGACAATCTCTGGTAGAAATAGATCAGGCTCAGTATAACCTAATTACCGCGTTTTTTTTAACATTGCAACATGACATCCAAAAAGATAACAATCAACAAATAATAATTTCACAATAAATAAGAAACAAATAAAAATAGGACAGAATTGAACAAATGAAATAAAAACAGGAAAGGGACTATCTCTATTGTGTATAATATTATGATTTAAGAGAAAGTTAGAAACCAGTAATTTGTACTATTTAAAGAAAGAAAATAGCATACACATAAATTCACTTTTCAATTAGCTTCAATATTCTTTAGCAAATACAATTGTATCACTACATTTTTATCGATAAATTTGAGAGACTCAATATACTGAAAACTGAAAATCAGACCCAAAAAAAAAAAAAAAAAAACTTCAAACAAGGTTTAGAATTATTCATTTTACTCTTGAATATGAAATTTTCCTAATAGAATTACAAGATTCATCATAACATTTACAGAAGTAGTTTTCAAAATATATGATAACATCTTTGGATGTTAATTCACAGTTATAAACAGATGTTTTTTTGTTTTTGTTTTTTACAAAATTTTTTACTGGTTTATTTATTTTAAGTAGCCTAATAAAGTTATTTATTTATGCATATATGTATTTTTACATTTCATGGTAGCCTATTTGGGTATATCCACCTTATTCCTAATTTAAAATAAACAGCAGCAGAAAAGACAGCCGACGACAGCCTTTCAACCTGAGTCAAAAACCAGTGAACGTAACTCTGATTGGCTGAGGCAGCATATCATCATAATCCAACCTGTAACGTCAGCCACTCTGATTGGCTGAGGCAATGTGCCAGGCATGTGGCGTGTTATTCAAGCAGAAATAACGGCACAGATATTCAGCCTGCTTCGCCGTCATGATCGCTGGTGAACCCATCTTTTCCTCTAAATTGAAGGTAAGTTCGTCCAACTTAGTGAATTCTATGTCCATGTGTACTTATAGTGTTTGGTAGTTTAGCGTTATTGTCTTAAACTTCACAAATCTGCTGTGATTACTGCCGCGAATGTCCAAGGGTGTTAACCTAACGGAACAGTTTTTTGTTTTGCGTTAGCAGTGCTAGCTTGCTGCTCTTAATTCTTTTTTAGTTTCGTTTCAATTTGAACAATTTGGGACACTAAACTGTACGTTAGGTTGCACTTTGTTATCTGGCTGCAAGCTAGCTACCATTCTTTGCTAGTAATCAAACTAACTCGTACTGAGTGTTCAATTGGCTTTTCCCAATGCGTTTACTGTGAATATCGTCAGAAATTATGAAAAAATAATAAGTGCCAGGGTCATAAAACATAAAGCGCGCAATGTGCTTGTATGCTCTAGTGTAGGCTATCCTTGTTTGTAAAATTGCATCACTTTGTGTGATGGAGTGAAATCTTCAGGTGTTTGTGATTTGTTTTGTCTCTCAGGGGCTGTAAAGGAGTGAGGTGTCCGTCGCTGATAGGAGAAAAAACACCTAAACAAGGTAACGTTACGTGTTGTGATCTCATCTTCTTTTCTTTTGAACAGGCCCCAGTCAAATAAAAAGTAAAACTAAACTAATTTGTATTAACGTTTGTGTTTATAGATGACTTTGAGCGTGAGACAGTGGTGAAAACGCCAAAGAGAACTGGAACATGGCATGTTATAAATGTTTGACCAAGTTATTAAATATCTTATAAATCTGTTCAGTTTCATCATTTGATAATAACTTTATAACACATTTTTTTGTGTTATAGATGCAGTGACTGAGACTGGGAGATGCAGTGACTGAAACCTGGTGGTAAGTATTGATCTATTGGCAGTCGAGAAGACACTTTTAATAGACACCTTCTCCCCTGTGAGCTATCAAACTTTGTTATTCTAATTAGAGCATTGTAAACATCACCAAATGTGTTTGTTTACTTCAGTGTTCCAGAAAAAGGTCCTGAAACTACTGGTCGACATCCGCCATCGCCTGAAGGAAACCAGGTAGTGGATGCAGAAGAAACATAAATTTTGCTTACAAATGTGGGGACTTGGGGCAGATTGCCTTTGCATACATCTAAATCATTGTCTTTTTCAACTTTGCAGAAGGGGTCATGAAATTCGGTTCCACAGCCACTGAGGTGTATGTACATCAAGGTGAACCTCAAGCACGCGTCGCAAAGACTTGGATTCACTTCGCCCTGATGAGCCAAGCCTACAGGACTTGAATTAAGAGTTTTAAAGGGATAGTTTACTTGAAATTATTTTTTTGAAATGTTTTGGCTTACATCAAGGGCATCAGTCATATAATGGAAGTCTATGGGGATCTCTTAAAAGAGCATGCACAGAGAAGTACAAATTAAACATGATTTAATGAATCATAACTGTAAGTACACGTTGATGGCTTAAGATACGAGATGAGCGGTTTGTGTGAGAAAATGAACAGTGTGTGTGTTTGTGTGTGTATATATATATATATATATATATATGATCTGCGCATGCGGCGGAAAGTGCCAGAAGCGATCTTGCACTGGTACGTCACTCAATGTTTACACAGATTTCAGAAGTTTTACTGTGAAGATCTAAACATATTAAGATATATTGCATTTTTGTGTATATCTAAATATGTATATATATATACACATTTATACAATAACAATATAAATACTGTTTGTTTTCTCTCACAAAACGCTCATTTCGTGTCTTAGTCCATCAATGTGTACTTAATTTATGAGTCATTAAATCATGTTTAATTTGGTCTTCTTTGTGCATGCTCTTTGAGGTGGTGACCATAGACCTGCATTATATGACTGACAGACAACAACGGTTTGACCTAAAAATATCAAAATTGAAAATACTGTGGAAACAAAGACCCCTGCATCTCGGATGCCCTTGAGGTAAGCTAAAACATATCAAAAATTAATTTCAAAGTGAACAATCCCTTTAAATTACATCCTTATTATTCGTTCATAATTCTGCCTTCTGTGTTTGATATATCTGGTGCCCAATTCTGATGCCATTCAGGGCAATTTATTTTTGAATAAAGATGCAATATATTATTGATTTATTTGTATAACTGTAGTGCTGTATGTTGTCCCATGTTTCAAAAGGGTGGAGGACATGTTTTCTGTGCTTTGAAGATGTTCTCCTATGCTTTGTACATAGTTGTGTGTTTGTTCTAATAAAGCTATTTCTTTGAATAAACAGTATGTGGCAAATGTTCCTTTCCTCAATAAATTCATGTCCTTGATGGTAATAATAATTTAGTCCATAGGATAACAATGGCATGAATAAACAACATAATAGCATATCATATGAATATATATTATTATTATAATTTTATGTCGGCTGACCAATAGTAACAGATCTGCCAACCAATCACGAGTGATTTTCTTGTTTAAATGTAGTGAATTTCAACCAATACTGAGTGAGGAAATTCAAGCCATTCTCTGGCAAGGCGCGCGCAGTGCTGCTATTCATATGCTAATTAGGGCCATTCACACCTCCGCGAACGCTCCATGCATACGTCATGGTTCGTTTCCGTCAATATGTGTCACAGACGAACGCGACGTTCACAGTCTGTAAATTGTCGTTAACTGCCGAAAATTAGGGAGATTTCCGGCAGTTTACGGGGACGAAAACCCCACTTTTCATGCAGTGACTTAATTGCAAGGCATTCCTTCTCCACCATTGAGTATCTTGTCTCCCTGGGAAGGAGCTTCCTGCTAATATAAGCAATGGGTTTAAGATGTCCTTGTTCACCCTGTAACAGCACAGCTCCAAGGCCATGTTCTGAAGCATCAGTCTGCACAGTAAACAGCTGCTCAAAGTCAGGACTCTGCAGCAGTGGTTCTTTACACAACGAGTCCTTTAAATCCTGGAAAGCCTTTTCACAGTCCATAGTCCAATTCACCCTGTTTGGGTGACACTTTTTGGTGAGATTAGTCAGGGCAACTGCCCGGGCTGAGAAGTTAGGTACAAACTTCCGGTACCAGCCAACCAGTCCCAAAAAGGACCGTACCTGCTTTTTGGTCATAGGCCTCTCAGCATTCTTAATGGCTTCAATTTTACCAACTTGGGGTCGGACCACCCCATGTCCCAACACATACCCCAGGTATTGGGTCTCAGCCTTGGCCAGGCTACACTTGTCTGGGCGGATGGTCAATCCAGCAGTCTTTATCCTCTTTAGCACCTCTTGGAGATGCCCAAGATGTTCATCCCAGCTTTGGCTAAAGATTATAATATCGTCCAAGTAGGCTGCAGCAAACATTTCCGTCCCTTGGAGAATCTGGTCCATCATTCTCTGAAATGTTGCTGGAGCTCCATGAAGTCCAAATGGGAGAACCTGGAACTGGAAGTGTCCAAATGGGGTCTTAAATGCTGTCAGCTCCTTGCATTCTGGCTTCAATGGAACTTGCCAGTACCCCTTGCAGAGATCTAGCGTACTGAGGTATTTCGCTCTTCCAAGTCTTTCAACAAGTTCATCCACTCTCGGCATGGGGTAAGGGTCAAACTTACTGACACTGTTCAGTTTACGAAAGTCCAGGCAGAACCGGATAGTGCCATCCTTCTTTGGTACCAGCACAATAGGGCTGCTCCACTCACTGGTGGATGGTTCTATTACTCCAAGACTCTGCATGGTCTTTAGCTCCTCTTTCATCCTTGGCAGCAGTCTTTCAGGTACACGATAGACAGGCTGTCGGATGGGTTTGGGGTCATTCAGGAAGATGGAGTGACTAATCAGGTCTGTCCTACCAGGGGAATCCATGAAAAGACGGTCAGGTAAGCATCCCAACAACTGCTGTTTCTGTTTCTCCGTCAAGTGAGTGAGATTTAGCTCGCTCTTCTCTGGATGTCCAGGGATGTATTGCTCTTCAATCTCCTCCTCCTCTGATACTGCTCTCACAAACATAGCGTTGTCCATCACTGGGGCTGTTGTGCTTTCAGCCATATCTGATGGTGGTATACGGGAATGCCATTTCTTTAGCATGTTGATGTGGAATACCTGCAAAGGCTGGCGTCTGGAAGGAATCTCGATTTCGTAAGTCACTGGACCAACTTTTCGCTTTACTTTATAGGGACCTTGCCACTTCGCCAACAACTTGTTTTCCAAAGTTGGCAACAACAAGAGGACCTTATCACCAGGATTGAAACTGCGTGTTCGGGCTGCTTTGTCATACCATTCTTTCTGCTGGGCTTGGGAATGGAGCAAGTTCTTTCGGGCTTGAGCTGTGGTCTTTTGGAGTTGTTCTCTCATCTTGAGGACATAAGTCAGAATGTTTTGCTTACTGGACTTGTGTGTGTCTTCCCAGCTCTCTTTCAGCACATCCAAGGGACCTCTCACCGGATGGGCATAAAGGAGCTCAAAAGGCGAGAATCCTGTGGAGGCCTGGGGTACCTCCTGATAGGCAAAAAGAAGGAACGGCAGCCACTTGTCCCAGTCTCTGCCCGTTTCAGAGACAAACTTTTTGAGCATGGCTTTTAGGGTTTGGTTAAAACGCTCGACCAGCCCATCAGTCTGAGGGTGATACGGGGTGGTTCGGACTCTCTTAATCCCTAGCAATTGATATACCTGGTGTAGGGTATGACTCATGAAGTTGGGTCCTTGGTCTGTGAGAACCTCTCGGGGTATGCCCACTTGTAAAAAGAATCTCAACAGGGCTGTGGATATCTGTTTGGCAGTGACCTCTCTAAGGGGATAAGCCTCAGGGTACCTTGTAGCATAGTCACAAATTACTAAAATGAATCTGTTCCCTGCCTGACTTCTTTCCAGTGGGCCAACTATATCCACCCCTATTCTTTCAAAGGGAACGTCCACAACAGGTAATGGAATAAGTGGGGCATGAGCAGGGGTGTGACCAACAGCAAGCTGACACTCAGGGCATGTCTTACAGAACTCCTTCACATCACTGTACATTCTGGGCCAATAAAACCTCTTTGCAATCCGCATTAAGGTTTTCATAAATCCCAAGTGACCTGCCCAGGGAATTGAGTGTCCTAGCTCTAATACCTCCCTTCTCTGTGTCTGGGGTACAACCAACTGCATCCCGTCTTCTTTACTTTCTCTGTACAAGAGTCCATTATCCAGTATAAACCTCTCGTCCAAAGAAACATCTACTTTATTCTGTGCCTGCTTTAAACAGTCAGCTAAGGTGGAATCATCATTCTGGAGCTTAGCTAGATTATTTGGAATGACAAGGTCTATATCACTCAAGTCAGGTTCCTCGGCCTCTACCTCAGCTTGTTCTGTGGTCCCCATCAAACTTTCCACACACTCTCTACGTAGCTGCAGCCTATCCTCTGCTGTAGGTTTTGGCCCTGGGACAATATCCTCAGAAAAAAAAGGCATGGATTGCAGAGCCTCCTCAGCTTCTTGGAATGGTGTGTTCTGTTCTTGTTTCTTAGCCTGAGCCCTTGTTACTATTCCACACCATGCAGTCTCCTGTAACAAATCAACCAACACTGGCAAATCTGTGCCTAGCAAAATGGGGTATGGCAGTCTCTGAGCTACTCCAACCTTCATAAGATATGGCTGACTATGCACTTCAATGTAGACTTCAGCTTTTGGCAACTTGGTACTGTCCCCATGGACACAGCAAACAGTCGCAGTTTCCTCCTCACTCCAGCTATCTCGGGGTACATATTTGGCCTCTACCAATGTGTGGGCACAACCTGTGTCTACCAAAGCTGGGAGTGGTTTCCCATTCAACAAAACAGTGACAACTGGCTCTAAATCACGTTTAGGAGTTGCATACTGTACTAGCCGTGGAACGTAACAAAGACTTGCTGTCTTAGGCTTTTTCAAGGGACAATGTGGTCTAGTATGCCCTGGCTCACCACAATTAAAACACACAACTTCACTTTTGACTAGGGGTTGAGGTAGGGAAACAGATGTTGTGGGTTCACTGTATGTTGCTTTCAGAATCTTAGCTTGGCTTTTAGAGCTTGACCACGCCCCCATACCCTCAGACTTACCCTTGGTGGCCTGCAGGATGCCAGCATATTGGAAATGTCCTGAACCCTTCCTTGCAGAAATATAGGCCTCCACCAGGTTAGCAGCCTGCCCAGCAGTGATTGGATTATGTTCCTTGACCCAGGTCCTCACCTCTGGATATAACACCCGCAGAAATTGTTCAAGCACCATAGCCTCCATAATGTTGTCTTTGCTGCTCTGGTTGAACTGGACCCACTTGGAAAACAGATCTTTAAGACGAGTGTAGAGTTCTTGGGGTGACTCATTCACAGGGGTAGTTAATGAACGGAATCTTAACCGATAGGTCTCAGTGCTGATCTCATACTTTTTCAGTATGGCTTCCTTCAGCTGGTCATAATCCTGTGTCAGGGATGGATTCATGGCCACAAAAGCACTCCTGGCCTTGCCTGTAAGCAGGGGTATTAGGCGTATGGCCCATTCTTCTCTCGGCCACTGGTAAACTTCCGCCAGTCTCTCAAAAGTGGTCAAAAAGTGTTCTATGTCATCATTGTCCTCAAGCCTGGCCAATCTTGGCTCCTGGCTTTTAACCCTGGCAGCTGCCCCCTCACGATCTGTACCTGAAAGTCGGGAACGCTCCATATCCAGCAGCATTTGGGTGACTTGATGACCGAGAACTTTGTAGTTTTGCTCTCGTCTAACTGTTTCTCGTTCCTGCCGTTCATCCCGCTCTCGCTGATACCGCATGAAGGACTCAAACATCCGTGAAAGAGCCATAACTGCAGCATCCCCTCCAGCAGACGGAACCTCAGCAGGTTGCTCACTTGCCTCTGGGTCACCTCCTATGGCACCCTGGTCCACATCCTGAACTGTGCCTTCCCCAGGCTGACTCCTTAGTTTGGGAGGCATGACAGCCAAGGCAATCTTCCCATACGTCACTTGACCGGTACTTATCCCACTTCTGACACCACTTGTTAGGGTGTACCGGCGGTGAAGGTGTATAATCAATGACGATGTAGAATAATTCAGTCCAGGGTGTTTATTTTGGTGCAAAAATCGTGATTCCCAGCAAAAATATATACAATGAAAAACAAAACAAAACAAACTAAGGCAAAAATAAATATACAAATCTAGCAGTCTGTATTCCAGCTATGCCAATATCAAGGCCCAAAATACAAGGAGTAATGCCACACTCCAAAAACCACCCCACAAAATCTTCTTTCTTCTTCTTCTTCTTTTTTGTTTTTTGGCGGTTGGCAAACCAACTTAACGGTGCATTTACCGCCACCGACTGGGCTGGAGTGTGAATCAGGAGATATTGGAACTTTAATAAAAAAAAAAAAAAAAAAAATTTATATCCTTTTTGCCAAGTCTGTATCTCTCAGAAACTTAATAACAAAGTGATAATTGTTGCTGGATGTTTTCCCTAATAAACCTTGCATTGTGAAGTTCTGATTGACCATTCTAAGAGATTGAAAAAGCTGGTTTCTTTCTTCACTGTACTTTGTGCACTGAAATAAAATATGCTCCACAGTTTCTAAATGAGTACAATGCTGGCATTTCCCTGTTGGATGTTTCCCTATTAGTTTCAATGACGAATTAAGCCCTGTGTGTCCTATTCTTAACCGTGTTATTATACTTTCCTCTCTTCTACTCCTACTCTCTATTCTTCCTATACCCACTTCTGGTTGTATATTATATAAATGTCTCCCTTTATCATGATCCACCCAATACTCCTGCCATTTTGATCTTGCATAAGCTTTAATTAATATTTTAGCTTCAGTTTTGCTATATGGAACTTGTAATATTCTATTATGTTTCAGTGTTTGTTTTGCAAGTTTATCAACCTCTTCATTCCCTTTCACTCCAACATGTGCAGGTACCAAGAGAAACCTGACTTTTAAATCCTTTGCATTTAACTTATGTAAAATCATCCAAATTTTATGAATTATATCATTTCTTATGGATTTCCCAGATTTAATGCTTTCTAAAGCTGAGTAACTATCAGATATAATCACTGAATTATTTAACTCATTTCCCTCTACCACTTCCAGGGCCAGCAAAATTGCAACCAGTTCTGTTGTGTATGCTGATAAATTATCTGTTATTCTTTCTTGACATTTAACCCCACTGTTTGGAATAAATACTGCTGATCCAGCATGTCCTGTCTTTGGATCCTTGGATCCATCTGTAAATATATATGTATATCCAAAATAATGCATTTCCAAATACCTCTTAACAATATCCTTCACTACTACTTCCTTTGCTTTATTTTTGATCTCCTTATGAACGCCTAAATCTACATCTGGTATAGAGAAAAACCATGGAGGAATAGGAGGGATTGAAACCGTTGAACAGTACTGTAACTTACATAACCCTATATTCTCAGCTTTCACATCACCAATCCACCCAAAACTTCTGTAATTGGACTTACTGTGTTCCCAGCATTCTTTTAAGATAGCTTTAGCTGGGTGGCTGTCAACTTGTCCCCTCACATTAACCCAGTATGCCAACATCAGTTGTATCCTTCTGATGCTCAAAGGCATCTCACCCATTTCGACTTGCATAGAAGACACTGGGGAAGTTTTAAAAGATCCACTACATATCCTTAAAGCCTGAGCTTGCATGACATCCAATGCTTTAACATTAGATTCTGCTGATGACATATATGCAACACAGTCTCATGAAGATGCGTATCTATACCACGAGTGTCATTTCTCGTGGCATTTATACGCCAAAAGTGTTTTTTTCGTGTATATGGTACGCACTAAAAAACCCTGGGTTAGGTTTAGGGGGGAGGGGGGTGGGGAGTTCGTGCGTATTATACGCAAAAAAGTGCGTATCATATGTACGCGAAAATCGCGTGCCAAATACACGCAAAAACTGTTTTTGGCGTATAAATGCCACGAGAAATGACATTCGTGCCATAGACACGAACTTTCATGAGATCGGGCTGATATGCTATACACCCATAATCAAAGACAGATCTCATTAGTGCCCAATATATATTTAGTAACGATGCCCTGCTTGCTCCCCATGTTTGTCCTGATAGACATCGTAGGATATTAACAATCTTTTTACATTTATTAATCATTTTTTCCAAATGAATCTTCCATGTCAATTTTTCATCAAACCACATCCCAAGAAATCTTATAACCTTCACTTGCTCAAGAGGCTGATCATACAATTTTAATGATACAGGTGAGATCTTGTTCTTTTTTGAAAAACATATTACTTGTGTTTTAGACACTGATAATTTAAATCCCCATTTATTAGTCCATTTTTCAACTTCCTTAATTGCATCTTGCATTTTTGATTTAACATAGGATTCATTACGGCCTCTAAACCACAATGCTCCATCATCAGCATACAAGGATTTCCCAATTTTCTGATCAATATTTGAGAATATATCATTAATCATAATATTGAATAATAATGGGCTACACACGCTACCTTGTGGAGTTCCATTCTCGACTGTATATACCTCAGATAATTCTGCACCCACTCTTACTTGTATATTCCTATTAAACAAAAAATCCAAAATCCAGTTGTATACTTTACCACCAATTCCTAATTGTTGTAATTTAATTAATAACCCTTCTTTCCAAATCATATCATATGCCTTCTCAACATCAAAGAATACTGCTATTACCACCTCCCTATTAGTCTGTGCTTTCCTAATATCCGATTCCAAACTTATTAATGAATCCATTGTACTTCGGCCCTTACGAAACCCACTCTGATACTGGGAAAAAAGGTCATTACTTTCTAAATAATAAGTCATTCTATCTGTAATTATTCTTTCCATTATTTTACACAACTGCGATGTTAGTGCAATTGGTCTATAACTAGATGGGTCAGATGGGTTTTTCCCTGGCTTTAAAATAGGCACTATAATTGCTTGTTTCCACACCGATGGAAGCTGACCAATTTCCCAAATTTTATTAAAAAATTTAAGTACTATTTCTAATGTTTCATCTGTCATATTTGCAACCATTTTGTAACATACCATGTCTTTTCCTGGAGTAGTTTGTTTTGCATTAATGACTGCTTTTTTCAATTCAAACATATTTAATGGTACATCTAATGGATTTCCTGAGTATCCTTTCTTTTCTAAAACATCTGGGAAACTTTCTAACACTTTCCTTCTATTTACTTGTGCTTCCTTAGTGAGGTTCTGAGAACTATGCACTTTCTTAAATGTTTGAGCTAAAACTTCAGCCTTTTCTAGGTTAGTGACTGCCACTGTATCACCACTATTTAATACCGGTAATTCATAATTTCTTTTAACTCCTCCCATCCTCCTTATCATTCCCCATATATCAGATAACTTTACATCCCTACCTATATTATTACAAAAATTCCTCCAAAAATTGCGCTTTTGAATCTTAATTGTTTTCCTAACTACTGCCTGCTTTCTTTTATACTCTATAAAAGCATTCTGAGAATGATATTTTTTAACATATTTAAAAGCTTTGTTTCTTGCTTTAACTACTTTACTGCACTCATCATTCCACCATGGTACATTCTTACATTTCCTATTTCCTTTACTTTTAGGTATTGATTCCTCAGCTGACAATATTATTTCATTTACTAATAAATTGTTAAACTCATTTATCTCTATTTCTTTAATCTCATTAAGTTTAAAACATTTTCCTGCACAGATGATCTGAAAAAGTTCCCAATTTGCATTCTCTATTTTCCATCTTGGAATACTTTTAGTCCTTTCTTGATATGTCCCTGTTCCAACTTTAATTAAAATTGGGAAATGATCACTACCAATTGTAGTTTCCTTATCTACATTCCATGTACTAATACCTGCTATTGTATTGGACACAAAAGTTAAATCAAGTACTGATTCATTATTATTTATACAGTTAAACCGCGTTCCCTCTCCATTATTAAGACATACCAACCATTTGTCATCAATATATTCTTCTACAACTAAACCGTTAGCATCTGTACTGTTGCTTCCCCATAACGTATTGTGTGCATTAAAATCCCCACACCATATTACCTCACCAATTGGTGATCCCAAGATATTATCCAAAATACTACGCTCTATTTTCCCACAAGGATTATAATAATTGATTACATCTTTAGAACCTTTACTAGTCCATAACCTTATTGTAATTGATTCATTCTTATCATTTATTTTAATAACTTCATAGCTTAAACCATTTTGAATGAAAGTTGCTAATCCTCCCCCTCTACCATTTTCTCTATCTCTTCTAACTGCTGAATATCCCTTAATAATAAAATCTAACTCTGGTTTCAACCATGTTTCTTGCACACATATTATATTAGGTTTCTCTTTTAACTCATCAACATATTTCTTAAATTCCTGGCCGTTTGCTATCAAACTTCTAGCATTCCATTGAAGTATGCCTACATTTACCACCATTTAATCTACACCAGCACTGTGCTGGGTAGACTGAGGATCTGTATTTAGGTTATCCCTAACTGTTTCCCAAACCATTCCTTTTAACCCCAAATATTTTTCAGCTGCTTTCACAATAATTTTAATCCTTTCGGTGCGACTCTTTGTCTGTGCAGAACAATTGATAATTTCAACCATAAAAATCACAAAGTCATGTTTGCTGACAACTAAATTGTCTTCTCTTGTCTTTCCATCATCTTCATTTGTCATGTCATTTCCAATGCCCTCATTTTGTTGTGGTATTACATTCACTCTGGGGACTAGCTTTACTGCTTCGGAGTAGCTAATACCTTCAGTTACCTTGATCCTTTGCACCTCTTTGGCTCTCTTACTAAATTCGCAGCCCTGATATGCTGCACTATGCTCCCCTCCACAATTACAGCATTGATTGCGAACTTTGTCACATTCATCATAGTCGTGTTCTCCTCCACACTTACTACACCTCTTCTTTCCTTTACATACAGCCGCGATATGCCCAAACCGTTGACATTTGTAACACCGAAGTGGTGGAGGGATGTACAACTTTACCGAATAACTCATAAAACCAACAAGAACCTTGTCTGGTAACGTTTCCCCTTCAAACGTAAGCATAACCGATAAGCTGTCGCAAATATCTCCAAATCTTTTAGTTTTGAGTCTTTTAGCTTCACATACTTTAACATGCTTAATGTTTGCCATTATATCATCTGCCTGTACATTTACCGGAATGCCAGTAATGACTCCTCTAACTAACTTTTTATCATTAGCCTTTGAACATTGTACTAATTTTCCATGGATTTTACTCATCTTGACTGCTTTTTTGCATTGTTCTTCGCTTTTACAAAAAATCAGTAATTGTCCATCTCTTAGTATTTTTGCACTTCTTACCTCTCCAATTTCTTTACTTAGACCTTTTGTAAGTTGTATCGGATTCCACTCTCTGAACGTGGTACCTTCTTGCCCCAACTTAACAAATACCTTAAATTGTTCCCCATCATCCTTTGAAGAAGCCATTTCACTACAATTAGTTGAATTTCTCTTTTTCCTTTTTATTTGATTACTTTTCCACTCTTTGTTACCCTCGTTGTCTTCCAATTCTCCAGTACTCCTCAACTCTCCTGTCTCACTACCTACTTCGTCACTTCCTTCCTCCATCTCCTGATCATTCTCAGCCCAGCTGTTGCCATCCACCTGACACGACAGTCTCCGTTTACGCTGACGTCCACCACGTCCACCCGTCATACGCAGCCTCCGGCTAAGATCGTCGGCTCTCCGACACCACCCCACAAAATGGCTACCAGAAGCCCTTTTATATAGTTAGGCTCCTCCCACTTCTGGAACATCCCATGTAGAAGTAAATGAAAATTTCAAAGTAAGATAAAACTATACAAATACTTCAAACAAATGATATTAATACACAATATAAGCATCACATTAGTAATTACAAAGTGTTGCTTACACATTGAGAAGAAAAATGCCAGAGACATGATAGTTTCCCAGATTTCCCCCTGTGATGTCACTGACAATGGAATTTCCCTTCCTACTGGGCAGATGAAGACTTTAAAATGGCAGCCATCGCTGCACATGGGTTTGCCAGTTGAGAATTGACCCACCATGTGAGTACTACGGTATTTTATGTGTATATGTTAGTTTGTTATAATAAACTGTTAACATTTGTAAGAATTTGGTGTGGTTTCTTTGAATGTTAAATCATACAACAAAACAAGAGAAAACATTAAGCATTGTAACAGAACAACCCAAAAAAGAAAGAAAATTATTTAAACAAAACTGTAGGACAAAGCAGAGGTTATTACACCAACTAAACAGAGAAATAACCACACATCAATAAATATATATATGATGTTATTTTGCCGGCATCTGGATTGTGTGTGGTTGTATAATGATGTAAACTGTTAATTGGTGTACATGTACTTCAGCAGTCCTTTCAAAATAAAAGTCATAGGTCACAGGCTATCTGTGACACCTACTATACGTGTGTGATATATTCAGCCGTCAAGAAAGTTTCACTTCAACCAGGTAATCAAGGTTGGCAACCATGGCCATCAAATTTCTCATTGTTACCAAATGCATTTACACCATCAAACGATCATGTATGGTTAGTTAAATCCACTTGTGTACTGTGTTTGTTTTAATCTAGAGCTCCAAAGAAATTAAAATATTTGCTATTTTATAATATTAAAATAAAATACAACAGATGTCTGAAGAAAAGGATCCCAGTCATTCAAAGGTGATATATCTGAACAAAGTAACATTATTGTCTGATGGAGACAGTTGATCTCTGGTCACTCCATCCTCTGTGTCAGCATCAGAATTTTGTTTAGGAAAAGTTGCTCAACTCCCTGGAAAATGAGAAAGGAAATGTATTAATCTAACGATACAAACTGCTTTGAACTCCCATGCATGCAGTAACAAGTTGCAGACTTTAAATAATTATTTCAAACAAATTATATGTTTTAAGGGATTTTACAGTACTAAATATTTACCTCCGTCTCATACACCATTTATAACCTGTAATAATATTGTGTAACCATTAGATGGCTGTATAGCCCAATAAACATCTATCCATGGCTGTGAAGTGTGTACTCCCTAATTTCTGGATGTTTTCAGTCATAATTGGCTTTATGCACAGCTGCACTACTTCCTGAACTTAAGCCAGCTCCTTGTTTCCTGTCTGCTATTATTGGCCGAACTTGATTAATTCAGGTGTGTCTGATTATTGTTTCCGTGACTACTGAGGTCAGGCACACCTGAATTAATCAATTTGACCAATAATGCCAGACAGGAAACAAGGAGCTGGCTTAAGTTCAGGAAGTATAGTGCAGCTGTGCATAAGGCCAATTACTTGCATGTAATAGGTTTTGCATTTGGATATATATTTATTATTAAAGACTATTAAAAATTCAACATTTTTCTCCAAAATGTTGTTTTTTTTTTTGTTTGTTTGTTTTGCATTATTATTACTCAGAATATGGATACAGAAAAAGCATTTTGTTGCATTTTGCAGAATAAATATTGCGCCTAGGGTTATACTTCAAAACAAATGAGTGTTTACATATTATGAATAGAGACGTGGAAAGTGGTCAAGTACTGTCTCTCCTCTTTTAAAAAACTCACATCACAATGCATCACAATTTAAGCAATTCTTTCTTACAAATTATTCTTACATTGCCAAAGGTGAATCGGGCAGTGATTGACAGCACTCTGGTCCAATGGCATCGGTCATTGTCTGATTCAGTACATTTTTACTGTAGGCTACAGTACAGATACTGTACAGTACTCTAGCCCAATGTTTTTTGAGGTGGCAGGGGGGAAATATGATCTAATTGAAGCAAATATGATCTGATCGAAGCAAATACGATCTAATCGAAGACTGTAACCGTATGTAACGTTAGATAAACAAGGCATGTAATGATTGGGCTAACTTACCAATTAAATCAAGACGACACACTGCTGTATAATGTTATGCTCTCACTGAGCTCTAATATGCCTCTCCACCTGAAAAAGCAAGAACTGTATTATAATCAGTATTAGTTTAGTATTAATTAATAAAAAATAAAAACAACCAGACTTACCACGAGTAACGTTATGCTATCCAGTAGTCTGATATCGACGATGACAAATTATATCATTTGTCTGTACTATTCCTTCTATAAGAAATCATCTCAACAATAGAGTGTAGCAGTAAATAAATATAGATATAAACTTAATATCACTAAAATTAAATAGAAAGTTGTGCTTACAGACGCTTACATCCACACAAGTAAAGAACTTCACTTCCAGGTCAAGAAGCTGTTAATCAAAAACTCAGTAGCCAATGAGAACACACTACTACTGGCCGCGCCCCCACGAGAGATTTGTGTCAGAACAGCAAACGCAAACTCAGGGAGTGTAAATGAAAACTTCAGAAGTGTAAATGAAAACTCTGAAAGCACATTTGTAAGTTTAGATCAGTATAAGAAATATGAGGAATAGTTAGCAAAACATGTAGTGTATTAAAAACAAAGTAAAAAAAAAATGCCTGCGATTCATTCTTTTTCAGTTTCAAAGATATTTTATTCAGTTTCAATTAATATTTTCATTAGTTTCTTGAAAAGTTACGTTCATTTTATTAGCACAAAAATAATTCCATATGTTTGGAGCACGCACTGGATGGCAGACAGGCGCGGGCACGCCGTGAACACATTCATTTTCCCATCAACAGTGGAATCAACTTAAAATACTCTATCATTTCTGGTTATACAGAAAATATTAATACATTATTCCCAACTACTTTTATTTGCGTAATGTCACAATAACAAGAAAACGTTGTGCTTTTGTAAAATAACATAAAACAATGAGGCGCGTTATTCAGACGCATTTATAATAACTCACCTATAGCCAACAGCACTGCGGGAAAAATATCAGAAATATCCATGTTCTAATTTGGCCTTAGAAAACCAGTAAAATCTACATTTTTCCCATATTAATTTGTGAATATTTTAAATGTTTTAAAGGGGGCAAAAAGTCATAAACAAATATCTGAAATTTCTTTGAGATGTATAGGCAGCATTGGTGTGGTCAAACTAAAATGTTGGTGTTCAACTGTTTTAAAAATACAACAACCGTTCATTTTTCGTTTTGCAACGACCATTTGGACATAATACAAGATAGAGTTCTTTATTAAATTCATTTAAAAAAAGAAACAATAATTACAGGAATAGGCCTAGCCTCTCTAAACCTCAAAGAAATGCAATCAAGACATCGAAGCAGAAATAAGGGAGAAACACCAGGAACTCCGTGTGATTCCCTGCCATTAATGCTTGAATAACACACCACTTCTCCTTCCATTAATAATAATAATATCTAGTGCGGAGCATGGCTGTGAAATAGGTTATAAACCTACCAAAGTCCGTTGCCATGATTTTTTGAATGACTTATCACGAGAGGAAAACATAGAAGTTTTAGTCGCATAACATCGGTTAATGGAAACACCGTCATGTCGCAATAGTTTTTTATCGACATTTGGAAAATATCGCAAAAGTTTTGCGCAAATCTGTAATGGAAACGCGCCTAATGAGAGGTGCGTGATGTGTGCTTATGAAGCAGCGTTACTGATGAGGTGCAGGTGTCTCTAGTTAAAGGAGAACTCCGGCGAACAATTAACCTTTGGTCTAATAAAACATCGGTACCTAGTCAATCGTTCTCTGAGATTTGTTTTCATGATAATCGAATGTAAAGAGTTTTATCTCTAAAAACTGTTTAGCGTATAATGCTAGTAATGGGGGCATTGACTTAGTAAAAAGAAATCGCTAGTTTATACCACTAACAAGGCTCAAAATAGCCCCACACTAACGCAGTAACATAATGAGGCTCCATACATGCAAAACGAAGCATTGAGAACTTTGTAAGTGTACAGACCGTTTAATAAGAAGATACTTTATGAAGACAGTTCACTTCACGTATACAGACAGGCGCCATCTTAAAAAATAGTCTCGATAAGTCGATCCCCGAACGCTGTTCATACAGTTCAGAAGTTCGTTGAACTTCATACAGTTCAGATCACTCAGCACGACGTTCGTGGTTTGACTTATCGAGACTATTTTTTAAGATGGCTCCTGTCTGTATACATGAAGTGAACTGTCTTCATAAAGTATCTTCTTATTAAACGGTCTGTACACTTACAAAGTTCTCAATGCTTCGTTTTGCATGTATGGAGCCTCATTATGTTACTGCGTTAGTGTGGGGCTATTTTGAGCCTTGTTAGTGGTATAAACTAGCGATTTCTTTTTACTAAGTCAATGCCCCCATTACTAGCATTATACGCTAAACAGTTTTTAGAGATAAAACACTTTACATTCGATTATCATGAAAACAAATCTCAGAGAACGGTTGACTATGTACCGATCTTTTATTAGACCAAAGGTTCATTCTTCGCCGGAGTTCTCCTTTAATACTCCGGTCCGGTGACTGTGATCGCTGGGTGATTGTGTTGGAAGAATCTGGCCAATCCGTGACAAAATTGAACACATATCTATACATATACTATTTCCATATAATTTCATATATTGAAATGTATTCTACCATATATTGAACATACATGTGACCTTATATCTTTACATATTACCAATACATTATCCCATACAAATTGTAATACATTATGATGGATAAAATTGCATATTTTCAGATATATAATTACATATATTATATATTCATTTACCATATATTTCAATATATTGAAAGTGGCAATCATTTGTAAATTTATTTATTACTATATATTACTCCATGTATTTCCAATATATAATATATTGGAAAATGGAAAGGAAAATAATATATTACAATATATTACAAGTAACATATTGGTAAATATATTTTTCTTTCATAAGGGCTATTTAACAAATCATTCAGATTTGTCATGACAAACTCTTTCAAATGTCAAGTTAAGTCAAATTTATTTATATAGCGCCTTTCACAATACAGATTGCATCAAAGCAGCTTCACAGTGATAACATGAAAGTAGTACAACACAGATCAATAATATTGTTGAATATTAAATATCCCCAACTAAGCAAGCCAAAAGCAAGGCAACAGTGGCAAGGAACCAAAACTCCATCAGATTGGATGGAGAAAAAAAAACCTTGGGAGAACCCAGGATCAGTCAGGGGCCAGTTCTCCTCTGGCTAACATTCATATGGTTTCAAAGAAGCTTTACAGTAAGTGTATTTCAGAAAGTACCTGGAAAAATTAAGGGAATTTTTCCCTGGAAAAATGTTAAGGGAATAACGTATCGCCGGCGTTGAGTCGTCTCTTCACAGGTGTTGGGGCATCTGAAGTCTCCATGAGAGGCTGGATACAAAAAACGTGAGCTGACGAATGCCATTTTTCTCGGGACAGGCGTCCTGAGATAACAGTAGAAAGGCAGATGGGAAATAATTAGCATAGCTGATGTTCATAATGATTTTGATTACACGGGAGTAGGTGTTAGAAAACCACAATCTCACAAACTCTCCGCAACCCAACCATATGCGCCGACCCGTATGTCTAAAAGGCTGTCGAGCCCCACTGGTGCGTTAAGCAGTTTCAGTGGCAAACGGTTCCGTATGGCATAACAGAGGACTAAAAGGTAAGCATTATGTGAATGCTTGACTAAAGAGATGCGTCTTTAGTCTAGTTTTAAACTGTGTCAGCGAGTCAGAGCCTCGGAGCATATTGGGAAAGCTATTCCAGAGTTTTGGAGCTAAATGCGAGAACACCCTCCCTCCTTTAGTGGACTTAGATATCCTAGGAATGACCAGAAGTCTCGAGTTTAGTGATCTTAAAGAACGCGGTGGATTTTAGGGTGAAAGAAGGTCCGTTAAGTACATAGGTGCTAAACCATTTAGGGCTTTATAGGTCAGTAGTAGTACTTTGTAGTTGATATGGAACTTAATAGGTAACCAGTGTAGAGATGATAAAATCGGTGTTATATGATCATATTTTCTTGACTTAGTAAGAACTCTAGCAGCTGCATTTTGGACTAACTGTAGCTTGTTTATTGAGGATGCAGGACAACCAGCTAATAAAGCATTACAGTAATCTAGTCTAACGTGCGCAGGTGGTGCACGTCTTGTCGCGAATGTCAGTTGGTTAATCCACCGGCCAGCCCAAAAGCACCCTTGTGCCCCCTTCTGCTAATGCAGGTCCCCTTCGAACGAATTGGTATGGACCTCATGGGGCCATTAGAACGGTCAGCACGAGGGCATCGTTTTGCATTAGTCTTGGTGGATTACGCAACACGATACCCGTAGGCAGTCCCCACGGCCGCATTAACCATAGGGCTAGGCGGGGCTTAAGCCCCGGGGCCCAAGCAAGGAGGGGGCCCGTGATTGGCTGTGGAGCAGATACTGCAAGCCATCTGATTACCAAAGCCTTACCACGCAACGTCCCCCACAAATTATCCCTGTTATTTAGTTGCACTTTGCCTTATATTCCATGCATTATCATGGAATCATTATCATTAATAGAGACGTTCGCAAAGACCCGCCTTTTTTAGGTACTATGTGACGGACGGGCCACGAGCCAGGCGGCTCTCGCGAGTCACGCACATCATGTTCTCATGCACTCACGCAGTGAAAAATACTTTGCGGGGCAAAGACTAACGTTACACCGAGTGGTTACGAGAGAGAGTTCAGAGCAGCTTACTGTTGATATGAAACAAAGTCTCAACTTTCAAATATTGTCATTTAAGTAATTTAAACATTACCGTTTTCAAGTTCATGTCCACCGACTGACAGCTTTGTTGTCGGACAAAGTTGCGTATTCGGCGTTATGATTGGCCAGGCCACCTGTCAATCAAACCCCCTAGGCATGCAGGGCCAACGGCTCTGAGCAGGGCATGGTAAATTGAAACGTCAGGTTTTAATTTGATATGACAAATATATTTATTCTATATTTAACTTGTGAACGACCGACCTGCTGCTGCACGTAGGCCTATAGATGATTGCTGCCTGCGCCTTATTAGAATAGGTTATATATCAACCAATAAATCGCCTTTACTCTTCTCTTCATTCTAGTCTATTCTTAAAACACAGCGTCATCATCGACCCCACAAACTTTCGGTAAGTTTGAATATTAACTTGATGGATGTATAATTTTGCTTTTTGTGTTTGATTAAACTCTATATTCGCCTAAAGGACTGGCGATAATATATCCGGTAGAAATATTTAAATTTTGCTGCGCCATCATGATGTAAGTTTATCATTTAAACGCGTTTTTAAACGTTGTGGTTTGGATACAAAATATTTCAAACTGCTCAGGCACAGTAAGCAGCGGGAGAATTTATTTTGTAAATGCTGGTTTTGAGACCAAGGTGAACCATAGACTGTGGTGAACTTGAGACGGTTTTGCACAGCGCACTTGAATCCGACTCTGAGGTCTCAAAGTGACAGACGCCGCTAATAAAGCTGCTGTCGCCATGTGTGTCAATAATGTTAATCAAACACCAGAAAGAAAGTAATTTACTGCATTTGACTGAATTACTTTTGCAAAATTAACAAGAATGAATGTTGAATTTATAGTGAAAACCATGTATTGTATATTTGATTACTTTATATAATATTATTCAGTGCTTTAAGTTTTTCATAGGTCGATTTATTGTGCCTTTGTTCTATTTTAATTTGTGACTCTTGTCATCACTAAGCTTGAGATTATTTTCTTAAGCTACTATTATTTTTTGGTGATATTGAAATTGGTCACAATAATTATGAAATTTTAGTCAATACATTTTGATATGATAAAAAAAATCATGTTAAAAGTAACATAACTTAACTGTGAAGTATATCATGGATAAAATGACTCGTAGGCTATAATAATATAACATTTAGCTCATGTAGTTGGTGACCTAAAGTGGTGGGGGGGCCCTGCAGTAACTCATAGCCCCGGGGCCCAGTGAGCTCTTAATACGGCCCTGGCAGTCCCGCTTCGCAATATCTCAGCTAAGAGTGTGACAAGCACGCTGTTTTTGTTAATCTCTCGGGTGGGGATCCCTAAAGAGATCCTCACCGATCAAGGCACGGCGTTTGTCATGAACGGTTCGCGAGCTTTATGAATTATTGGGCATTAAATCGATTCCCACCAGCGTCTATCACCCACAAACGGACGGTCTGGTCGAACGTTTTGTAAGGATTTTAGCCAGGCGAATTTCTGAAACACACACGCACACACAAACCTTTCACTTCCCCCACACATCGGAATGTGTGGAATGTTTTTGAACAAAGAGAAGGACTTTTGGTGTTTAGAAACATTCAACAAAATGTTTTCAATGGTTTTTATGTATATGTGTCTTCCCCATGTCACAGTGAAATAACTTTGTTTGGTCACAGTTTAAATAGGAATTAAAAATACCTTCGTCATGCATTTGAAACATAAGTGTATATTCCTTTGATATAACATAATGTTCCTTGATATCTCTAGAATGCTTATTGAATGAAACACTCGAATATGCATAGAGATGTAAAGTAAGTGTATTTTTAATTAGTTTTACTGCCAATGAAGATCAAATTGTTATTGCAAAACCCTCATCGAACACACCCCCTTCCACGAGAAGCGCGCGCTGAGGAACAAAGGACCATAAAAGAAGGCTTCCGATTGGCTCAAGCCAACAGGAAGGGGATGGATTTCTCCAAGGTGATAAATGTGAGAACGCAGGTCCGCCCTCGCTCTCTTCTGAACTTTCCAGCGCTCAACATGTAAACCTCACGGGACTCTGATCCAACCATGGATCTTTCCTTTTGTTCGTCTAAAAGTTTCATCTTTTCCTCAAGTGGACTACCAAGTTCGTCTTCCAGGAAAGGAAGTGGACTTTGCCGAACTATCTCCTCGGGTAACGTCACCTCAAAGACTCTCAGCCTTTCAAACACTGGCGCTAAATGCCGACGAACGCCACGTGACTCCCCACGGAACAAAGCAGCCATGAACGAGCCGGAACGGGCCGCGCAAACACGCCGCGGCCGCGCTTCACGTGACGCACGCGCGCCGGACCGGCGCACCTCTAGCCGACACGTGGCCCGAACGGGCCGAGCAACGAGCCCACGACTCACACAGACCAAATGTGCCCTGCAAGTATACCTTCTTTTAGAGCTTCTAAGAAGCATTAAGAAAATGTTTTTGTGGTGTTCAGAAAGGTTAACTGACTGTTTTGATGAACGTAACTCTCTCTCACAACTCACTCTCTCTCTCACTCTCTCTTTCTCTCTCCAACTCACTTAACTTGCGCGTATCCATTGTCTAAACGCTCTGCGTCGTCTTAGTTTGTGTTTTAATGTTTGTAAATACATGTATCATTGTAACGTAGTAAATGCTTAAGTAGTAACTTTATTAAATACAAAATATGCTTTCCTTGACTGATTGTCTTGCTCATAATACGGGTCAATGAAATGTCAATTTAAAGCTACACGCTTTACAGAACTATAAATACCTAAGAGGTTGTTTGGTTATAGAGCAGGGAAGGCAGATTCTAGTGGCCACAGAATTTGTTTTCACAAGCTATATAACTTATTGAGCTAATTGATTTTGCCTATCTTGTAAAACGTGGTCCTTGCAATCAATAACAATTAATTTGTGGTTGATTGCGGGGATGCACATGTATGCATATGGGTAAAATTAATAAATTAATATGTAAGACCGGTCTGATCCAAATCTGTATGAATAATTATTAATTATCAATTATTAATTATGATATGCAAATCCCCCCCCCCCCGATCAGAACCGACCCAGAGTCTTTACATGAATGGTGGAGAATGTGGAGCATTTCAAACTTGTTTATGAGCAGTCAATTTCAAGCTAATGTGTATATTGTTATTTAATATTGTTTATGTAATATTTAATATTACACGCGCATCGGAGTGAACGCTTTGCGAACTCATGATATGACTGATCTGGGCACGAAAGCCGCCTCAGTCAAGCACATTTAACAAGCTGCTAAATGTTCAAACATTTTAGTCACTGTTAATTGTTAAAAATAAACTGCAGTTCCCATAGTATTAAACTTGTTCTGGCACAGATGGAAGAGAAACCTCTGCGCATAAACAACATTTTTAATAATTATAACTCCTCTGAATGAACGATAATCTTCTGAAAGAGTCGAAGACAAGATCGGTAAAACGATGCTCTTTTACTGTTCTTAAAAGGCCTTATATTATAATCGTTAGAGTAACGATAAGCTCCTGGTTAAAAAAAACATTGACTTAGCTACTCAATGTATAAAACCGTCAAGCATATTATCATAAGTGCTATTTGATATATGCTTGTTGGAGCAGGAAACAGACGAGTAATTCCTGTTTTCCTTTGCACAATGCAGCGAAGAAATCCTGCGAACGTGTTTTAAACAAATATAGCACTAAAAAAATACAAAACTGAAAACATTCCAATCATTAATACTAGTTTTGATAAATGTTATTTGGAGTTTTGAAACAGACGAGTAATTCCTGTTTTCTTTTGCACAACGCAGCGAAAAGAAAAAAATCCTGCCAAACGTGCTTGTAAAATATCGTACCGGAAGGAAATCCGTCGAGATTTAAAATTCTGTAATATTTGTGATTATTCTCCCTCTGAGAATATCACAGGGGCAGCAGGTGGTTGTATACTACTGCCAGACACTAGGGTGCGCCCTTGAGTGTTTTGCAGTATCAAATTTCCACCGGTGTCCTGACTTTACCCCGTGTGAGCGCAGTGGCGCCATCGTGTGGACACTAACAGCTAGGTCATCTTTTCCTCAAAATTCTCTGTTAGAAAATTCCTATTTTCTTACTGAAATTTTGAACTAGTTTCTCTAACTTTCAATGCATGTGCAATTTACAGCCTCGTTGTAATAACATGATTTTCTTTACCTTGACTGTGTGCACTTGTTTTGAATTTGGTTCAAACCACGTTTGAATTTAAAATTCAGAATTAAGTCTTAGCAGCTTCTGATGACCACTTAGAGGAAAGCGCCCCCTTGTGGCCGTCCCTTTGCTAAGTCGTCAGCTAACATCACTCTGTTCTGCATGGCTCTCACTGTTGGTTGTATTCTGGTTATCACTGATCCCTCACTGTAATCGTGATTATCATCAAATATGACACCAACCTTTAATTTCCTACACTTATTCAAATTTGGTTTGAAACAGACAAATTTCGAAGTTAATTTGAATTAATTCTCTCATTTCCCGTTGGGAATGGTTTATGGCTTTATTTCTATATTTCCTCCTCAAATTATTTTTAATAATTTTGATCTGGTCTCGGTACAACTGTATCCTTACTAATCTAATGGTTACTTAACCCCTATACATTTGCTCAGTTTGAATTGTGTTTAAATCAGTTTGAATGCAATTTAAATCAAGCTCTCTGTCAGCCTGGTGAAACACTAGCAGGAAGTGACCCAAAACCCTTAGTGGCCAAAACCCGCCACTACAGCTCGCTTCCTCCTGTGTTCTTCATTGCTGCACTCTATCCCTTTCCTGAATGGAGGCTAGGTTATTCTGATAAGTAACATTGTCATAAGTTCCTTTTTGTTTATACCATAATTTTAGTAAAGCTGTTGCCTTTGATTTTTCTACAAAAAAAAAACACTCAATTTGATTTAGATAAAGGAGCTTTAATTCACATTGAAGTACACTTGTTCTTCATCCTGTTTTGTGTTTGCAAGTAGAAATCTCTCTCGTGCTGTGATGATTTGACAGTCATCTCTGCCTGGGGTCCAGCGAGCTGGTTCGTCTGATCTGCGTCACCATCACTGACTGAGCGTGGGTCTCAGACTTTTCTGTATCTTCTGTTGGTGCGGCCCGCAACACAATATCACCAATCTGGCACTGCCGGTTGTGTTCAAGGTCAAGTTGCTTGAGAGGGCGCACCTCTGTACAGATGCACCGAAAGGCCCGGGACACTGCTGTCATGTGTGGGGCGACAGAAGGACCAACCACGATGCTGACTCCGGCCAGAATGACCTCATTTCACCCCAGGCAAACTAGAAAAGGTATTAAAACCCATCCACTTACTATTTGCCACAGAACCTAGAGATTCCCCTGGTAATTTGAAGTGATTGGCTTTCTCCTCTCCGAGCCACAAACCGGCTCCAAACAGGCTTAGGCCTTCTCTTCTTCCCCTTTCTAACACTGCTGGTGTACTACTGCCATTTTAGTACTCTGATGGTTGCATGTTACTTCAAACTTTGCTAGATTGCCATTGCTCTGTTCTGTTGTGCTCTGTTCCTTTCAGTTCACTTAGAGACAGAACCTCTCTGACACACCAAGGAAAGCTGAAGAATAGTTTGACAACCAAGTCGTTAGCACCAACAGGTGACCCCTAAGCTAGCGCCCTGTCAAAAACCTTCATTCAGACCCATGATGACCTACCCAAATTGTCCCACCAAACGGTTTAACTGTCTGCATCAGTTAACTAAAATTCTCACACACGGCTTAGCCTGTATTATAGCTCGTTAAACGTAGTCGAACTGGCATTGGTCTGTCTGTGTGTGTTGTGTTCCTCTCGTCCACAGTGAAGCCAGTATGTTCCAGTCCCACAGTCCCACAACCCGCTGGGACGACCTGGGACAACCCGGAGACATGGCTGAGATTCATGACATCTCCATCCCTGCCCAAAGCCACCAGCGACTCAGAGCCCCGAGCCAAGAGCAGCTGACAAAGACTGGGCCAGACACGTCACAACCTCGCTCACCAGCTCAACGCACACGCACGCCTCCGCGAAAGGAGCCGCATCGCCCTGGAGCACAAGGTTGTAACGCCGAGGATGACAACGACCCCGAGCTACCGAAGGAAGTGTAAAGACTTCAAACTGCCCTGTCTAATTTTCTACATAGACTGAAGAAGAATAGTCAGAGAAAAGAACTAAAAAGAATTCAACGAGAAACTCCGACAAAGTGAAGTCTCTTGCAAAGAGCAGAGACTGAACTGAAAGAGACTCAAAAGCCACGGCCTGCGCAAGAGGCCCGTGCGACCACCCACAAGCTCGTTCAGCAGAGACAAGATCTCGAACACGAACTTGACCCACAGAGTTGCAACACTCTGATAGACTGCAGCATGACTGGAAAGGGGAGGACACACACCACAAGCTTCCCCTGACCAGTCTGCACATTTCAGCCAATGCACAAGAGCTGAAAAAGGGGGGTGGAAAAGCCCGCCTTCCACAACATCTCTGACAATCTACAAGACAGTGACCTTTCACCTGCTGTCTCCAACCGGTGAACACGACACCGACACCCAGCAAGACAGACCCCGGAGGGCCTGTACCATCACCACCGGCTCCGAACGAGTTTTCTGTGGAACTTACAACGAACCTGTAACTGAGGAGGACGCCAGTTTCAAGAAACTTTCCCTCCAAAAACCCGTCAGTCACCATAGTTCTCTCGGCCCCACACCATGCCAACTCAACGAGGCGTGAAGGCCCCCAGTAAAAATTCCTCAAACCCCAAATTATTCTGAACTGCAGAACCAGAAGACACACAGCACGAACACCGTGCAAGACTCTGCGTTTGTAGAATTAGAATTTTACTAAGTTAAAGGAATCTGAGATAGGCATGTAAGCCTCAACGGCCGACGGACTATTGAAGCACGACTCTTTTGAAACAGACAGTTTCTAGATGTTGTTTAAATCAGCACCATTAAACATTAGGTTTCGTGACAGTGAAGAGTTACAGAAAACACCAACTCCGAACAGGGCATACAGTACGTTACCCTGACGACAGAGTGTAGTAAAATCACCCGAGTTTTATATTGTTAACCTACAGGCGTGCACTCGATCATCGCGACCCAACTAAAACGCAACGTGCAACACGCATCTTGATCGCTGGCTTATCTAAATGCAGATAAAACAAATAGCTGGAATTGACATCTCTACTTTGAAAAAAAAAACAGCCTTAGAGTCCCAACTGATATCAAGAACTTCAGCATTAAAGCGTAAGTCTGTGTGACAAAGGTATCACCTCAGCAGCTTGTAATCTGTACCGATATCTATTCTGCTTTGGTTAAAAAGAAATCCAAATCGCGGTATGACTAAACCTGTTCCTGACGAAGGAAGCCCAGGACAGAGTTATATGTAGGTAGACCTGGGAGACGCTCCCCTTTCTACAGAGTAAAGGCCTTGATTTTATTGTTAGATTGATGTAATTCACCTAAATTTTAGCTGCATCAACAAGCAGAAAGTCACTAAACGATCAAAACAAGTTACTCGCGGAAGAGCCAACACTCATGCATGAGAGAGACGTACCTATATATGCTTAGACGAGCTTTGACTCAGCAGCAAACCTATTTCCTTACTCTGTAAACAAATAGAACAAGACAAGCTTTGACTTGCAGCAAATCTATTTCCTTACTCTGTAAACAAATAGAAGACGTGTTAAGTAAAGAACAGAGTTCCATGAGAAAATCAGCAAATGCCAAAACACATTTGCGTTTTACTGAATGCAACCAAAGTTCTTGAAAATCATGAAGTATAGGCGCCTCCTTTTAACCCATTAAAACGTGCATGATTCATGTAAAATATACAGACATTCTTCAGGTACTGTTGAATTGCTCTGACACGCTCTGGTTCCCATGACAACAACTTGTCACAGGAAGTGTTACCTTGTAATGTCACTTTTGTAAACAAACCAGCCTGGGTGGCTAAGCTAACCTAGCCTAGCGACACGCTCTGGTTCCCATGACAACAACTTGTCACAGGAAGTGTTACCTTGTAATGTCACTTTTGTAAACAAACCAGCCTGGGTGGCTAGCCTAGCATCAAGCTAACTTAGGCTAAGCTAAACTAACCCAGCACTAAGCTAACTCCGGCTAAGCAAACCTAGCTTAGCATCAAGCTAACTTAGGCTAAGCTAACCTAACCTAGCTCCCATCCAACATAGGCTAAGCTGAATAACCTCCACAGTTAACAGTTAGCATCATTTACGTGAACCCTTACTCACTGCTCGTGTTCCACAGTGCAAAGTATTCTAGAATACTTTCTCAACACCAGTTAGGGTTTTAAATTACTCACTTTCCATGTTTACCATTCTTATTAGCTAAAGTTTACCTTCACAGGGTTAGGAATACTCCTTGCTAACCGTTAAGGACGAACTTCGCAGATGCCTTGTTAATTAAACTTAAGTTTAACTACATGAAAACTGCGTAACTAACTACAGAATAACGCGTGTAACCGTAGGAATTTTCATCGGCATGTTGACTAAAGCTTTGGAGGGACACACAATGTGATTTTGAACACCCAACCGCTACAACCCACTATAGTGTTGATCAAAGCAAATCCAAAGTTAGTCACTAATGCCACTGAACACTCTCGCCCTCAGATCATTCCCGTGTTTTGATCATTTTATTTCCTTTTGCTTTAATTCTAATTTTATTTTGCCTCATTGATTATTTAATTCCTTCGACCTTGATGATAATAGCAAGCAGCTATTCCCTTAGGTCATCTATATGATTTAATTTCATTTCCTCTCTTGTCCAAGTGTGGTTCTATTCCCCATAGGGCCCAGAAAGGAAACAGAGACCCCCTTATTTGTTATTTTGGCTTAGTTTCAACCAATGCACTCGTTTGTGACCCTGCAACGCAAGTAATTTCAACAATTTACTAGGGCACTACTAGAGTCCTGAGGGTCGATAATAAGCAGAATTTAAATAAGAAAGCGGTCCTTTTCCTATTATTGTTCACTTCGTCGAGCCATAGTGGACCACCAGCTAAGTCCAGAGAAATAATTTAGTCATAAGGACCACCTTACGTTATTTATTTCATCTCGGATATGTCCTTTCCAGGAAATACGCTCGGAACCACACAAGACTTAGCCCTAACATGCACAGCTAAGATAAGGACACAAGAGACACTTAGCTTTATGCTAAACACTTAACTAACTTATTGAGCAGTAGTTCTGAACTTTTAGGGCCATGCATTAGTCACTCACAACAAGTGTGCCAGAATGCCACAGAGCCCCTGCTTAAACCGACCTCAACCTGCCAAGGAACCACTGCCCCAAACCACGGCATGGCTCCAAAAAGGATGCAACAAAGCTAACCAGAAAGGTCCCAAGATTCACTCAGGACCCTGCATCTACCCACGACATGCAGACAAGACTTTCACTTGCAAACTGTCTAACCAACATGACTGCATGAAACAGATTCTGCTTGATATGGATTACGTCCAGTCGCGAGGTGCACAGCTTCCTAGATCGTCAAACAGAGACTGTCAAAATGGACTACCAGCTGTTGCAATAAGCTTTGACCGCTTAACTCCCTGATCCAGAATCAGACCAAGGGTTATCACCGCCGGGGACATCAAGTAAGACCGACTTGAAATTTCACCGACTTCGGCAAGCCTACTTTGAGAAGCAAACCACCAGGTATGAAAAGGATACCAGTTTCAGAACTTTGTTCCCTTAAAACCTGCATCCCACAGTGAGTTAGTCGGTAAGCACCCTGGCCTGTGCTTGTAGCATGTCTACCTCAGCTACGAGACTGGGCCCGCAAAGCTCACATTAAGCAAAGACTTTGTCCGAAAAGACTGTGTAAAAACCCTCAAACTAACCTGTCTCTGAGCACGACTCAGAGCTGCCTCTAGAAGGCACCCCACACATCACAAACACCTTCACTGAGAGTTAAACCGTTCCAGACCAGCAGAGGGCAACACAACAGTCATGGTGCTCATCTAACGCCCCAGAGCAAGAGCTCTGAAACATTTCTGGAAGCCAGCCGGCGACCCAGAATGGGCCGCACCCCCAGCACCAAGAGACTCAAGCCCAACCAGCCCAGAGCGGTACCCCTCTCAACACGCCACTGGTAAGCACAAGTCTGAGCACACATCAGATAACAACAGTGCAGCCACGTCACAGACGGCAGAAATCCTGAAGGTGCTGAAAGCGTTTCTGCACGAGACATCACAAGGAAGACAAGTCAGACATCCTATGTCTCAGCGCAAGACCCAAGCCAGACACCCAGAACACTGCTCGTCAGCTTCAGACCACAGAGCTCACTGTCGCATCACAAAGCGACAACACCAAGCAGCCACCACAACTGACAGCTGCACAACCTGAGCATGACAGTCCGGTGTCCCACACAAGACCGGCCCTAACCGCTCATCGATCACAACACCAGCCCAGATGCCTAAACTTCTGGGAACCCTAAACAAGGGGGGTGGCCCAAAAGACTCTACATAACCACCACCAGAGACAATCATTTGAGCCTTGAAGGCCTGTCAGAAACTAGCTCAAACATCACGCTAATGTCAGCCCAACTTTTCGAAAGACTCACTGCTAAAGCGAAGAGTCAAGAACGCACTCTCAAAGCCCAAACATGTGAGCTGAATGAAAACCCTACAGCCAAAACAACTTCTGGCTCAAAACAGGTAGCTCCCATTCATCCTTTTGGTCCTATGAGCCTGATTCACCCAGGGTACCGATCACGAACGATCACGTACCCACTTCTGATTGCCCAAGATCTGTTAGATCGCTTTGAGCCTTTAATAGACTTTAAACAACTGAATGCCTGAGCTCAAGTTCAAGAACCCCTCCCCCTCCAGTCATACAGGTCAAGAGAACCTAACTGGCAGGTCACAGAGGTCACAAGAACTCCCGCAGCCAGCCATGAAGGCACAGCCTCAGCACCAAATGGAGAGGTGAACTTGCTACTCTGCACCTTTCAGCTCACTAAAGACTTTGACTAACCAAATGAACTCTGAGACTACCACCTCTTTACCCCTCCGACCTCCCAAGCCTGCCGTCGGACACAACATCAGGCAGCTCACCAAGAACATGCTGCTCAACGGCCCTACAACTCAGTTTCATGCACCTCGTGACATCACTTCGCCACGGCTTGTGCTGCCACGGTGCAGAAAGGGGGATATGCCAGTGTATGCCCAGTCACGCACCATGTGGGCTGCACACCGCAGCACCAGGACATCTCGGCATCCTCAAAGGCATCAGACTGTCCCAGCCGACAGCCGCTGAATTCTTTCCTCCCTTTCTCTCTCTCCCCTGTCTCTGTTACAGGATGCTGCTGTGGTCGTCTTCCTGTGCCTCCAGCCAACCAGAGGACAGCTACTGTCGACCGCCTCACCGCCGGGTCCGACATCAGGCAGCATATGGTCGACTGCCACGCAAGCAGAGCTAAATGGACTCCCACGCCGCTGCTGTCAGTACGCAGTCAAACACCGGCCTGTCCAGCAACCAAACGAACTGAAATCCCACAGCCAAAAGGTAACTCACAACACAGAGTGCCTCCTCACAGACCATCAAGAAATTGAAAGGAACTGTGATAAATCCGCAACGCACACAGCATTCTACTGAACCAGACAAGTGAGCTCCAGCGAGACAACTGTTCACTGTCTGCCAGAATGACTTTGCTAAAATTCACCAAGCAGCCTTTGCTCCAAGACCCGAGCTACCCTTCTGCAACCGAGCCTGAGTCAAGTCCCAGCCAGGACGAAACCCACGATTTCACCCTGATTCCAGAACTGGAATTATGAACGATGATAGGAGGGGTCCAGCCAAACTGGACTTGTTCCCAGTGACCGCTGTGTCTCAACTGCACACCTGTTGCACTGCACAACTGCCTCACCGGTAGTCCAATCCTGGACTGCAGCTGATTCTGCACTGGGTACCTCTACGGTAATCAACCACACCCTGACACTTGACATCCACGCTGCACAAGAGGCATGGAAATGCAAACCTCCACAGCCACCACGGGACCCTCAGGAAGAGGGTACCACGCTGGAGACTGCGTCAAACCTCAGCAAGCTGAGCCCCTACCTCAGCCTAGCCGCCGCCTGCCACCTGACCCTCATGATTCACCTGCCATCCGTCCATTGCGATGGTGTCGTTCGATGAAGTCACACAAGGACTTCACCTAACGAAAAGGGGGAGATGTAAGGATTTTGGCCAGGCGAATTTCTGAAACACACACGCACACACAAACCTTTCACTTCCCCCACACATCGGAATGTGTGGAATGTTTTTGAACAAAGAGAAGGACTTTTGGGGTTTAAAAACATTCAACAAAATGTTTTCAATGGTTTTTATGTATATGTGTCTTCCCCATGTCACAGTGAAATAACTTTGTTTGGTCACAGTTTAAATAGGAATTAAAAATACCTTCGTCATGCATTTGAAACATAAGTGTATATTCCTTTGATATAACATAATGTTCCTTGATATCTCTAGAATGCTTATTGAATGAAACACTCGAATATGCATAGAGATGTAAAGTAAGTGTATTTTTAATTCGTTTTACTGCCAATGAAGATCAAATTGTTATTGCAAAACCCTCATCGAACACACCCCCTTCCACGAGAAGCTGAGGAACAAAGGACCATAAAAGAAGGCTTCCGATTGGCTCAAGCCAACAGGAAGGGGATGGATTTCTCCAAGGTGATAAATGTGAGAACGCAGGTCCGCCCTCGCTCTCTTCTGAACTTTCCAGCGCTCAACATGTAAACCTCACGGGACTCTGATCCAACCATGGATCTTTCCTTTTGTTCGTCTAAAAGTTTCATCTTTTCCTCAAGTGGACTACCAAGTTCGTCTTCCAGGAAAGGAAGTGGACTTTGCCGAACTATCTCCTCGGGTAACGTCACCTCAAAGACTCTCAGCCTTTCAAACACTGGCGCTAAATGCCGACGAACGCCACGTGACTCCCCACGGAACAAAGCAGCCATGAACGAGCCGGGACGGGCCGCGCAAACACGCCGCGGCCGCGCTTCACGTGACGCACGCGCGCCGGACCGGCGCACCTCTAGCCGACACGTGGCCCGAACGGGCCGAGCAACGAGCCCACGACTCACACAGACCAAATGTGCCCTGCAAGTATACCTTCTTTTAGAGCTTCTAAGAAGCATTAAGAAAATGTTTTTGTGGTGTTCAGAAAGGTTAACTGACTGTTTTGATGAACGTAACTCTCTCTCTCACAACTCACTCTCTCTCTCACTCTCTCTCTCTCTCTCCAACTCACTTAACTTGCGCGTATCCATTGTCTAAACGCTCTGCGTCGTCTTAGTTTGTGTTTTAATGTTTGTAAATACATGTATCATTGTAACGTAGTAAATGCTTAAGTAGTAACTTTATTAAATACAAAATATGCTTACCTTGACTGATTGTCTTGCTCATAATACGGGTCAATGAAATGTCAATTTAAAGCTACACGCTTTACAGAACTATAAATACCTAAGAGGGTTTTTGGTTATAGAGCAGGGAAGGCAGATTCTAGTGGCCACAGAATTTGTTTTCACAAGCTATATAACTTATTGAGCTAATTGATTTTGCCTATCTTGTAAAACGTGGTCCTTGCAATCAATAACAATTAATTTGTGGTTGATTGCGGGGATGCACATGTATGCATATGGGTAAAATTAATAAATTAATATGTAAGACCGGTCTGATCCAAATCTGTATGAATAATTATTAATTATCAATTATTAATTATGATATGCAAATCCCCCCCCCCCCCCCCCGATCAGAACCGACCCAGAGTCTTTACAGTTTTAATCGCACATTGAAAGCCATGATTTGTAAGTTCGTTCACGAAGACGCCAAAAATTGGGATAAATGACTGGAACGCCCTTTGTTTGCTGTACGCGAGGTCCCGCAAACCTCCACGGGGTTTTACCCCTTCGAGCTCCTTTTCGGTGGCCAGCCCCGCGGGGTGCTGGATGTACTGAGGGAGACTTGGGAGGACGGACCGTCTGCGAGTAAGAACGAAATTCAGTATGTCCTGGACCTGAGAACAAAGCTCCACACATTGGGGCGGCTATCTTTGGAGAATTTGTTACAGGCCCAGGACAGACAAAGACAGCAGTACGATAGGGGGGCTAGACTTCGTCAATTTGCACCGGGAGATAAGGTCCTTGTATTACTTCCCACGTCCAGCTCGAAATTACTCGCAAAGTGGCAAGGGCCATTTGAGGTCACACAGCGAATTGGTGATCTCAACTATGAGGTAATTCGAACAGATCGGGGCGGGGGACGTCAGATTGACCACCTCAACTTGCTTAAAAAATGGGTTGAGGCTGAGGCAGTGATGCTGGCGACGGTGGTGTGTGGAGAAGAGGACCTCGGGCCAGAAGCGAACATCAAACCCCATTCATTCGCTCTGGCTCCCACTGGTGACCACATCTCACCCTCGCAGCTCACTGATATCAAAAACCTATAAGCAGAGTTTGCGGATGTGTTCTCGCCCCGGCCTGGTCGAACAAACCTCATTCAGCACCACATTGAGACGGATCCGGGGGTCGTAGTACGTTGCCGCCCGTATCGTTTGCTGGAACACAAAAAGAAAATAGTTCTGGCTGAATTAGAGACAATGCTGGACATGGGGGTAATAGAAGAATCCAACAGTGACTGGGCGAGCCCAATAGTTTTAGTACCAAAACCTGATGGCTCGATTCGGTTCTGTGTGGATTATAGAAAGGTGAACGCGGTGTCTAAATTTGATGCGTATCCAATGCCGAGCATTGACGAATTGCTTGATCGGCTTGGTTCTGCTCGCTTTTATTCAACGCTTGACTTAACGAAGGGGTATTGGCAGATCCCCTTATCTCCAATATCCAAAGAGAAAACAGCTTTCACCACGCCGTTCGGGTTACACCAATTTGTCACGCTTCCGTTCGGGTTGTTTGGGGCACCGACGACTTTTCAGCGTTTGATGGACAGAATTCTCTGGCCGCATGCTGCATATGCCGCTGCTCACTTGGATGATATCATCATCTATAGTAATGATTGGCAGCACGATATGCAGTATTTGCGTGCTGTCCTGAAGACGCTGAGAAGAGCTGGGCTCACGGCCGACCCGAAGAAGTGTGCAATTGGGCGGGTGGAGGTAAAGTATCTGGGCTTCCACTTAGGCCATGGACAGGTGCGTCCCCAAATTGATAAGACGGCTGCGGTTGCGACCTGTCCGAGTCCTAAGACCAAAAAGGAGGTTAGGCAGTTCCTGGGGCTAGCTGGATATTATAGATGGTTTGTACCTAATTATTCGGACCTCGCTAGCCCGCTGACTGACCTGACTAAAAAGGGCACTCCAGATACGGTTCAGTGGACGGAGCAGTGCCAGCGGGCTTTTACCCAGATAAAGGCTGCTCTGTGTGGCGGACCGCTTTTACATGCTCCTGACTTTTCTCTCCCTTTCATCCTACAGACGGACGCCTCGGACAGGGGTTTGGGCGCGGTCCTGGTCCCGGTCTCTTCCTGCTTTTCGGACAATAGGGACTCAGTTTAAATACTACTGACCAAGAAAAAACTGCATCACCATAGTAACACATGCATATGACCACAAGAACATGTGGTTCCCATTAACAATGGAATGTATATCCATCCCTATACACTGCATAAACTTTCAGTCTCACTCCAACATACATTCACTCATACAGTTTAACTTATCACAAAGTCTCTCTCTCTCCTACATCTTCAAAACATTATAATCACAAAATGCAAAGATTACAAATGATAATGTGTGTATACATGTAATAAAACAGATACATATTATGAATATTAATACAAAATAATAATAGTACTAAAAACAACATTAAATGAAGAGATTTTGAATCTTCAAGGTCAAGTGCAGATGATGTACACCTGTGTCTGATTGCAGTGATTGGAGTTAGGAGACCGATAAAAGCCACACAGTGGGAGAGGACGAGAGAGAGAGAGGAGGCTGGAACTCGGGCTGGAGACTGTGAAGTGTCGTAATCAACGTGGAAAGAGTTTGTGTGTAAATGACCAGTGGACTGAGCCCTCGGAACTGAGAAGCTGTCGTTATCGTCGTGGATAGTGTTTGTGAATGAACATTGCTGTAGCATGAGCTACGGTGAATGCGCTGTGTGCGCGCCTTTGTTTTGTGTGTGTTGAGTAATAAAAGACAGTTCGAGTTCCAGCACCGCCGACCCTGTCTCCTTCTTCCTATCCACTTATCACGAACCGTATTACAATCTTATGCCCACTTTGTCACACGGCCAGTTCAACCTCGGATAAATCAGGTTATGTGTGTCTCCCACTCCGAGCGCTCACTCTTAACAGACACACGAACAGACGCACTGTCCCCGGCGCTGCTCGCGCGTTACAGAATGTTCATAAAACGCTCCCCGTTCACAGTAACCGGGTCGTCTCATTCAAAACAGCCAGCCGTTGCTGTCAGGGAGCCGCCGCACATTGAATACTCATATGATTTAGGCTGCGAATGTAAGTTACGTGTCCGCCCCAGCGCGCGCACACTAATCCCTTTAACACATCTAGTTGATGCATAACGCAAACCCAGTCAAACATTTGACTGCAGTATCTTATGCACCTCATAATGCGGAAAATAAAGTATTTTAAAATGCACTGCACACAAATCTGCATTTTATGATTCTCACTCAGGATTGCGGTTCACACAGAAAGTATAACCTTTCATTGCGACAATGCAAGACGTCAAACGCGGGTAGGGGAGGGGGGGTGCAAGGTCTCGAGGCGCATTTTTGTTGAACTTATTTTAACTTGAATGCCGCGTTTTGAAAATGATGTGTCGTTCGCGAGACGCGAGCGCAACAGTTGCGTGCCTAGTGCGTTCAACTTCACACTGAAAAACATGGGAACAGTTGCATAGGGTAATGGAAAAACTCAATTTTTTGTGAACAGCCCTTAATGCCAAAGAATGCTTGAATCAAGCACATGCATAAAATGAGTTAAATGAGTGTCAAATCATTTTTGAGATGCTGGACCTCAACCAGTGTCACTCACTGCATGCGAGATCGACTTTTGCCTTATGATAGGCAGCCTATATTAATTTCTATACAACTATATTCTACTATATAATGCTTATATATGGGCACTGTTCCAGTCTGCCTTAAACATGCTGCGATAACACCATATATCAAAAAACCTAATCTTGAACCTTCATCTCTTTCCAGTTTTCGACCCATTTCAAATCTTCCTTTTATATCAAAGATCATGGAGAAAGTCGTATTGGCTCAATTACAATCTTTCATGTTGAATAATTCTATCAATGAAGTTTTTCAATCAGGTTTTAAAGCACTACATAGAACTGAATCTGCTCTTTCAGGAGTCTTAAATGATATTTATCTCACCACTGATTCAGGAAAACAAATGGCTTTGGTTCTACTAGACCTAAGTGCTGCTTTTGATTTAGTCGACCACAACATTCTTCTGTCACGCTTGGAGTCTTGTGTAGGACTTTGCGGTTCTGTTTTACAGTGGTTTCACTCTTACCTGTCAGATAGATGTTTTACTGTTCACTTGGGACATTACTCATCCACTAACAAGCACCTTGGTTGTGGTGTTCCTCAGGGTTCAATCCTTGGGCCTGTGTTGTTTTCTTTGTATCTGCTCCCTGTGGCTGCTATTTTTTAAAAAACATGGTGTTTCTTTTCATCTATATGCCAATGATACACAGCTGTACCTACCCTTGCAACGTAACAACAACTCTTCAGCCGCTGCTAGATTGTCTAAATGAACTGAAGTCATGGGTTTCAAGTAATTTCTTAAACTTAAATGAAAATAAATCTGAGTTTATTATTTTCGGCCCCAAAGAAAACTGCGTTTTCGATTTTGACCAGGGTTGTCTCTCCTCTTATAACACAAAGTGTGCCAGAAATTTGGGCTTCCTTTTTGACTCCAGTTTAAACTTTGATAAACAGATCTCCTCGGTTGTCAAATCATGCTTTTATCAACTTCGCCTTCTCAGTAAAGTGAAGCCCGTCTTATCCAGGAGAAATTTAGAAACAACTGTTCATGCATTTATTACATCGAGGCTTGATTACTGTAATTCTCTGTACTATGGTATTTCTCAGGCTTCTATCTCGCGTCTACAGTTGGTCCAAAATGCTGCTGCTAGACTACTTGAAGGGAAGCGAAAGTTTGACCACATAACACCTATCTTAATGTCTCTGCATTGGCTCCCAGTAAAGTATAGGATTGAGTTTAAAATTGTATTATTTTTCTATAAAACTCAGAATAACTTGGCTCCTCAATATTTAATTGATCTTCTGACTCCGTACACTCCTTCTAGAAACCTGAGATCCTCTGACCTTGGCCATCTTACAGTGCCTAAAGTTAAACTCAAAAAACGTGGTGAGCGTGCTTTTGCTGCTGCTGGGACGAAGCTGTGGAATAGCCTTCCTCCTGCAATTAGGCAAGCTCCATCTATCTGTACTTTTAAATCTCAACTCAAGACTCATCTATTGACCCTGGCTTTTAACACCCTGTAATCTGTCTTCCTGTTTTTTCTGTTTTTCTTTTTATTATTATTATTATTATTATTCTTTTTAGTGCCTTCTTGTCTCATTTGGTTTTAAGTTTGCAGTGCAGTTTTATATCTGTGTCTCTTTTATTCCTTGTAAAGCACTTTGGTCAACCTCGGTTGTGTTTTAAATGTGCTCTATAAATAAATGATTGATTGATTGATTATATTCGACAACATATAAAAATGAAATAATCCTTAGAGTCGTTTTATAAAGGTAGAAGGTGTTCTAAAAAAAAAAGCTGAAAAACAAAAAGTTATTTAAAGTCACGTCATCTTAAATTTCAATGTAGTGAAACAGCTGTCGCCAAGGGGTGCTGCAGTACCCTCAGCACCCCTAGTTCCCACGGCCATGTTTGAGACACTCAATTTAGATGAGTTAGTGTTTTCGTCTGGTCGTGATGAAATATATAATTGAGTGTTGTCAGCATAACAGTGGAAATTAATTCCATGTTTTCTTATAATATTACCAAGTGGCAGCATATATATTGAGAATAGCACAGGGCCTAAAACCGATCCTCGCGGTACTCCATAGTCTAGTGACGTTATCTTCGATTTTCCCCCGTGTAAACAGACAAAATGATAACGGTCAGATAAGTACGATCTAAACCAACTTAATGCCTGTCCCTGAACACCAGTGTAGTTTTGTAGTCGATCTAAGAGTATTTTATTATCTATAGTGTCGAACGCAGCGCTAAGATCAAGTAGGAGTATTGAGATACAGCCTTGGTCAGAAGCTAAAAGTAAATCATTTGTAATTTTAACTAGAGCAGTTTCTGTACTATGATGCGCTATATGCACCACTATAGTTGTAAAGTGGTGTAGTTGTTCTAGAGGGGCCATAATTGAGGTTGAATCATAAGAGACCATAGAGGATTGTAAGTTTATAATTGTGTTTTGGATGCTTTCTATTTTCTATAATTCATAAAATCATTACCACTAAACTGTAACGGTGTCACAGACTAGAAGGACACAGATGGATGAGTGTAAACCAGGTTCATTAAGACAGGTGATATGGTAGACAGCAGGTAAGTATATTATGGATAAAGTTCGGTAATGGAGCGGGAAACAGTCTGATAATGGATTTCTTATCTTGAGCAGGGCTGGAAGCTGGAGAGCGGAGGCAGCGGACGGAAGACCAGAGGAAGACCAGGGACCAGGAGCGGATGAGAAGCAGACGGGGCTGAAGTAAGCGGGTAAGTATTCCTTTGAAGTAAGCAGTAGCGTAGCGGGAGTCTGTAGCCGATGTGTCGACGAGACCAGACGGTGAGTGACTGTGAGGAGTGAGTTTATAAAGGGAGGATGATTGGGACGGTGATTGAAGCGGGCAGGTGACAGTGATTAGAATGCTGGGGAGCTGGAACGAGTGGGCGGAGTGAAGGTGTCTGGTGCTGACGCAGATGGATCCGTGACAAACGGTATATTTTTCTCTGGTGATGTCTTTTTATGTGTTAGTCTGGCCACGGTTTTAAATAAAAACCTTGGATTATTTTGGTTATTTTCTATTAGTTTGCGGAGATGCTCAGCCCTGGCTGTTTTTAGAGCCTTTTTGTAATGTGACATACTGTCTTTCCACGCGATTCTAAAGACCTCTAAATTAATTTGTTTCCATTTACGCTCTAAGTTACGAGTTTCTCTCTTGATAGCATTCGTATCACTGTTGTGCCAGGGTGCTTTAGTTTTCTCTCTAACCTTTTTTAATCTAATTGGTGCAACAATATCTAATGTACTAGTGAAAATGGTGCTCAAACTGCTAGTCATTTCCTCTAATTAATCTGTTTGTTTGGGTTCACTTAGCAGCTTAGAAATGCTATTGTTACGAAGCTGGAGACGAGATAGGATCCAAGTGCAGCTTTAATAGAGAGTAGTTGAACAGGCAAGGGTCAGAGAGCGGCAAAACAGGGTATCCAGAGAGTGAGCACAGAGAATCGTCAGTTAACAGGCAGAAGATCGGGGCAGGCAGCAAACAGGCAGAAGTCAGGAAACAAACCAGGATCAAAACCAGAGAAACCAGAAACAGGATAACACGCTCAGAAATTACAGGCAGTGGCAATGTAATACTTCGCACTGAGTTCATGTTAGAGTGTGGCTTATATGGAGAGTCTGATGAGGTGCAGGTGTGTGTGTAATCAGTCACAGGGATGAGGCATTATGGGAAACGAAGTTCTGGTGTGGAGTGCCCTCTGGTGATTCTCTGGGGCACTCCAACTGGTGATCGTCACAGCTATATATATTTCTTATTTATTCAACAATCTTTTGATTTTTCCTTATAGTCAAGATGAAATTCCTGGCTGGTGACCCGTAACTTAGGAAGGAATCATTTGAAACTCTTGCTCACCTTAATACATGTGACCAAAACTCAGATAATTAGTTTGGTGCCACTTGTGAGACCCACTAAATTCTGGTCCTAAATCCTAATGCCCCAATACAGTAATGGGGACACTATACTGTCAAAGAGCACCGTCCTTCAGATGAGGCCCTGACTCTCTGTGGTCACAACAAAATCCCAGGATGTTTTTCGAAGGAGTAGTTGTGTAACCCCGGCATCCTGGCCAAATATGCCCAGTGGCCTCTGTCCATCATGGCCTCCTAATCATCCCCATACTGTATATATACCAATTGGCTTCACCACTCTGTCTCCTCTCCTCCAGTAAGCTGTTGCGTGGTGGGCGTTCTGGCACAATATAGTTGTGGATGCTGCTGGATGCTGCACATTGGTGGTGGTTGATGAGATTCCCCCTTCTATGTAAAGTGCTTTGAGAACCGAGAAAAGCAGTATATAAATGTAATAAATTATTAATTATTATGAATACACTGAGGTGCAAATAGTAATTGCCACTTTTTTTATTGGCTGAGATCCTTCCACATCAAGGTTCAGAAACACACCCACCAGAGGTACAACCAAACAGTTCCTCAATTATGTGGCTACACCCCCTCTGCAAATAACAGTTATTTGTCTCACCATGTCCCATGATCTAGCATTCAAAACACAAAATAAATGATCTATTGTTCTATGTCCAAACATCAAGAGAAAAACAAAATGCAACAGACAAACATAGAACTTAAGCGTGCTTAAATGTATACAAACCTGGATGACAGATATGTTAAATACAATTAAATATGCATTCTTTATGAATGTTTTACTAAGAAGAAATGATTGTGATCTGGATGCAAGCATCTTTGAAACACTTTATGGTGACGTAGCTCTACATTTACACCTATAGAAACTAGCTAGTAACTGTGAGCGATGTAAAAATAGGGGGTGAAGAAAATTGGATTGTACTGTCCTGCCTAGTGACGGCCCCCAATTACATATCCCAGTTCGCATTTTTTTCAAGTGTTTTACATTGTAATTACAATTTGTGACTTTTTAAAGTATCTTTTAACTTCAATTATTGTTCTTCAAAATGATTATATTAAGTCAATGATACCTTAATGTCGTATATGAAATAAGCTGCCACCAACTTATTTTCTTCTCATCATCTTGCATCTGGAAGTTTCCGCTTTGTTCGAAATAATACAGACAAATGGTCAGTTAATCTGTTTTCGAGTCTCATTCTGCATTCCATTGCTTCAGGCTTGATCTCAGTTTGCTGTTCTTTAAACACATTTTCCTACCTTAAGCAGCACTTTATTGTGGCATGTTCCTTTTTGAAATCACATTAAATGGACACTAACCAGGAATCCATTTGAACTTGATCTTTAGTGAAGCATTTCCAGGAGACTCCATTACCTGTCTTACCCGTGTACATTGGCCTACTTGTCAGGGCAAATTAGTAAGATGATGCGTTGTCAATATCAGCACTAAAGAACCCTTGTTGTCTCAAAAGGAGTCAGACCCAATTGCAGTGGCTTCATTGCAAGCAGATCAAATCAACTACTGTTCAATCGCACCCTAACACATCCAATGCTGATGCATGGCAACATGACACTCTTAAACAAATACGAGCTTTCTGGACTGGATGCATTAACCTTTGCCATTCTTTTATCACTATTTAGGAGTCTCTACCAGGGTTCCATAAAACTTTCAAATATCTATGTTGAAATCTTGTTTATGCAGTTGGCTGTTTTATCCTGAGCATTACATAGCCTAAGACAGAGATAGGTCAGCCCCAGAGATTTGAGAGAAGCCCTGAGCACAGCACTGCCTCAGATTTATTGAAACTGTACATCTCTCTGTGCCTCATTTGTCAGGAGACCTAATTTACACTGGCCCTTAAGACTAATTTCTAGAAAATGCTGATGTTGTTGAAATGGGGATAGTTTTCATTTAAATATATAATTTCAATATATATATATAGTTTTACTTCTAAAATTGGCCCCTAAAAAGATAATTTTCAAATGTAGTTAGTGTTAATACAATGAGCATTCAGATCATTATAAAATACAAGCAAGAGTTAAAGGAAGAACCCTTTAGAAGAAATTGTGTTCTTCACTATATGTTGGCCAGTAGGTGGCGGTAGTGGTTCGTGTTATGTGTAGGTTGAGAACAAAAGAGTAAGAGTGTCTGAAGCGTTACACCAGCTGATGAGCCGCTGTACTGCTTTGCTACTTAATTTTGTTAATTAAATAATTTGGTAACACTTTACAATGACAGTACATGAATAATCATGTACTAATACCTGAATTAATAATTACTACTATGAACTAATGATGGGTTAAGACTAGGGGTGGCACGGTTCACGAAACCGACGGTTCGGTTTGTATCACGGTTTTAGTGTCACGGTTTTCGGTTCTGTACGGTTCTTGTTATTTTTTTTCTTTTAATCTTTAACACTCCAGAAATATACTTCAGCATGTGATATATAGCTTAATTATCCACACTTTAGGATACAGTATAAAAAAAAATTATATTCATGCAATCATGCACAAACTGAATTTGACTCTTTGACTTTAAGCACATTTTGGGACTATCTCAGAGGAAAGCTAGGTGAGATTTTGATACAGCAAGAGAGAAGACATTGACATGCTTTTCATTTATTTTGAAAATAAAGGAGAATGTGTATCACTATCTCTACAAGAACTTGAGCATTTTTATCACACAAATCTTATTTACACAAAGAAATTAACTTGCATTTATCAACTGACAACTTTTGTAGCTCTTACAAAAATTCTATCTTTTAAAAGAAAAAAAGAGGAACTACACTGTCTTTTATGAATAAGTTAATATACATGAATACCTCATTGCCTATAATTAGGCTATAGCAATAGCAAAGGCCATAAACATAAAGTGAAACAAGTTCAACCTCAACACAAAAAACAGTATAAACAATGCTTCTATTCCCAAAAAGTGAGGGTACCTTTTTTCACTTGAAATTAAAGTGCAGGATTTCGAAACATATGACTGGAGCTCTTATTTAAACATAAAGTGCCACTGTAGCGTTATATTAAAATATCATAACATGAAATCCAAAATGTTCCCACACACCAGACTTATACCATAGACTTATAGGACGCTCGCGCTTCCTCCAACTCCCTCATCTCTCCCACTTGCCATTTCTCCGCGTGCCGTGACCTGCAGCGCTCCATACTCCACTTTTACTGGATTGTTTACTAACTTGAACCGGCATACAGAGCGATCGGTAATGACATCAAATACCGCGAAAGTGAGTGACGGAGCCGTCGTTCCCGCTCTAGTTTGATGTTATTCACCGGTCGCTCTGTGCAGCGCCGGTCCAAGTTGAACAAGCTTATGTCGTGCGAAAAGAAAACAAACGTGACATACGGGCTACATTGCGCATGCGTCGAACCGTGAGACGCACACACGCTCCGAACCGAGACAAGCGAACCGAACGGTTCGGGTGTTTTTTCATGTACCGTGCCACCCCTAGTTAAGACATGTACTAATGAAGAACTAACCTTAACTATTACATGAATCATATGAATTTCTGCATGAATATACCATCTTAACTACACATTAGTACTGTTAATTAATTTAGTAATTAACCCTTTGGGTCCCACTTTATATTAAGTGGCCCTAATACCTGTGAACTTACATGGTTACTAGATATGTACTTAGTATGTAAGTACAGTGTAAATACACATTTGTACATAGTATTTACAGCTGTAATATGTGTGTAACTACACATATGTAATAACACACTGAAAGGTATGGGTAAGTACAAATGTGTAACAGGACATTAGTAACAACACTTTTTTCACTAGAGTAAGTACACATGTGTAACAGGCATTATGTAAGTACATTTTGTAACAACAATGTATTTACACACGTTCTTCCACTTCCACACAGTCTTCAATAGGCACGGAAACTCCATTGAAATCATGATGATTCCGTAAGTTGTGGCCGTTTCACACATTGTATCAAGTGCAGAGTTACTGAGGAGTTACCATGTAACACTGTTAATACAGTGTTGCACAGAGGTTTGTGTTTTTTTTTTAATATTACTCGTTAATTTGAAGCCGTTTTACACTGCATCAAGTGGACCATTCCTGAGTAGTTACAACATGAGTAGACTGTTAATACAGTGTTGTACAGAGGTTTGGATTTTGTATAATACACAGTAAGTTATGGCCGTTTTACACTTTGTATCAAGTGCAGAGTTACTGAGGAGTTACCATGTAACACTGTTAATAGAGTGTTGCACATAGCTTTGGGTTTTGTATATTACACTGTAAGTTATGGCCGTTTTACACTTTATATTAAGTAGACACTTCCTGAGGAGTTACCGTGTAAGTACACTGTTATTACAGAGTTGTACAGAGGTTTGGTTGTTTTTATTATACACAGTAAGTTATGGCCCTTTTACACTTTATATTAAGTAGACACTTCCTGAGGAGTTACCGTGTAAGTACACTGTTAATACAGAGTTGTACAGAGTTTTGGTGTTTTTACTATAGACAGTAAGTTATGGCTCTTTTACACTTTATGTTAAGTAGACACTTCCTGAGGAGTTACCATGTAAGTACACTGTTAATACAGAGTTGTACAGAGGTTTGGTTGTTTTTATTATACACAGTAAGTTATGATTGTTTAACACATTCTATCAAGTGCAGAGTTACTGAGGAGTTACCGTGTAAGTACAGTACACTGATACCACAAGGGGAAACTTTAGCTGTAATTCAGCGCGAGTCCTGCCAGTCATACAATAAATACATGGTATACACATAGGAATTATCATGATTTCAGTGGAGTTTCAGTGCCTTCCAAACTACTAACTACAGTATTGAAGACTGTGTGGAAGTGGAAGAACGTGTGTAAATACATTGTTGTTACAAAATGTAGTTACACAGTGCCTGTTACACATGTGTACTTACTCTAGTGAAAAAAGTGTTGTTACTAATATCCTGTTACACATTTGTACTACTTACCCATAAATGAAAAATTATGAAAATACTAGGTTCAGATCACTCAAAGCATATGTGAAAATGGAGAAACCCTTATATGGTTAGTAGTGAAAATGTATGCGGCCAAATAAAATCTTACTGAAACTTTTTTTTAGATAACAGTGGTGACAGTTAAAGTTAGGGCCACCAAACGGTTTAAGATGTACCGCAACGAACTCGACTTGGATTACTGCTTTTTAATTCTGAGATAACAGAGTCAACCGAAAAAAGTTGGAATTACTTTTACCAGTTAGCCTATGGAGGAGGTTAGCGATAGCTTGGTGCTATATGGATTTGTGTAAGATCTGACATGAACACCTGCACGAAGAATAGGACTGTCGTGGATAACGTTAAAACAGACGATTGCTATGGATTATGGATCTTCCATATCGGATTTCATTGAAAGGTAGGATGCCTATGTATTTAATAATTGGTTTTCGGCGTCTGATGTGAGGCGACTGTCAGCGGCAACTTTAGCGCTAATTTACGTGACACAGCTAGCTCCGGGCTGTCACTGACATTGACAGATCTGAACCATCGCCCTGAATGAAATTAAAAACATTTATGACAACCTAGCTTGCATACCATCTATGGATCGTTCACCTTACTTTATTTCTGACTGAATAACAGTACTTGGAGCAGTGTTTGTCTGGCCAGCAAAGTGTATGTTGTTCTCGCAAGCTAGCTGAATTAAGCAGAATGCAGTCGAAAATCCCATTAATAGATTAGTTGGTATGTTCTTACCGTGCTCTTGATATCTGCGTTTCAAAGCCATCTCAACCAACATTTTCCCACGAGAGTAATGGGCCATTATGCTATATCACAGAGTAATACAAATTTGGCAGCTTACAGTTTATTTCAAAGATGTGTTGTATGTGTTCCGTGGTTTGGTGACAATAAAAGAGCGGCAAACTTTTACAGTTTGACAAAGCCAGAGTACCGTAACATCACAGAGGCACCGTAACATCTCTCTGGTTGCCAGGCAAAACAAAGCCAGAACACCTTAACTCAACTTCAGCGTGCTGGAACAAAGGCAAAGAGCCGTAACAGCTGTTACGGTGTTCTGCCGTGGTTTCTCATATGGTTTTTGATTGTTACGGTTGTCATAGCCCTTTATTTTCTCGTTAAAACTATCAAATTGAATCACGATATTTATACACATGATAAAGCAGGTCTCAAATACCACAAAAATGATACTAACTCATTTTTGACCAAACATGATGTTACGACGTTTTGCCTTTGTACCGCAGCATTAGTCACTCACAGCAAGTGTGCCAGAATGCCACAGAGCCCCTGCTTAACCTGACCTCAACCTTCCAAGGAACCACTGCCCCAAACCACGGTATGGCTCCAAAAAGGATTTAACAAAGCTAACCAGAAAGGTTCCGACATTCACTCAGAACCCTGCATCAAACCACGACATGCAGACAGACTTTTACTTGCAAACGTCTAACCAACATGACCGCATGAAAACAGATTGTGCTTGATAAGGATTACGTCCAGTCATGAGGTGCACAGCTTCCTAGATAGAGACTGTGAAAATGGACTATCAGCTGTTGCAATAAGCTTTGATAGCTTAACTCCCTGATCCAAAATCAGACCAAGGGTTATCACCACCGTGGACATCAAGCAAGACCGACTTGAAACTCCACAGACTTCGACAAGCCTAATTTGAAACGCAAACCACCAGGTATGGGAAGGATGCCAATTTCAGAACTTTATTCCTTCAAAACCTGCATCCCACAGTGAGTTATTCCGTAAGCACCCTGGCCTGTCCCCATAGCATGTCTACCAAGCTACGAGACTGGGCCCCACAAAGCTCACATTAAGCAAACACTTTGTCCGAAAAGACCCTCAAACTAACCTGTCTCCGAGCACGACTCAGAGCTGCCTCAAGAGGGCACCCCACACATCACAAACGCTTTTACTGAGAGTTAAACCGTTCCAGGCTAGCACAGGGCAGCACAACAGTGATGGTGCTCATCTAACGCACCAGAGCAAGAGCTCTGAAACATTCTGGAAGCCAGCCGGTGACCCAGAATGAGCCGCAACCCCATCACCAAGACATTCAAGCCCAACCAGCCCAGAGCGTTACCCCTCTCAACACGCCACTGGTAAGCACAAGTCTGAGCACACGTCAGATAACAACAGTGAAGCCACATGACAGACGGCAGAAATCCTGAAGGTGCTGAAAGAGTTTCTGCATGAGATATCACAAGAAGGATAAACCAGACACCCAGAACACTGGTCATCAGCATCAGACCACAGAGCTCACTGTCACTTCACAAAGTGATAGCATCAAGCAGCCACCACAACTGACAGCTGCACAACCTGAGCATGACAGTCCGGTGTCCCACACAAAACCAGCCGTAACTGCTCATCGATCACAACACCAGATCAGACATCACGCTAGTGTCAACCCAACCCTTTGAAAGACTCAGTGCTAAAGCTAAGAGTCAAGAACAAACTCTCAAATCTCAAACATGTGAGCTGAATGTGCAATCCTACAGCCAAAACAACATCTGGCTCAAAACAGGTAGCTCTCATTCACCCAACAATTGGTCCTATGAGCCTGATAAACCCAGTGTACCGCTCACGAACGATCACCTACCCACTTCTGATTGGCCAAGAACTGAACTTGTTCCCAGCGACATAGCCCTCCTAGCTGTGTCTCAACTGCACACCTTAACTGCCTCACCTGTTGTCCAATCCTGGACTGCAGCTGATTCTGCGCTGGGTACCTCTACGGTAATCAACCACGCCCTGACACTTGACATTTACGCTGCACAAGAGGCTCACGAGATGCAAACCTCAACAGCCACCACGGGACCCTCAGGAAGAGGGTACCACACTGGAGACTGCCTCGAACCTCATCAAGCTGAACCTGCTAACTGACCATCATGAGTCATCGGTCATCCGCCCATTGTGGTGATTGCCGCCCGATGATGTCCGCAAAGGGACGTCATCTGGCGAAGGGGGGATTGTAAGGACTGTGCGCAATGAATTAGCTTCTGCTTCTGAACAAACACCCCCCCCACACACACACACACTTACTTCAGTGGGTATCGGGTTACAAGTGACATAGAATGCCTCTAATGTAACAGGAGTGGGTCCCTGAACAAAGGGAAAAACTCTTTCTCTTTTTAAAGACATTTAACCAGATATACTCAATGTGTTTCTATGTATGTGTTTTCCCCCATGTCACAGTGAAATATCTTTGTTTGGTCGCGGCATAAATATACATTAGAAATACCTTCTTTATGCATTTTAAATACCTCTGTATTTTTCCTTTGACTTTCATTTCATGTTTGGTACCTCTAGGATGCTTATGGAATGAAACACCCGAATATGCACAGAGATATAAAGTAAACTGTATTTGTAATATGTTTTACCATCAATGAAGATGGACACGAAACTGTAACCCCTCCCACACATGCCCACGTGCATCCCTTTAGAGAACAAAGGACAATAAACCGAGAGTTCCCGCGGGCAACGTCCATTCCCCTGATTGGCTCCAGCCAACAGGAAGGGGATGGATTTCTTCCAGGTGATAAATGTAGGAGCACAGCTCCGCCCGCTCTCTTCTGAACTTTCCAGTGCAACATGTAACCCGCATGGGGGTCAGATCCGACCCTGGATCCTTTCTTTTGTTCGTCTAAAGTTCGTCTCTTCTTTAAGTTTACTACTAAGTTCGCCTCCCAGGAAAGGAAGCGGACTTTGCCGAACTATTTTCTTGGGTAACGTCACCTCAAAGACTTTAAGCCTCTCAAACACTCGCGCTGAATGCCGCCGAATGCCACCGAATGCCATGTGACGCCCCGCGCCCGTGGATCAAAAGAATGACTATGCAAGAACGCCATGGCCGCGCTCCACGTGACCCGCGCGCACAGGAAAGCAGCTCCATCCGACCGGGCCACGCAAGGAGTTCGCGACACACACAGACCAAATATACTTTGCAAGTATACTTTCTTTTAGCGCTTCTAAGAAGCATTAAGATGAGGTTTTCGTGTTGTGTCTGAAAGGTGGACTGTCTAAGTGAATGTACCAACTCTGTCTCTCTCCCTCTCTCTCTCTCTCTCCAACTCATTTACACGTGTAACTCCCCATTGTCTAAACGCCCCGCGTCGTCTTAGTTTGTGTTTTAATGTTTGTAAATACATGTATCATTGTAACGTAGTAAATGCTTACGTAGTTATCTTATTAAATGCATTATTCATTTGGATTGAAATACTGCCTCTTTGCTCATGTTCCAAGTCCCTGAAATGTCGATCAAAAGCTACAAAGCTAATCAAAGATACCTTAAAAGGGTATGTTTTTATAGAGCAGGAAAACTAATTCTTGTGGCCACAGAATTTGTTTTCACAAACTCTATAAATTAATTGAGCTAATTAATTTTACTTGTCTTGTAAAACGTGGTCCGTGTAGTTAATTACAATTAATTTGTGGTTAATTGCAGAGACACGCATGCATGCGGGTAAAATTGACAAAGCTTCCCTCAAATGGGATATTTAATTACATGTAAGACTGGTCTGATCCAAACCTGCATTAATAATTATTAATTATCAATTATTAATTATGATATGCAAATTCCCCCTTGATCAGACCCAAAACTCTCTACAGGTGGGCAGTACCCTAATTTGGTTAAAGAAAGAATTCACAACATCACTGAGCACACAGAGCCGGATGGCAGTGTGAAACAGAGCCGGATGGCCCGTGCCTCGCCGCTCTCATCCTCCTCTGTCTCTGAGGGCGCGGATGACAGTGCGTGCCGTCTCCGGACCACACCACTCTCATCCCCCTCTATCGCCAGATCCCTGGCAGAGCAGACCCCCGTGGAACGCTGGTCCTTCCCTGGTCTCCTCTGTCAGGGCGCGGAGCTTGACAGCGCACGCGCGCAGGGTTGCTATGCCACCCTCGCCTGTGCCAGTCTCTCCGCCCCGCTGCCCCTCAGGGGGGGCGCCTGTGGCTCGGATGATTCCACTGGTTCAGTTTTTTGGGGCTTGGTTAGAGCTACCCAATCTGTCCCATTGGGTCGCCCGAACTATCAGGCTCGGCTATGCGATTCAGTTCGCACGGTCTCCCCCCTGCTTCAGGGGAGTCTGCTTTACGATGGTCGGTGGCAATACCCCGATCATGAGAGCGGAGGTTGCCACCCTGCTGGCGAAGGGTGCAATCGAGCCTGTCCCTCCAGCCAAGATGAGGTCAGGGTTTTACAGCCCCTACTTCATTGTCCCCAAGAAAACCGTTGGGTTACAACCGATTCTGGACCTGCACGTTTTGAACCGCACCCTTCACCGGCTGCCGTTCAAGATGCTCACGTCAGATTTTCGAATGTGTTCGGCCCCAGGATTGGTTTGCAGCAATAGACCTGAAGGACGCTTACTTTCATGTCTCCATTTTACCTCGACACAGACCATTTCTTCGGTTTGCTTTCGAGGGCCAGGCATATCAGTACGCGGTTCTCCCATTCGCGCTGGCTCTGTCTCCTTGCGTCTTTACAAAGATTGTCGATGCAGCTCTTGTTCCCCTTGTACCACTTGTTCGCGTCCTGAATTATCTCGACGACTGGCTAATCTCGAGATCAGGTCTGCAAACACAGAGACCTCATGCTCCGGCATGAGAGCAAACTTTGCCCCGTGCAGAGGATCTCTTTTCTCGGTATGGAGATAGACTCGGTCGCCATGTCCGCACAGCTTACGAGCGAGTGCGCACACTCACTGCTGACTTGTCTTCGACAGTTCGAGGGCAAGAGTGCAGTTCCACTGAAACTTTTTCCGAGGCTCTTGGGGCATATGGCATCCGCAGCCGCGGCAACGCCACTCGGATTGCTTCATATGAGACTGCTTCAGCTGTGGCTTTCCGATCGAGTCCTGAGGTGGGCATGGCATCACGGTACACTCAGAGTTCCAGTGACTCCGACCTGCCGTCAGACCCTCACCCCGTGGAGGAACTTCAGCTTTCTACGGGCCGGAGTTCCCCTAGAGCGAGTTTCCAGGCATGTTGTTGTCTCCACAGATGCCTCTGCCACGGGTTGGGGCGCCATGGGCATGCAGCCGCGGGCTCCTGGACAGGACCCCAGCGCCTCATGCATGTCAATTGCCTTGAGTTGCTGGCAGTACGCCTTGCCCTGCACCGCTTCCATGCGTTGCTCAGGGGTCAACACGTACTAGTCCGTTCAGACAATACCGCGACAGTAGCGTACATCAACTGTCAGGGTGGTCTACGCTCTCGCCAGATGTCGCAACTCGCACTCGCATTTTTAAAAAAAAAAAATATATATTTGGGTTGAGTCCCAGGATGAAGGGCAGATGGGGAGTGGACGGTCTCGGGCTGGACTGTCTCTGGCTGGACGGTTTGGACGGTCTCTGGCCGGACGGTCTGGACGGTCTCTGGCTGGACGGTCTGGACGGTCTCTGGCTGGACGGTCTGGACGGTCTCTGGCTGGACGGTCTGGACGGCCTCGGGCGATGGCTGGACGGGGCTGGTGGGAACCAGCAGTGAAGAGCATTCAGTCTCTGGAGGGCTGGACGAAACCAGCAGTGAAGTGCATTCCGTTTTTGCAGGGCTGGATGGCACCAGCAGTGAAGAGCATTCAGTCTCTGGAGGGCTGGACGGAACCAGCAGTGAAGTGCATTCCGTCTCTGGAGGGCTGGATGGCACCAGCAGTGAAGAGCATTCAGTCTCTGGAGGGCTGGACGGAACCAGCAGTGAAGAGCCTTCAGTCTCTCGAGGGCTGGACGGAACCAGCAGTGAAGAGCCTTCAGGCTCTGTAGGGCTGGACGGAACCAGCGAGGAGGGGAATTCAGTCTCTGGAGAGCTGGACGGAACCAGCAGGGAAGAGCATTCAGTCTCTGGAGAGCTGGACGGAACCAGCAGGGAAGAGCATTCAGTCTCTGGAGAGCTGGACGGTACCAGCAGTGAAGAGTATTCAGTCTCTGGAGAGCTGGACGGGACCAGCGGTGAAAAGCATTCAGTCTCTGGAGAGCTGGGCGGAACCAGTAGTGAAGAGCATTCAGACTCTGGAGAGCTGGACGGGACCAGCAGTGCAAAACGTTCAGGCTCAGGAGGGCTGACGGTGAGCGCGGGCTCGGCAGGGCTGACGGTGAGCGCAGACTCGGCAGGGCTGACGGTGAACGCAGGTTTCCGGGGGACGAGAATTAACCGGGGTCGCAGAATCGGGTAGAGTCTCCCCTGGAAACATATGGCGTTCATCTTGTTTGATGGTCGGTCGTTCTGTCACGGGATGTGGTGGTGGGAGTGCAGGCAGAAGGAACAGTCCAGATTAACACAAAAATACTCATTTAATCCAAAAATACAGGCATTAAGATGGGGTACACCGGGTAACGTTCAACAACGACCGACAAAGACCGAAAGGAAAGGAACTAAATACACAGAAGAATCAAGCTAAATGGGGGTGAATACAGGTGAAAACGATAATGACAGGACGAGGAACAGGTGGCTGATTGGGGAGTGAGTCAGGGAGAGGAACAAAAGGATCCGGGGAAGCGTGGTGCAGATGACGGGACAAACAGGTGAAGACGACAGGTTGTGACAACTATCCATTGATAATGTAACTGGAAAAACAAGAAAAATGATTGTCTGGTTTCCATTTTTCATTTTTGTATTTGCATTGTATGGTCCCACCCGGACCGAGGAGGGACGCCATCCTGATCCCAAACAAAACTCCACATTTGAATTTTTGAAAATTCAGCAATGTTAAGTCAATGGGACCTTTTTGGCTGCTTTTTCATCCACCGTGCGAACATTGTACATCCTATTTTTTAGAAAAGTCATAGCACACCTCCCCTCAATGAGCCGGTCGATTTGACGCCTCACTAAGGGTTGTGTGACAAAAGCTGCAGTAGGAGTAGCCTGCCAAACTTTTGTGTGGAAGAATAACTAGAATGTACTTTTCCAGAAGAAAACGTAAAGTGGTGTTTACAGTGGCAAAACTCGTTCGTTTCTGTAATGTTTGTTTCTGAAGTCACAATTTAGCAAATTATAGCACAATTAAGTAAATTTTAAAAAGGGAGAAAAATGCAACTATCCATTGATAATGTAACTGGAAAAATAAGAAAAATGAATGTATTGTTTCCATTTTTCATTTTTGCATTTGCATTGTATGGTCCGAAAATTGAATTGTGAAGCGTTACACGGACCTACCAGGACAGAGGAGGGACGCCATCCTGATCCCAAACAAAACTCCACAAGTACCTCACACAAAAAAAAAATAAAAAAATAAAAAATAAAATAACGTTTTTATTTTTTATTTTATTTAAAAAAAGAGAGAGACTTTAAACCACTGTATTGATCCTTCAGCCAATCAAACTAATATGCATGACCACGGGGTGCATATTTACACAAACTCTAAAGCATTCCTGTAAATTCAGATTCGTTTCAAGACACAAGAACAGGTGCTGTAATAAAGAATCTTGAGAGGTGAAAATCATTCTGTAGCAGAGGCGAGAATTAAGGGGGTGTGGGCAGAAGAAAAGCTGAAATCATAACAAACCATTCTCCCAGATCCACTGCCTTTGCTGTGACCTCAACCAGACGGGAATTCCTTTTAATTAAAGTGGAGGGAGATCAGTTAAGCAGATGGTTGTCGACAAATATTAGGGGAAATAGACAATTTAATGGTCTGTGCACTTATCACTCCTATTTTCTGTACCCAGCACAAACTGATAAACAGGAAAGGGTGTTAATCAACCTTGGAACCTTTAAAGCTAGAGATAAGGAGACCTTTGGTAGCTTTGTAAATTAACTTAGATTTGGCAAAGACTGGTCAGCTTATGTTCACATATACATATGTCAGACTGACATAAATAGAAGCTCTATACATCTGATGGCCTCTGTGTTCTGGTGCACAAGTTTGTAACAGAAAAATGAATGAATGTCCATGGTGACAAATGACTGGCAGGAAACTAGAACAAAGAAAACGTGTGACTGAAAAGTTTAACTCCATGAAGAGTTTAAAAGGGGAAATGAAACAGTCAATGAAGTTTACTTGATTTACAAGATGGATTTCCACTATAATCAACAATTATATAAGAAACATGACAAATGTAAACATAAAAAAAAAAATAAAAAAAAACTTTAAATCTTTCGCAGCCAGGGCGCCACCATTGTGCAGTATTCTAACATGTGACGTCATGGGGTTGGTTGGCTTCAGTCTAACATGCTCTGGGCAGTGAATATCCCGACATCAAACTGTTCACACCACGGTGTTTGGACCGTGAACGACTAATGTTAGGTACAGTCATTAGACAAAAAGACGACGTCTAATGTTATATGCTAACAAACTGCACATAGCATTGTCCGCAATGTCTGCCGTCATATTCCCGTCTCGTCAACATCATGTGAGTTAACTTAACGTTACGTTGCTGAATAGCCGGTGGTGGTTTGGGGCGTAAAGGTGGAGGGGGAGGCCCATCCCGCAGCCACACAAATGTCGTGAATGGAAATTCCACAGGAACATGCCCACGATGAGGCCATGCCTCTGGTGGAATGAGCCCTGACGCCCAGCGGGCAAGGCAGGTCTTTTGAGGCGTAAGCAGAGGCAATAGCGTCCACTATCCACCTAGACAGTGTCTGTTTAGAGGTGGCTAGACCCTTGGTGCGGCCGCTGAACGACACAAACAGCAGCTTCGAGCGTCTGAACGCAGCAGCGCGTGTAGTGTACACTCTCAGAGCCCGGACCGGGCAGAGGCGATCAGCGTCACGTTCGCTATCGGATGCAGGCAGAGCCGATAGAGAAATAACTTGCGCCCTGAAGGAGGTACAAATCGCTTTTGGAACATAACGTGTCTAGGTTTAAGAATGACAATAGAGTCATTAGGTCCAAACTCAAGACACGTGGCGCTTGAAGACAGCGCGTGAATGTCCCCCACGCGTTTTACTGAGGCGAGGGCAATCAGAAAAACGGTTTTTAGCAAGAGATATTTTAGATCCACGGACTCGAGTGGTTTAAACGGTGGGGCTTTCAAAGCTTCTAGAACTATAGAAAGATCCCAGACCGGCACCGTAGGGGGGCGAGGGGGGTTCATCCTTCTGGCTCCCCTGAGGAAGCAGATGATTAGCTCGTCTTTGCCCAAAGACTGGGCGCGCCGGGGTTCAGCGAACGCCGCGACGGCTGCCACGTAAAACTTAAGAGTGGATGGGGACCTGCCCTTATCCAGCATCTCCTGAAGGAACACGAGCAAAGACGAAACCTCGCACGTCCGTGGGTCCAAGTTTTTGTCGGTGCACCATCTAGAGAACACAGACCATTTTGCAGCATAGAGCTTTCTGGTATATTCCGCTCTGGCATGTTTGATCGTGTTCAGAACTCCTTCTGGCAAATCTGGCGAGTAGTCGTTGGTCACCCATGCATGAAGCGCCCAGCGCTGTGGATGGGGATGCCAGATCGTGCCGCGAGCTTGAGTGAGGAGATCTGCTCTGATTGGAATGGGCCACGGAGCTGTCTGCGACAGCTGCGTGAGCTCCGGGAACCAAATCTGATTCTCCCAGCGCAGGGCTATGAGGAGCACCGGGTGGCGTGTGTCCCTGATTCTCTGAATGACCTGTGGTAGCAGAGAGATCGGGGGAAAAGCATAGAGCGGGCGGCGGGGCCAATCTTGGGCTAACGCGTCCTTGCTCTTTGAAAAGAAAATCGGGCAGTGAGCGTTCACTTCTGACACGAAAAGATCTATCTCTGCTCTGCCGAATAGGCGCCACAATGTTAGAACTGTTTGAGTGAGCAGGGACCATTCTCCGGGGAAGACAAGGTTCCTGGACAGCATGTCTGGACAGTTGTTCAGATGGCCCGGTACGTGCGTCGCTCTGAGCGAAAGCAGGTAACTCTGGGAGCACAATAGGATGCGGCGCGTCAGATGAAGGAGATTCTTGGATCTGACCCCGCCCTGACGGTTGATGTAGGACACCACGGCCATATTGTCTGAGCAAATCAGGACGTGGTGACTGTGTATGAGCGGCAGGAAAAGCAGCAGCACGTTGTTGACCGCGAGCATTTCCAGACAGTTTATGTGTAGGGAACTCTCCTGGCTCGACCACTGGCCGGCGGCCGGTGAGCCCTCGCAGACCGCACCCCAACCCGTGTTGGATGCATCTGTCGAGATGACTTTTCGGCGAGAAAAGTTTCCCATGGTAACGCCCCTTCTGAAACCAATCGGTTACTGACCATGGTTGCAGTGCAGTGATACATGTCTGTGTAACCTTGATAATCTGGTGGCCTGTAGTCCACTCGCGGTGGGGTACGCGGCTCTTTAACCAGAGTTGAAGGGGGCGCATGTGCAGGAGACCCAGCTGTAGCACAGCGGAGGCTGAGGCCATATAACCCAGCATCCTCTGAAAAGATTTCAGGGATGTGTGGGTACCCATCCGAAAGGAGGCGGCTAGACGCTGAACACGGCACGCGTGCGCTGTGTGGAGAAGCGAGCCTTCATCGTGATAGAGTTCAAATCTATTCCTAGGAATGAAATAGTTTGACTGGGCTGGAGAAAGCTCTTTGTCCAGTTGACAGAGAGTCCCAGCGCTTTCAGATGGTTGAGGAGAACTGCGCGGTGCGACAGAAGCTCCGTCTGGGATTGTGCTAGAATTAGCCAGTCGTCCAGATATGCGCAACCCCTGACTCCGCAGGGGGCGAGCGCTGTATTCATGCACTTCATGAGCGTACGGGGTGCTAAGGATAGGCCGAACGGGAGAACGGCATGGTAAACCTGACCCTCAAAGGTGAAACGTAGGAATGGCCAGTGACGAGGATTTATCTGGATCTGAAAATAAGCATCTTTCAGGTCTAGAGAGATGAACCAGTCCCCCTGGCGGATGTGCGCGAGGAGTTTTCTGACTGAGCATTTTGAACGGTCTCTTCATGAGCGCTTTGTTCAAAACCCTGAGATCTAAGATCGGCCTGAGGCCGCCGTCTTTCTTGGGAACAAGGAAATAACGGCCGTAAAACCCCGACTCGGTCATAGATGGCGGAACTCTCTCTATTGCGCCCTTCTGCAGCAGCTTCGCTATTTCTGAGCGGAGCGTGCTCATCGCAGCTGGGCTGACCGCGGATTCGAGCCGAACGCGCGAACGGGGTGGGCGGCGACGAAACTGTAATAGATAACCATTCTTTATGATGCTTAAAACCCACGGGGAGATGCCGGGGATGGCTTCCCACACATTTCGCAGCATGCGGCTAGCGGTTGAATGGCAATTTCGCCCTGATTGCTGCACATAGCGGGCTGGACACTGTGTGTGGGCACGCTTAGAGTGTGTGTGGCAACGGGACTTACACTCAGAGAGGAGTTTTTGGGCCGTGAGACAGAGCGAGCAGAGGGGGCACACGCGCATGGGCTCGTGGGCGTGTTTATGTTTTCTGCTACTAGAGCGGTAAGTGGCCGCTCTGTGAGAATGGGCTCTGTGGGAGACACGGGGCATATGGAGCTTGTGTGTATGAGTGAACACATGCTTGTGGGCACATTTTTTACACTTGAGGCTTTTATGCTCTTTTTGTGAACTCTCTGGGTAGCCGTAAAAACGGCTTTTTGTCGCTCGCAAGCGGGCAGGGAAACCGGCTTGTTTGTGGCGGTAAACACTACTGTAGTCGGGCGCTGTTGCTGTTCTGGCAGGGGGCTCGTGAGAGCGGCCTGCAGAAGTGCTGGCGCGGCGGGGCAGGAACAAGTTCATGGCCTGGGTGGCTTTCTGTACCTCGGAGAAGCGGTCGACGATGCCCGTGACGGCAGATCCGAAGAGGCCGGTCCGGGAGATAGGCGCGTTGAGGAACACGGCGCGTTCTGAATCTCCCATGTCGGCAAGCGTGAGCCACAAGTGTCTCTCAGCAACACAGAGGGCTGCCATAAATCTCCCCAGGGCTTGTGCGGCGGCTTTAGTGGCGCGAAGGGAGAGGTCCGTCGCGCTTCTCAAATCCGAAAGTATGGGCGGGTTCCTACCGCTCTTCGCCATGTCGCACAAGATGTCGCTCTGTAGCACTTGGAGGACAGACATAGAGTGCAGCGCTGAAGCGGCCTGTCCGGCGGCGGCGTAAGCGCGAGCGAGAAAAGTGGAGGTCGCTCTGCACGCTTTCGAAGGAAGCATAGGGGAATACCGCCATCTAGCAGAGGGCGGGCAAAGGTGAGTGGCGACCAGGTCCTCGACGGGCGGCATGGCAGTATATCCCCTCTCGGCGGCTCCATCCCCCGAGCGCAGCGAGGCGGATACGTCGGAGCGGTTTCGAGCCGAAAGAGGGGCATTCCAGGACTTAGTGAGCTCATTGTGAAGCTCAGGCAGGAATGGTGCAGCCCGACTGCAGGCGGGGGCCGGGCGCCGGTGGAGGAATTTATTAGGGGTGCACGATTCAGAAAATGTCACGATTCGATTCGATATCGATTTTTAGGCTCAAGATTCGATTCAAAATCGATTTTCGATTCAAAAACGATTCTCGATTCAAAAAACGATTCCCAGTATGTAAATGTAGTTTACTTTTTCCTATGTGATTGATTGTAGTAGACATACAATTTAAAAGAAAAGAAACACAACAAATTAAATGTAGTTTGATATTACTTTATGTATTCTTCATATACAAAAATAAAAACTTTTGCAACTAAAAAGTGCAAATTGCCAAGCTTTGGCTAGCTTTCAAAAACATTTTCTTCAAGTTTCATTTAGCTTTAAAGTGCTGTAGGCTACCAGGTTAACTGTTGAAATGTGAACTTGACTGGGCACATTGAACTTAATAAAATTAGGCCCTTTCTTTTTAGAACTGTGGCAACTACAGTCCATTCAACAGAACTTTTGTGTCAGAATCACATAACGGATCAACATATATGTGTATGTGTGTGTAACCAGTTCATAGTCCTCCACTGGCTGGAATGTGTAAATTCTTTTGCAGAAACAGAAGCTGGTCTACGTGTTCTGGAGTGAGCATGCTCCGCTGTGCAGTTATTATGTCTCCGGCAGTTGAAAACACTCTTTCTGACGCAACGCTAGTACCTGGGATGCATAAATAGCGCTTAGCTAACTTAGCCAGGAGGGGAAAGACAGTCTCATTGCTCCTCCACCAAATGAGGGGGTCTTCTGAGAGTGATAATGGGGGGGTTTCCAGATACTTTTTCATCTCCTCCTCAGCTCTGGTGTTGGAGGATTTAGTAATAGGGACCACCTCGGCATCACTGAATGTCTTGCCTAACAGGCTCTCCAGTGAAGTACATCTTCTTTTAGGTCCAGGAGGGCCTTCATCATTTAGCCCCTCATCTGGGCCACTGGGCACCTCAGCATGATCCTTAGGCCCCACCTCTTGCTGCAGTAAAAGATCATAAAAGAAATCATAATCAACAAATAAGTCTCATATTTAAATTTCAAGTTTAGTTCAATGTTATTATCCCTTGTATATAATAACAAGGTCCCATTACAAGATAAAATGGAATACATCTCAAATATGTGACCCTGGACCACAAAACAAGTCATAAGTTGCACGGGTATATTTGTGGCAATAGCCAACAAAACTTGTATGGGTCAAAATGATTGGTTTTTCGTTTATGCCAAAAATCATTTGGATATTAAGTAAGATAATGATCCATGAAGATATTCTGTAAATTTCCTAATGTAAATGTAGCAAACATTTATTTTTGCGAGTGAATGCAGCACAATTGCTAACAGAAATGGAAAACTTTAAAGGCAATTTTCTTAATATTTTTATTTTTTTCCACCCTCAGATTTCGGATTTTCAAATAGTTGTAGTTCAGCTGAAGTATGAATCTCAATTTTAACAAAATGTATCCATAAGTCTCCACAAGTAACATTCATCACACACACACATGCATACGCACGCACACACACTGTGTGTATGGTTGTGCTAATAAAATCTGTATTATAAGCTAATTATGTTAAACACATAATTGTGATATAATACAGTTGTACAACATTGTTTTACATGTTTTATTGTTAAAGATAGAAATAGTTAGCCTACCTCAAGTGCTGCAGCTTCAGCTATCACTTTGGACTGTATGTCATGCTGCTCATCTTGGGAGATAAATGGAAGGGCTTTAAATCTTGGGTCCAAAGTTGAAGCTGTGTAGAGCATATTTTTCTCAGCCACAGTCGAGTATCTCTTTGACAGATCTTCATGAATGGCCTGCTTGATTTCTCGGACCATTTGAGTGTCACCGCTGAAGCCTGTTTCTGTGTCGTGGAGTAACTGTGCGTGCAACGGAGCAATCACGGACAAGGTCGGTGTGCTATCCTCACACATGATGTTGGTTGCCTCCTTTATTGGTTTCAGGGTCACAGCGATTTCTTCGGCATTGGTGACATCCGCTTCGCTCAAGGTACAAATATCTGTTCCACTTTTTCTCACCTCGGGAGAGAGAAGCGCTGCGCAAATGGCTGGTTGTTGCTCGAGGAATCTTTCAATCATATCGAAGGCACTATTCCATCTAGTAGCCACGTCCGTCTTTAACTTGTGAGGTTGTAGTTCGAGTAGCTTCTGTTTCTGCTCGAGGATATGACTTGCGCTAGTGCTGCGGTGAAAAAATCCAGTGATTCTCCTAATCCTCCCCAGCAAACGTGACACAGTCGGCAGTTTCAAAGCTCTCTGAGCGGCGAGGTTTATGGTGTGTGCGAAACACCTAACGTGCTCGAAGTTGCCCAACTGCGTAGCAGCTAGCATGTTGGCAGCGTTATCTGTGACGATTACCAGGTCGGAGGTTGTGAGATGCCATTCCTGAGCAACAGTCTGAAACATCTCATTCATATGTGCTCCTGTGTGGCTCTCATTCATTGCACGAGTTTGCAAAACACGACTCTCAAGTTGCCAACAATCGGTGATGAAGTGAGCAGTAAAGGTGACATAAGATTGAACTGCTCTCGATGTCCAGGCGTCGCAGGTTAATGCAACTCGTATTGCTTTCTGCAAAACGCCCGTGACCTGTTCCTTTGTCTCTTGATATAGTTGAGGTATCGCTTTTTCGGTAAAAAGGCGACGGGATGGTATAGTATACCTAGGCTCAATTATGTGCATCATATACCGAAAGCCTTCATTGTCTACCATGCTGTAGGGGCGCAAATCTTTTGAAATGCAATAGGCTATGGATTGAGTTATCTTCTTTGCCCGTTCAGAGTTCGGCGGGAGTTTAGAGCATTGAAAGAGAGTGCGTTGGTTGGCGGGCAAATTAGTAACTTTAGGTTGTTGTTCGTCCGCGTCTTTAATGTTAATCTCTGGGTGATGGCGTACCATGTGATTTCTCACATTTGTGGTGTTTCCAAAATACTTAACCTTTGCTTTGCAAAGCCTGCATACAGCATGATTCCTATCAAGTTCTGTCTTTCCCTCGAGGTTATAAAAGCCGAAATGTGACCAAACTGTCGCCTTCAGTGAGGATGGAGCAGGTTGAATAACTCTTTCTGTGAGGTTTGCCATTGTTTGCGCCGAGCCGCCGACTGACTTTTGCTGCAATTCTTCTTTTGGTTATGACAAGAGTGTGCTGTGCAGGCGTCAGTGTGAATTCGACGCAGCGCCATCTATGGGAATGCCGAGCTAAACTTATTTCAGGACAATTATAGTATACACGGCAAAAAAAAAAAAAAAAAAAAAAAATCTGAATCGATTTTTGGAATTCTATGAATCGATTTTGAATCGGCAAAGCTTGAATCGCGATTCAAATGTGAATCGATTTTTTTGCACACCCCTAGAATTTATCATCCATGCGGTTCGGTGGTTGCTCAGGGGGAGGTGACCACTCGAGTCCCAGGCGGTCGACGACCTGTGAGAGGAGACGCAATAATTCCTCCTCAATCCCGGCGCGGGTCCCCGCAGACTCTCTCGTCGAAGAGCCAATCTACGACCAGTCCTCGCTGTGAATGGAATAAAGGAAAAGGATACGGCGTCGGACGGTGCTAGCTTGCAGGACGGCTGAAGATGGCAGACGGCCGGCTTCCTCAGTCTCCGGAGCTAGCTAGAAGGTGCCTTCTCGACGACGGCGGCTTCTTCCCAAGACAGCGGATGCATGTAGCTCGCTGAAGGATGAAAAATCAACGACTGAGCCTGGGAGAGCCAGTTTTATACATTATAGCCACGCCCCTTTCGGCGGGCTCTGACGCAATGAGCGAGCGCCGTCCACTCATTGGCCGCGGGCTCAGCGCCGCTCTCCCATAGGCTCGTGCATTTTCTCTGAGCTGCTAGCTAGCCCCCCTCATGGTCTGCCTCAGAGATACTGCGTTGACTATGATTACAAATTATGGAATAATTTTTTGGCTTCAACTTCTCAGCAAAGATGAATCTTTCCCGTAGCGTAAGCTAGCTTACGCAATACGAGAGAACCTCTCGTAAGAGAACTGTTCAATTATATGGTCGTCTGCATCACAAAAAGACCTTCGTAAGCTTCAAGTTGCACAAAACAGGGCAGCGAGGACTGTCCTCCAGTGCTCTCTTGACACTAACATGGTCCTGATGCATAAACGCCTTTCCTGGCTCACAGTTGACGACAAAATCAAACTACGATTAATTTTAATATTGTGGAATGCAGTTTTTATGAAACAGCCACAGTTTCTTTCTGAGCAGCTTGTTTTTGTAGGAAGTAGACACCTATATGCCACTAGGCAGGCATTAGGTGGTGACATAAAACCTCCGCTTCCCAGGACAAATTCTCTGAAACGCACATCACTTTACAGAGCAATATCTATTTGGAATCGACTCTCTGTCTCATCACGCAGTATTCAGAACAAATATAAATTTAAGAGGACAGTAACCCAGGAATTGCTGCAAATTACCCTGTGAAAGCTGGAAAGTGTCGTGTTCTTTTTCTTGGTAATATTTTGTAATTGCAATGTTTGATTTTTTTTTTATTGTAATTTGTGTTGTTATTGCTTTGTATAATTATATGTTGTGAATATTTTAAAGATGACCCCAGGACGATTAGCTGCCATTAAATGGGCCGCTAATGGGGATCCTAATAAAAACGAAAAACAAAACACCTTATTTCCACTCATTACACCGCCATGAAATATAAAACGCTATTTTCTGGACTGAAGACTGATGGTAGTTTTTGCAGATGTGTGTGTTAAATATAGCTAATGTTATATTTTTCGCCAACCAGTGTGTGAAGTATAGTGTGACAGTTCAGATTTAAGTTAAAACACAAAAAACAAGCTGTGACTTATTTATTTGCTCTGTGGTTTAAGGGGTGTTTAAAAAGGAATTTTTGTTTGTATCAATTAGCTCATCTTCACAGGCCACATATTTTTAGAAGTTTAAATAGGCAGAGTGAATTGCATTTAAATGGCACAAATGTCATAAGTTAAATTATGAAGAAGCATCTTGACTATTTATGATTTTTAGTCTTAACTGTTTGATTTTAAAAACTTATTAATGTATGCTGAATCAAAGCCAACGTTTCAATTTATACTTTCATCAAGGCCTTGGACATGAATACTTGAGTTGAAAAACACTTTTTGCACATTTTCATACATCAAGGCATCCTAATGAAATTATTCAGTCATCAGGCCATTCTCTGTGTTACCTGTGTTTGCTTTACTTATTTAAGTTCCCTCTTGTGGTTAAATAAAAACACTCCTGGCAAAGAACAAACAAAGAAATTGAAATTCCAGTATCTCTAACAATTTATATCTAAGCTAAATAATAACATAAACTAAGCATGTAAAGAACAACAAATATTTAGTTTTTTTCCTCTCAAACTTAGTTTTTTCTTTTGCTTTTACAGATACACTTTTAAATAAGGTCCCATCTTTAAGCATTTTGATTTGTCCTGTTGGATTTCTGTGTTTTCATGTAAGCATAAGATGGTGCCTCAATTAGTAAAGCAAATTCAGTTAACAATAGGGGAATTTTCACGCTGATACGTAGGTCTTCCAGATTCAGTGATCTTTGTGCACTGCCACTTCCGTTGAATCACCGATCTCGCTGGCGAACTGATGACGGACTACACTAAGTGTATTTATACGGCATCCCTGGTAAATTAGTGTCACTAAAGTGCCGGCTGCAAACAAACGTGCTACCTTGTTTTATTTTAAAGTTTTAATCCAGTTCTTCCTTATACTCAATTTAGTCGGGAATCCATGAAAACTTACGTAGGGTTGGCGTTGTTGGTTAGATTTACAAAGTGGAACAGAGCAGTGACATATATAGCCTTCGTCTCAGCCATTGAACTGCGTCGGAAGTGGACATGCACAAAGTTTACAAATCCAGCCCATGAAACCCGGAAGCGTGATAATCCCCTATACAGGTGACACAGTTGATGAGCTGACGACTGATACATGTTATTCTATAGGATGAGTTAAGAGCAGTTTAATTTTGCTAATCTAATCTAACTTGTGAAGTGACATCAACTACAAGAAAATAGCTCTTAGAAAATATTTACCCTATCCTGACCATAATTACTGATTAAAAATAGACATGTTAAAATAACCAGAGATACTTGAGGACTGTCTGTGATTGGTGGTTAGGACTGTTTTTAACAGGATAGACACCTTTATTTGACAGTTATGAGACAGGAAATAATGGGAGAGAGAGAGGATGTCACATGCAGCAAAGGACCGGGATTTGAACCATGGTCGGCTGCGTGCGCATACGCATTTAACTTCGCTATCCCATGGCCACCCCACTCTAGCTTTGTGTCCCATCTTGGCCACCAGCCAAAAAATGCCCTGGCTACGCCACTGCCGCGATGAAGAGAGTCAAACAGAACCTCACCACACAAGGCTCTCAACTAAACGTTTCTGAATGATAATTTGCTACATTTTTTAACTTTATAAACGTTTTATTTACACAATAGCATCTGACTGGCAACAATAGCAACTGACTGGCTACTAATTGTCACGTGTCTGTCCTGTCGTGTTAGCACATGGGTGGTTTTGTTATGTTGAGCCATGTGCTCCTGTCATTGTTTGATCCTCCCCCTCGTTACCTGATTAGTGTTTGAGTTCTCCCACCTGTTCCCTCTTGATTTGTTCCCTATTTAAGTTCCTTCATGTTTGCAGTCTGTGTTGGATCTTTGTCTTATGTCTCCCCTGTTCCCTGGTGTTATTCATGGTCAGTGTATGGTATTTCAGTTCAAGTTCAGTTTTATGTTTTGTTGAGTATGTTTTCCCCCTCGTGGGTTTTTGCTTTGTGTTTTGTTTTATTTTGTTAATAAATCATCCCTTCACTGCACTTGAGTCCTTCCCTTCACTTTTGTTAAGTGTATCGTGACACTAATGTTATACTCAAACAGCGTTGGCAAGTTTACGTTCTTGATCAAATCGAAAATAACGTCATAAAAGAAAAATACATTTACAACATAGTACTTATACAAAATTCAGGTCCATAATGTTTGTACGTGTTTGTGGTAGACACAAAATAGCATAGCTAGTATCTATAAAGCTAGCGCTGGCATTTGAAAAAAATAAAAAACAAGGCTACGTCTGGAATTATACATGCAAATACATTTAAAGTGATTAAGTCTTAGCCTACTTACAGGTTGTGGCCCAACAACTGCTGCCTCTTGTTTTAAAGTTGGAACTGCTTCATGTTTTAAAGTTTCTTGTTGAATCCGGCATTGAACTCGTGAAGATTCTGGAAGCTGTCTTCCGTAAAATGCGCAGCACAGACAGAGAGCTAAATTACGATCATCATTTTCAGGAACATAATCAAACATAAATTGTATCCATTCAGATATTATATTCAGATACAATTGTATCATTGTATCCATACAGTCGTCAGGACTTAATAAACATCGGAGTTGCCCATAGCAGGGCAATTTTGGCATCATTCCACGGGACTCACAACATACCCGACTCCATTACCAGAGAGCCGGGCTCTCCGTGGATTGTCATACCAGGAAAGCGACGCAGACGCCGGTGTGAGAGAAAACAGAAGCGGGGCTGCAGGGCAGGTCTCATCGTCAGATTACGGAAAGACCCACACAGAACATCGATCCCCAGCCTCTTTCTCTCAAATGCCAGATCTGTTGTCCACAAGATCGGCTATCTGGAGCTACTTTTAGCCACAAATAATTCAATACAGAACTGCAACACAATGATAATCACCGAAACTTGGCTTACCTCTTTGATCCCCGATACTGCTGTCGAGTTGAATGACTGGACACTACACAGACAGGACAGATCCAGATACACCGGTAAGAAAAGAGGAGTGTTTACGTGAATGACAACTGGTGCGAGCAGAGCCGCGTTATATACAGTCACTGCTCCCGTGATCTGGAGTCTCTGTCAGTGTTTTGCAGACCCTTCTATCTACCGAGAGAGCTAGTAACTGTGACTGCCGTCTATATTCCACCGGACGCAAATGTTAGCTCGTCTTTGGCTTATCTATACCAAACCATCAGCAAGCTGCAGAAAACTTACCCGGACGAGGTCCATGTGATTGCGGCCGATTTTAATCATGCATGCTTAAAGTCAGTGCTCCCCAAATTCACTCAGTGCGTGAATTGTGCCACCAGGGGAAATAACACTCTTGATCATGTTTACTGTAACCTAAAGCATGCCTACAGGGCAGAACCCCTGCCTCACTTGGGGCTCTCGGATCACCTCTCTCTCCTCCTCCTCCCTGTGTACATCCCTCTTCGAATGACAGCAAAGCCATGTATCAAGACCATTACAACATGGCCAGAGGGGGCGCTGTCACAACTCCAAGACTGTTTCTCAAACACTGAATGGTCTATTTTTGAACAAGGTGATCTTCAGGAGTACACAGACACAGTACTTTTTTATATAAAAACCTGCATTGACAATGTGACTGTAAATAAATATATTAGGGTATTTCCCAACCAGAAGCCATGGATGACTTCAGAAGTATACAAACTTCTCAAAGCACGGGACTGGGCCTTCAGGTTAGGGGACAAAGCCCTATATTCCACTGCTAGAAATGATCTGAAGAGGGGAATTAACACTGCTAAACGGGCCTACAAGGAGAAAATTGAGAACCTTGTCTCGGATAATGACCCAAGACGAGTGTGGCAGGGGTTACAACATCTCACTACCAGGGCAGTAAGAAAATTGTAACAACAACAAATGGTGTCCTCCTGGCAGAAGAACTGAACAACTTCTTTGCCCGTTTCGAGACCAAGAGCTAATCAAATTCACCTCCATCTGTGGTCACTGACATGCCTGTTCTCACTGTCCAATGGCACGAAGTGAGACAGGTGAACAGGTAAAGCAGTGAACCCCAGGAAGGCAGCTGGCCCTGATGGGGTACCTGGGAAGGTACTCAAAGCATGTTGTAATGAACTCTCTGCTGTTTTTACCACCATTTTCAACCTATCTCTCGCTCAGGCCATTGTCCCCTCCTCTTTGAAATCCGCCACTATTATCCCTATTCCCAAGAAATCAGCACCAAACAGCCTTGCAGACTATAGACCCGTGGCTCTTACTCCTCTCATAATGAAGTGATTTGAGAGACTGGTACTCAAACATGTGAAAGACAGTCTACCTCACTCCTTGGATAATCATCAGTTTGCATATAAGTCAAACAGATCCACAGATGATGCTTTATCCATCACTCTCCATACTGCCCTGAGCCATCTCGAACAGAGAAACAGCTACGTCAGGATGCTCTTCGTAGACTATAGTTCCGCTTTTAATACAATCATTCCCGACATCCTGATAAACAAACTGCTGACTCTCGGCCTTTCCCCATCTATCTGCGGCTGGATAAAGGACTTTCTGTCAGATCGCCCACAGACTGTCAGAATTGGCCCCCACTCATCCTCCATCATCACACTTAGCACCGGCTCACCTCAGGGCTGTGTGCTGAGTCCCCTCCTCTATTCATTATACACCTTTGACTGTTTACCATTGTTTTCCACCAACTCTATTATAAAGTTCGCAGATGACACACTGTGGTAGGACTCATAACGGGTGGGGATGAGTCTGCCTACAGACAGGAAGTGCAGAATCTGTCTGAGTGGAGCTCTGCTAACAACCTAATCCTAAACATTGCAAAAACAAAGGAACTTATAATGTGATACTTACCACCAACCCCTCTTCATAAATGGTGAGTGCATGGAGAGAGTTCACTCATTTAAATTTCTGGACATCCATATTACAGATCGCTTCTCATGGACAACTAACACCACTACTGTTGTAAAAAAAAAAAAAAGCACAGCAGCGTCTCTACTTCTTGAGGATGCTCAAGAAAAACAACATGAATTTGAAGCTGCTGGTGTCCTTTAATAAATCCACCATTGAGAGCATTTTGTCATATTGCATATCTGTGTGGTTCGCTGCATGTTCTGCTGCCGACAAAAAGGCTTTGCAGAGAATCATCAAGACTGCAGAAAACATCATTAGATGCTCCCTACCCTCCATGTCAGACATTGCACTTAGTCGTACTCTCTCAAGAGCTAAGAACATCATCAAGGACAATACTCATCCAGGTCACCATCTGTTTCAATTGTTGCCTTCTGGTAGGCGTTATAGGTCTATACAGTCCAGTACCACCAGATTTAAAAATAGCTTCTTTCCAAATGCAATAGTTTCTATAAACAAATAGCTGGATAAACCCAGTCACTACTTGCCACTCTTTGCACTATGAACTGTTTTAATTAAATTTTAGACTGTTTTTATTCTACTTTATTTATATATATAATATTCTTATTTCTTTTTTAATGTACTGTAAGGATTATATATTGTATTTATTGTACACACCCAGAGGAGAGCGCTCCTAATTTCGTTGTATTGTAAAGTACAATGACAATAAAGGCATTCAATTCATTGTTGACGAAGTACAGCGTCCGTGGGAAGCTCAAACACAGAAGACCTGACAGCTGGTTGAACATAACACACTCAACGTGCCGCAGAAATATGAGTATGCCCTTTTTTGCATATTCCGGAGGTAGGGGTTGATGCAAATGTATGGGTTAGTGACGTCTAAAACCCAGCTTTAGTCCCAATCGAGTCGTTTTTGTAGGCAATACACTTCCTGATTTTTAAAAGACGATATCTCTGCTTATGTAGCGGACCTCGTCTCACACCACGAAGAACTCAACGACACCACTGGCTTCAGTGGACCACATCTGCAGTTTATTGAAAGAGGACAGAAAATCAACACACACGCCTTCAGGGTTTACTCTCTCTCAGCTCGCTCTCTCTAGTCACAGGCTGTTCTCAGAGCGTTTTATACAATAAAGTTTTGTATTACAACAATTTTGGGTAACACTTTATTTTTCGACCCGCAAACAACTGGGTAAGTACACAGAAATTACGGTGTACGTTTCTGTAATTATAGTGTACTTCCGTGTAAGTATAAGGGAACAATATGTTAAGTTTGGGGTAATAAAGGGGTAACAAGCAGATATACAACCTGCAAATAACTTCGTAAGTACAGTGAAATTACGACGTACGTTTCTGTAAATATAGTGTACTTCCGTGTAGGTATAAGGGAACAATATGTAAGTTTGGGGTAAAAAGGGGGTAACAAGCACCACTTTAATTTACAGCCCGCAGGAGTTACACTTACCCTGTAACTACGCAGAACAAGGGGGTAACAAGCACCACTTTAATTTACAGCCCGCAATGGTTACACTTACCCTGTAAATACACAGAACAAGGGAGTAACAAACGCTACTTACTATGTAGCAATACGAAACAACACTATTTGCACTGTAATTACAGAGAACGGTACTGTAATCAAGAAAATAAAACAACAAAAAAAGTTTTAATTACAGAGTATATTTGCCCTGACGTTTAAGTGTCATTGCAATTCAATGGGATAAGGTAAGTACTAATTATCACAAGGTACAGTTTAAATTAAAATCATAACAGAAAATAATTATTTTGATTTAACAGTAAGTAATCTAGTAAGAAAAGCCAATAAATTTGATTTTTATCATATATGTGTGTGTTTAATTTTCAACCCACAGATGTCAAAATTTCCCTGTAACATTGCACAAGAACATATTTAGCCAGAAATGTGATACATTTTATTAACAACAGACGTACATTTTTTTTGCCTGGAATATATTAAAAGAATAGGTACCTGTTATTTTTTAACTAATTAAATAATTTGCGTGTATATCTGCTTGTTACCCCCTTATTACCCCAAACTTAACATATTGTTCCCTTATACCTACACGGAAGTACACTATAATTACAGAAACGTACATCGTAATTTCGGTGTACTTACGAAGTTATTTGCAGGTTGTATATCTGCTTGTTACCCCTTTATTACCCCAAACTTAACATATTGTTCCCTTATACTTACATGGAAGTACACTATAATTACAGAAACGTACACCGTAATTTCTGTGTACTTACCCAGTTGTTTGCGGGTCGTAAAATAAAGTGTTACCCAATTTTGTCTCTCATTTATGAAAATTCACTTTCACACAAAACATATTAAGGAAATAAAATAAAATAGTTACACATTTTTACATTAATATTATAGCCAATATGTCTCAATTCTTAGATCGTATAGTGTTTTTTTCCCTTATTCAAAACAATTAAACATACCTGCAGTTTATTGAAAGAGGACAGAAAATCAACACACACGCCTTTAGGGTTTACTCTCTCTCAGCTGAAGGATGTATGAAAAAAGACACGTTAAACACTGTCCCCTCTAACTGCAATTCCTATCATTTACTGTTAACACATAAGGCTATAAACATAAATTTTATCATCCAGAAGAAAGCTACACACATTTAACATACTAAACAACATATCTACAAACTCAATCCACCGAAATTAATTGTGAAGAAAATTATTAACACTGGAAAACCTGCACTCTAATATGGCGCGCAGGCGGAAACATTAAACAAACGTGCGTTATTTGTAAAACTACAAAAATACATTAAAATGCGGACAGAAAAACCCTGATATAAACTCGTTCCCGTTTTATGACACTTCTATAATAGATATCAAGGTAAAACGAATCGGTTACCTAACGTAACCTCGGTTCTAGATGAGGGAACGAGTATTGCGTAAGCTAGCTTACGCTACGGGAAAGATTCATCTTTGCTGAGAAGTTGAAGTCAAAAAATTATTCCATAATTTTGTAATCATTGTCAACGCAGTTCCTCTGAGGCAGACCATGAGCGGGGCTAGCTAGCAGCTCATTGGTTCGCTCAGAGAAAATGCACGAACCTAAGGGAGAGCGGCGCTGAGCCCGCGGCCAATGAGCGGACGGCGCTCATTGCGTCAGAACCCGCCGAAAGGGGCGTGGCTACAGTGTATAAAACTGGCTCTCCCAGGCTCGGTCGTTGATTTCTTTCAGCATGAACCTGGTGGCGCAAGCACGGCCGGGAACGCAATACTCGTTCCCTCATCTAGAGAGAACCGCGGTTACGTTAGGTAACCGACTCGTTCTCTTACGAGAGGTTCTCTCGTATTGCGTAAGCTAGCTTACGCTACGGGAACATCTGGTCAACGCCGTGCGCGCTATGTAACCACTAAGCATCCCAGGGGGAAAACACCGGGGGAATCTAAAAGTGGAAGAAGACAATAAGGCGGCCAGCATAGCGGCCGTTATCATCTAATTCAAAACGCCCTTAAGGCGGCCGGCATAGCGGGCCGTGAACGTATAATGCATAAGCACATAGGGGGAAGCACAAGGGGCGAACCGGTTGTGATAGGACTCCCAATAGTGCAGCTTCTTATAGGAGAGCTGTATAGTACTAGACCGCCAGTAATTTAGCCTGTAAGGCGGGAACTTCCAAGTTATAGAATCTGACAAAAGTGGAGGGGGAGGCCCATCCCGCAGCCACACAAATGTCGTGAATGGAAATTCCACAGGACCATGCCCACGATGAGGCCATGCCTCTGGTGGAGTGAGTGTCACGGTTCATAAATTCATTGATTCCTTCTTGTCTCGTGTTTCTGTTGTTATGTGTGTGGGTGTGTGTGAGTGGGCGTTACCACTCCGTTCTGCTGATCAGCAATCCAGCTGATTAGCACTCCAGCTGATAATCATCCACTCACCAGCTGCAGCTCATTCAATCCCCTATTTATACTCACAGTTTTCTCATCTCATTGTCAGATCGTTGTATGAAGTTGTTGAAGTCCTTCGTGTGTGTTTGGTCCTTCCTGTCGGCGTGTCAGCTCGTGTCTTGTTCGTGTTCCCTGGGATTATCACTGCCGTGGATTTCATCACCTCACCTGGATCTTCACTTCACTTCATCACTCACCACCGGGACCCTGACCATCTGGTTCCTGCGTCACCAGTTGTTTTGTTGTATGTCATCTGACCGTGGACTGAGATTAAACATTCTTCACTTGCAGTATTGCTTCTGTGATTTTTGCCGTTACAGAACGATCTGACGCATAATGGAAGCAGCAAGTGAGGCGAACCTTTTGGAAGAGTTTGTAAATTCCAGCATTCAGCGCATGGAGACTCAGGAGAGGAACTCTAACGAGACGGGACGCGCTGTTCAATTACTGGTGGCGCAGGTGTCCGAGCTCGCCCAACAGATACAACAGCTACGAGTTCCCACTGTGCCCCTCGCACCGGCCGTTCCCCTCATCACACCTGAGGAGGCTCCCCAGTCAGAACTCCGCCTACCCATTCCACAAACCTACGATGGTGAGCCAAGTTTCTGTCGTGCCTTTTTAACACGATGTTCCATGCACTTTGCCCTGCAGCCTCGCACTTTTCTTCATGAAAGAACTAAAGTGGCATTCATACTCATGTTACTGACTGGGAGAGCGGCACTCTGGGGAACGGCGGTGTGGGAGAACCAGGATCCATGCTGCGCCTCGTTCCAGGCACTCGCCGCCGAGATTAAGAGGGTATTCGACAGAGCGGTTGCTGGGAGAGAGGCGGCTCGGATGCTCGCGGAGATAAGACAGGAGGAGAAATCAGTGTCGGACTACTCCATCGAGTTTAGAACCCTGGCGGCTGAGTGTCACTGGAACGAGGAGGCGCAGTGGGACATGTTCCTGCATGGGCTGGCTGACCGCGTTCAAAGGGAGATCTACGCCCTGGATCTTCCTATATCCCTGAATGGACTCGTAGATCTGGCTCTTCGTGTAGATGCACGACTATCTAGAGTGGAACGCAGAGCACTACCGAATCAGCTCAGGGGAGGAGTCGAGAGTCAACGATCCAGTGGCGGGGACGTGGTCAGCCCTGTCTACGATCACGAGCCCATGCAGGTCGGGCGAGCTCGGCTTTCCCGGGAGGAGAAGGAAAGGCGGAGATCCTAAGGACTATGCCTTTACTGCGGGGCCGCTGGACACTTTGCTAACAACTGTCCAGTAAAAAGGCTAAGCCCGACAGTAAGGTTGAGGCTACTGTCGGTTGGGATCTCTGCTGAGAAGACCTCATCTACATCGACTCTCCTCCCGGTAAGACTAAGATGGTCAGGCCACATTCACGACTGTCAGGCACTGGTGGATTCGGGGGCGGAGGGAAACTTCATGGACCATGCATTTGCTCAAAGATTTCAAATTTCCCTTCTACCACTCACCAGCAAGATAGCAGTTCAGGCACTCAATGGTCAAGATCTTCCCACCATCTCTCTCATCACCGAACCCATCACCCTCATTACATCTGGCAATCACACTGAGACACGCTCTTTTTACATCATGGACTCACCACTCGCACCCGTTGTCCTTGGACACCCCTGGCTCATTGAACATAATCCTAAAATTGACTGGCAGCAGAAATCAGTGTTGGAATGGAGTGGTAAATGCCATGAGTCCTGTCTTGTGTCTGCCTCTTCGTCTGTTGCTGTCTCTATGTTTCAGGAGGAGGCAGTGGATTTATCTAACGTGCCAGCGGAGTACTTGGACCTGAAGGAAGTGTTCAGTAAGTCTCGTGCTGCTTCTCTACCTCCTCATCGTCCCTATGACTGTGCTATAGATTTACTGTCAGGTAAGTCTCCGCCTAAAGGCAAGTTATATTCGCTTTCTGTCCCAGAGAGGGAGGCTATGGAGAAATATATTTCTGATTCTCTAGCATCTGGGTTCATCCGTCATTCTTCTTCTCCAGCGGGGGCGGGGTTCTTTTTCGTGGGGAAGAAGGATGGATCTCTGCGACCTTGCATTGATTACCGAGGGTTGAACAACATCACGGTGAAGAATACCTATCCTTTACCGTTGATGTCTTCAGCCTTCGAGAGGTTGCAGGGAGCGTCTATCTTCACGAAATTGGATCTACGTAATGCTTATGATTTGGTCCGCATTAGAAAGGGGGATGAATGGAAGACTGCTTTTAACACCCCCAGGGGGCACTTTGAATACTTGGTCATGCCTTTTGGGCTGTCCAACTCCCCAGCAGTCTTCCAGGCTCTCGTCAATGACGTGCTGCGAGATATGGTTGATCAGTTCATTTATGTCTACCTGGATGACATATTGATATTTTCATCTTCTCTCCAGGAACACGTGCAGCACGTCCGACGAGTGCTTCAGAGGTTGCTAGAGAATGGGCTTTTTGTCAAGGCGGAGAAATGCGTTTTTCATGCACAGTCTGTTCCATTTCTAGGTTACATTGTGTCGTCTGAGGGAATTCGCATGGATCCCGAGAAGGTTAAGGCTGTGGTAGATTGGCCAATTCCGGATTCCCGTAAGGCCCTACAGAGGTTTCTGGGATTCGCCAATTTTTACCGGCGTTTTATTCGCAATTTCAGCCAACTGGCCTCGCCTCTGATCGCCTTGACCTCCCCCAGAACTGCTTTCAGGTGGTCAGACGCTGCTGAGGCAGCGTTTGCCAAACTGAAGGACCGCTTTGTTTCGGCCCCTATCCTGATTACCCCTGATCCATCACGGCAGTTCGTGGTGGAGGTCGACGCTTCAGAGGTGGGGGTAGGAGCGGTGATATCTCAGCATTCTCCCGCAGACGACAGAGTTCATCCATGCGCGTTTTTATCCCATCGTTTATCACCTGCCGAACGCAATTATGACATTGGTAACAGGGAGTTGTTGGCAGTCAAGTTAGCCTTGGAGGAATGGCGCCACTGGTTGGAGGGGTCAGGGGTACCCTTTATCGTCTGGACCGACCATAAGAATTTGGAATATATCAGAACTGCTAAAAGATTGAACTCTAGGCAGGCTCGGTGGGCACTTTTTTTCGGACGTTTTGACTTTACTCTCTCGTACCGCCCGGGTTCCAAAAACATCAAACCCGATTCTTTATCGCGCATTTTTGATCGATCCGAACGCCCGTCTACTCCCGAGTGCATTTTACCGGAGAATCTATTCATCTCCACACTCGTATGGGAGGTCGAATCGAAGGTCAAGACGGCCTTAGAAGGGGTAATGCCTCCGCCCGCCTGCCCACCGAACCGGTTATTTGTGCCAGAGGAATTAAGGTCTGACGTTATCCAGTGGGGTCACTGTTCCAACGTGGCTTGCCATCCGGGAGTTAACCGTACTAGCTTTTTAGTCAAGCAACGATTCTGGTGGCCACGTATGGCTCGTGACATCCACAGTTTTGTTTTGGCTTGCTCGGTTTGTGCCACTGGTAAGACTTCCAATCGACCCCCAGATGGGTTACTTCAACCGCTGCCTGTCCCTTCGAGACCCTGGTCCCATATCACTCTAGATTTTAACACCGCCCTCCCACCCTCTCAGGGTAACACGGTGGTTTTAACCGTGGTGGACCGATTCTCGAAGGCGACTCACTTTATTCCCTTACCCAAATTACCTTCAGCTAAGGAGACAGCGTTGATAGTCGTAGATCACGTCTTTCGTATTCATTGTCTCCTGACAGACGTGGTCTCCGACAGAGGACCCCAGTTTGTGTCCAAATTTTGGCAAGAATTTTGTAGATTACTGGGAGCGACTGTTAGTCTGTCCTCAGGGTTTCATCCCCAGAGCAATGGTCAAACCGAGAGAGCCAACCAAGATCTGGAAAGGGTGTTACGATGTTTGGTCTCCAAGAATCCTTCCTCTTGGAGTCAGCAACTGTCAATGGTGGAGTACGCCCACAATACGTTACCAGTGTCAGCTACGGGCCTGTCTCCATTTGAGTGTAGCTTAGGTTACCAGCCACCTATTTTTCCCAGTCTGGAATCTGAAGTCGCGGTTCCCTCCGCCCACGCCTTTGTCCAGAGGTGTCACCGCACCTGGACTAGAGCCCGTGAGACTCTACTCCAGGTGGGGGAGCGCACCAAGGCCAAGGCCGATCGCCACCGGTCAAAGCCTCCCGTATACGTCGTTGGTCAAAAAGTGTGGTTTTCTACCAAGAACATTCCTCTCCGCTCCGTTTCTAATAAACTTGCTCCCAAATTTACTGGCCCGTTTGCTGTCACCAAGATCATTAGTCCGGTGACAGTCCGCCTCAAATTGTCTCCAGTGTACAGGAGGATTCATCCCGCCTTCCATGTATCCAAAATCAAGCCCGTGTTTTATTCTCGTATTAATCCGCCAGTCCCGGTTCCTCCCCCGCCGCGACTCGTAGAAGGGGAACCATCTTATTCGGTAAATCGTATTCTGGACTCGAGGCGGAGGGGACGCGGATTCCAGTACTTGGTGGACTGGGAAGGTTATGGTCCGGAGGAGAGAAGTTGGGTGCCGGCTAGAGACATCCTGGATCATTCCCTTATTGATGATTACAATCGACAGGTAAGGGAGTCTAGGAACGCCAGGAGGCGTTCTTTGGAGAAGGGGTACTGTCACGGTTCATAAATTCATTGATTCCTTCTTGTCTCGTGTTTCTGTTGTTATGTGTGTGGGTGTGTGTGAGTGGGTGTTACCACTCCGTTCTGCTGATCAGCAATCCAGCTGATTAGCACTCCAGCTGATAATCATCCACTCACCAGCTGCAGCTCATTCAATCCCCTATTTATACTCACAGTTTTCTCATCTCATTGTCAGATCGTTGTATGAAGTTGTTGAAGTCCTTCGTGTGTGTTTGGTCCTTCCTGTCGGCGTGTCAGCTCGTGTCTTGTTCGTGTTCCCTGGGATTATCACTGCCGTGGATTTCATCACCTCACCTGGATCTTCACTTCACTTCATCACTCACCACCGGGACCCTGACCATCTGGTTCCTGCGTCACCAGTTGTTTTGTTGTATGTCATCTGACCGTGGACTGAGATTAAACATTCTTCACTTGCAGTATTGCTTCTGTGATTTTTGCCGTTACAGAGAGCCCTGACGCCCAGCGGGCAAGGCAGGTTTTTGAGGCGTAAGCAGAAGCAATAGCATCCACTATCCACCTAGACAGTGTCTGTTTCGAGGCGGCTAAACCTTTGGTGCGGCCGCCGAACGACACAAACAGCTGCTCCGAGCGTCTGAACGCAGCAACGGGTGTAGTGTACACTCTCAGAGCCCGGACTGGGCAGAGGCGATCAGCGTCACGTTCGCTAGCGGATGCAGGCAGTGCCGATAGAGAAATCATTTGCGCCCTGAAGGGGGTACCAATCGCTTTTGGAACATAACCGTGTCTAGGTTTCAGAATGACAATGGAGTCATTAGGTCCAAACTCAAGGCACGCGGCACTTGAAGTCAACGCGTGAATGTCCCCCACGCGTTTTACTGAGGCGAGGGCAGTCAGAAAAACGTTTTTTAGCGAGAGCTAATTTAGCTCCACGGACTCGAGTGGTTCAAACGGTGGGGCTTTCAAAGCTTCTAGAACTATAGAAAGATCCCAGACCGGCACCGTGGGGGGGCGAGGGGGGTTCATCCTTCTGGCTCCCCTGAGGAAGCGGATGATTAGCTCATCTTTGCCCAAAGACTGGGCGCACCGAGGTTCAACGAACGCCGCGACGGCTGCCACGTAAACCTTTAGAGTGGATGGGGACCTGCCCTTATCCAGCATCTGCTGAAGGAACACGAGCAAAGACGAAACCTCGCACGTCTGTGGGTCCAAGTTTTTGTCGGTGCACCATCTAGAGAACACAGACCATTTAGCAGCATAGAGCTTTCTAGTAGATTCCGCTCTGGCATGTTTGATCGTGTTCAGAACTCCTTCCGGCAATTCGACGAGTAGTCGTTGGTCACCCATGCATGAAGCGCCCAGCGCTGTGGATGGGGATGCCAGATCGAGCCGCGAGCTTGAGTGAGGAGTTCTGCTCTGATTGGAATAAGCCACGGGGCTGTCCGTGACAGCTGCGTGAGCTCCGGGAACCAAATCTGATTCTCCCAGCGCGGGGCTATGAGGAGCACCGGGTGGCGTGTGTCCCTGATTCTCTGAATGACCTGCGGTAGCAGAGAGATCGGGGGAAAAGCTTAGAGCGGGCGGCAGGGCCAATCCTGGGCTAACGCGTCCTCGCTCTTTGAAAAGAATATCGGGCAGTGAGCGTTCTCTTCTGACGGGAAAAGATCTATCTCTGCTCTGCCGAATAGGCGCCACAATGTTAGAGGACCAGTGTGCAAGGACCATTCTCCGGGGGAGACAAGGTTCCTGGACAGCATGTCTGGACCGTCGTTCAGATGGCCCGGTACGTGCGTCGCTCTGAGCGAAAGCAGGTGACTCTGGGACCACAGTAGGATGCGGTGCGTCAGATGAAAGAGGTTCTTGGATCTGACCCCGCCCTGACGGTTGATGTAGGACACCATGGCAATATTGTATGTATGCGCGGGAGGAAAAACAGCAGCGCGTCATCTGGACCGCGATCATTTCCAGACAGTTTATGTGTAGAGAACTCTCCTGGCTCGACCACTGGCCGGCGGCTGGTGAGCCCTCGCAGACCGCACCCCAACCCGTGTTGGATGCGTCTGTCGAGATGACTTTTCGGCAAGAAAAGGTTCCCATGGTAACGCCCCTCTGAAACCAATCGGTTACTGACCATGGTTGCAGTGCAGTGATACATGTCTGTGTAACCTTGATAATCTGGCGGCCCGTAGTCCACTCGCGGTGGGATACGCGGCTCTTTAACCAGAGTTGAAGGGGGCGCATGTGCAAGAGACCCAGCTGTAGCACAGCGGAGGCTGAGGCCATATAACCCAGCATCCTCTGAAAAGACTTCAGGGATGTGTGGGTACCCATCCGAAAAGAGGCGGCTAGACGCTGAACACGGCGCGCGCTGTGTGGATAAGCGAGCCTTCATCGTGATAGAGTTCAAATCTATTCCAAAGAATGAAATAGTTTGACTGGGCTGGAGAGAGCTCTTTGTCCAGTTGACAGAGAGTCCCAGCGCTTTCAGATGGTTGAGGAGAACTGCACGGTGCGACAGAAGCTCCGTCTGGGATTGTGCTAGAATCAGCCAGTCGTCCAGATAGTTTAAAATGCGCAGCCCCTGACTCCGCAGGGGGGCGAGCGCTGTATCCATGCACTTCGTGAACGTACGGGGTGCTAAGGATAGGCCGAACGGGAGAACGGCATATTGGTAAACCTGACCCTCGAAGGCGAAACGTAGGAATGGGCCTGTGACGAGGATTTATTTGGATCTGAAAATAAGCATCTTTTAGGTCTAAAGAGATGAACCAGTCCCCCAGGCGGACGTGCGCGAGGAGTTTTCTGACTGTGAGCATTTTGAACGGTCTCTTCATGAGCGCTTTGTTCAAAACCCTGAGATCTAAGATCGGCCTGAGGCCGCCGTCTTTCTTGGGAACAAGAAAATAACGGCCGTAAAACCCCGACTCGGTCATAGATGGCGGAACTCTCTCTATTGCGCCCTTCTGTAGCAGCTTCGCTATCTCTGAGCAGAGCGTGTTCATCGCAGCTGGGCTGACAGCGGATTCGAGCCGAACGCGCGAGCGGGGCGGGCGGCGACGAAACTGTAATAGATAGCCATTCTTTATGATGTTTAAAACCCACGGGGAGATGTCGGGGATGGCTTCCCACGCTTCGCAGCATGCGGCTAGCGGATGAATGGCAATTTCGCCCTGATTGCTGCACATAGCGGGCTGGACAATGTGTGTGGGCGCTCTTAGAGTGTGTTTGGCAATGGGACTTACACTCAGAGAGGAGTTTATGGGCCGTGAGACAGAGCGAGCAGAGGGGGGACATGCGCATGGGCTCGTGGGCGTGTTTATGTTCTCTGCTACTAGAGCGGTCAGTGACCGCTCCGTGAGAATGGGCTCTGTGGGAATCACGGGGCATATGGTGCTTGTATGTATGAGTGAACACATGCTTGTGGGCACATTTTTTACACTTGAGGCTTTTATGCTCTTTTTGTGAACTCTCTGGGTAGCCGTGAAAACAGCTTTTTGTCGCTCGCAAGCGGGCAGGGAAACCGGCTTGTTTGTGGCGGTAAACACTACTGTAGTCGGCGAGGCGTCGGGGACTAGCAGAGGACGAAACTTTGACGGCGGTCCGGCCGCAGCGGGAGAGGGCCGTCTCTTTCTCAGCTGTGCTACGCAGACTTTTGCTGATTAGGCTTCAGCGTGATCTTGGGTCGAGGCCCCCGGGGAGGAGGCTGTCTGCGGCGGCTGTCAGAGCGAGAGCGAGGGCGCTGTTGCGGGGTTCTGGCAGGGTGCTCGTGAGAGCGGCCTGCAGAAGTGCTGGTGCGGCGGGGCAGGAACAAGTTCATGGCCTGGGTCGCTTTTTGTACCTCGGAGAAGCGGTCAACGATGCCCGTGACGGCAGATCCGAAGAGGCCGGTCGGAGAGATAGGCGCGTTGTGGAACACGGCGCGTTCTGAATCTCCCATATCGGCAAGTGTGAGCCACAAGTGTCTCTCAGCGACACAGAGGGCGGCCATGCATCTCCCCAGGGCTTGTGCGGAGGCTTTAGTGGCGCGAAGGGAGAGGTCCGTAGCGCTTCTCAGATCCGAGAGGATGGGCGGGTTCCTACCGCTCTTCGCAATTTCACACAAGATGTCGCTCTGTAGCACTTGGAGGACTGACATGGAATGCAGCGCTGAAGCGGCCTGTCCTGCGGCGGCATAGGCGCGAGCATGAAAAGTGGAGGTCGCTCTGCACGCTTTTGAAGGAAGCGTAGGGGAAGAAAGTCATCTAGCAGAGGGCGGGCAAAGGTGAGCGGCGACCAGGTCCTCGACGGGCGGCATGGCAGTATATCCCCTCTCGGCGGCTCCGTCCACTGAGCGCATTGAGGCGGACACGGTTCCGGTGCAGGAATTTACCATCCATGCGGTTCGGTGGTTGCTCGGGGGGAGGCGACCACTCGAGTCCCACGCGGTCGACGGCCTGTGAGAGGAGATGCAACAGTTCCTCTTCAATGCCGGCGTGGGTCCCCGCAGACTCTCTCGTCGAAGAGCCAGTGTCGTCGGAGGCAGTGTATGCGTCTTGCGGAAGAACATAGTTGCCGGAGCTACTTCTCTCTGTTTATGTCCATGACGAGTCACTGGCATTGGGCTACTCTGCAACGGCTGCGATCCGCCATCCAGTCTAAACAAGTCGGAGTATTAACGCTTATTACAGGCTTTACGTAGTGATTCAAGATAAGACAAAAACACGGTTCGAAAAAAAGCATTCATGCACTCGCTCATTGTATACATTTTGTAAATTCTGAACACAAAAAAGTTACAGACTGCGTTTTGATTACTACCTTCAATGTTTACTCAAACTATAATCTCACTACTTCTGTAACGTTAATCATTTGAATATGTGTAACATAAATATTGATACTGTGTGATTATAAAGCAGTTTAATATCGACAACTGCTCTCTCTCTCTCAGCGCAAACAAATTTGAATGTACGTGACTCGGCGCGCGCGCGCGCGTGTGTATGTGTAGTATAAATGCAGCGCGTGTGAGAGCAAATCGCAACTTCAGTGGTGAAGTTTTTGTCATTTAGGAATAAGACGCCGTAGGTGTTTGAATCAAAATCTTTTAAAGATTAATCATGCAGCTCTACTCTCTCTCTCTGTATGCGCCTTGAGGTGAGACGCTAAAGGATAATCTACTCCCAGGACTTCTTCCGGAAAAGAACCGGTTCTCGGTTCCCAACCCTAGGCACAATCAGACTCCATTACTGCCCATATAAGGGCACCTGCATTTCCTTATGTGTTTTGAGTGATATGAACCAGTATTTCCACAATTTTCATACAATTTATGAAGTAGGTGTCCTATTCAGAAGTAGTATGGGAAGTTTGCCAGATTCTGATATGAATTCAACCTCTAAGAAACACAGCCTACAAAGAACCTTCATGTAAGTCATAGCTCGCTGCCACGTCATAAATGGTGAATTTATTATTTTTTTCTTGATATTTCAAACTTTTCAGACCTTTTTTTTCCAAAATAATTGAATGGATGCTATCTTTTGAACTTTTGGCATGAAAACAAACTGAGGTATCTACCATTTTTTCATGATTTTTCATGTTCACTGCTATTTTAAAATAAAGGTCTGAACTCGCTTTATGAGTATGAAAATATTCTTGTTGCATATTGATAAATTGTTAAGATATTATTGTTTTAAAAATAAAGTGGCAAACGTCCCACCTGTGAGACGGTGACAGTTAAGTGTTTTTTAATGGAACATTGAGTATTATTGAATTATATAGAATATATTATATATATTATATAGAATTATTGTTCCCTATGCCATGTTAGAGGGGAGAACAGCCACGTGATATGCTCCAGCTACTACATGACCTTTTTCTGTGTGCTTCAAAGTCTCAATAAGAGTGAGTTTTGATCATTTTCTTCTCCTAAAGTGTTTATGTATAAGTTATGAAGAATATTTGTACCTTTGTTAAAATGTATACTATTTTCTTGAGTGTATTTACTGTTTGATTTGAACAGAAGGGTTCAAACTGTGGATAGTAATGTATTCATGTGGTGAAATGTGCAGATTTCTCATGTATGCTGTTTTATTTCTTTCATTAGGCACATACAGGCCACTACCGTTGTTTTTGGCACTCATTTTATTTGTTTTTGAGATTATCAATGTAAAAAAAACACCTTTTCTAGCCGTTTTGTTTTGTAAGACTCTTATTGCTTTGCTTTCTGCACTCATTGGAGTCAGTTTGACAGTTAATTTTGTTTTGCCAATTTCACTAATTGGAATGTTTTTTATACAACTGCTTTTCTCCTGAACAAAAGACCTAAATTAGTCTTTTTCTAAATTAGTCGCTGTGTCTCTTTTGAGGCTCATTCAGGAATTAAAGAACCCTTTTCTTTAGATGCTATGGCTGTGTCTTATTTCCTGACTCAACGTTTGAACGGCCACATACAAATTACCAAACTCATAGGGTCATAATTATTTTTGTTGATAAACAGTAACATTTTAGCCAATTATGCACATTTCTTGGTGTATAATTTTGTGAATCATCTATACTAGAGAAAAATTTTACTGCTCAAAGCTTGCTTTTCTATAGCGCAGGAGACAAATTTAAGATTCTCATCCAAGCCTTAAACTAATTTTTCAGGTATGTGAGGGATCAAGCAGTCAAGGGGAAAGGACACAGGATTTCCGATCAAAAAAATGATTTATTAAATACAAAAAATAAAGTTACAAAATAAAGTCAGGTCTGGGCCCATAACAAAAAAGGGTCAACTGAACAGAACCCAACTGAACAGAAATCAAATCAAACCAACCAAACCAACATGACCCCCTTAATGACACACATGAGGAACTTATATACACAAAGGACTAGTCCATTAAACACACAGGGGACAACACAATCATCACTTAACAATTACAATGAATAAAATGTAATTAACTCAAATTATCAATAAAGGTCAAAAAATAAACTTACTCAAGTAATTATAATAGAAAATAAACACGTAATCTGTAAATAGAATAAACAAAACTAACGTAATCAATCATAACCACCCCCTGCTAATTGGCAACATGGATTAACCCAACAGCATAAAATGGCAGCCACTGACACCATCCAGTCCTTTAATGGAATGGACCTCCACCAGAGCTCTGCGTCCCAGGCTGCCCCCAAACCTCCACTCTCCACACGCAGGTAACTTAAACTCAAAGAAAAAACATTAACACAATATACCATTGACCACTAGAAAGTGTGCACCCAACCTAGCCATAAATGGTACAAGTGTAAATGATAAATAAAGTGAATGTAATGAACCAAATCTGTGTCTGTCATTATTATGAATGGTTTATAAAGTGATCTGTAACAAAACATTAAATGTAATGTACTAAAAGGTAGCCAAAATAACATAAGCAAACAAAAGAAAAAGATGTGCTTTTTGCATGTTAGTTACCGCCTTGCTGTGTGGCCACGTGGTCGGCCATCACACTCCCCCCCACTTCAGAAATCTCTCCACCACAGCGAGAGAGGAAGTCAGCTGTAACGTTTTCTTTTCCCGGAACATACTGGACGATGAATCGGAAGGGCTGCATGGCCAAATACCACCGAGCAATCCTGCTGTTAGTGTCCTTCATCCTTTTCAACCATTGTAGAGCCTTATGGTCAGTTTCCACAATAAACTCTCTCCCCAGCAGATAATATTTCAGGGAATCCAGAGCCCATTTCACAGCCAAGCACTCCTTTTCGATGGTAGAATACCAGACTTCTCGTGGTAAAAGTTTACGGCTAATACAAGCCACCAATTGTCGTCCTTCACTTGTCCCTTGCAGTAGCACCACTCCAATGCCTCGTTCGGAAGCATCTGTTTGCACAATAAAGGGTTCATTAAAATCAGGATTATGCAACACAGGGTCCTCACCCAGGGCAGTCTGGATGTCTTGGAAAGGCATCTTTGCTTCCTCTGACCACTGAAGTTGACTGGGGCATCTGGAACCCACCATATCCGTCAAGGCTGCTGCTCTGCCAGAGAAATTAGGAATAAATCAGTTATAAAACCCTGCCATACCAAGGAACGATCTCAATTCTTTCCGTGTTTGGGGTAGAGGACAGTGTTGAATCACTTGAATCTTCTTTACCTGAGGTCTGACCACCCCTCTACCAATGACATAACCTAGATATTCAATTTCAGTCCGTGCTATAGCACATTTTAGTGGATTGATGGTAAGACCAGCTTGCTGTAGTCGCCGCAGAACTTCTTGTAGATGTTGGAGGTGCTGTTCCCAAGTGTCACTATAGATTACAATGTCATCTTGACAAGCGGCCGTAAAAGACAAACCATGTAATATCTGGTCCATGAGCCTCTGAAAAGTGGCAGGAGCCCCATGCAGGCCAAAAGGAAGAACCTTAAAATGGAAGAGTCCCCAAGGTGTTCTAAAGGCAGTCAACTCTCGGGATTGAGGAGTGAGAGGAATTTGCCAATATCCTTTGGCGAGGTCAATGGTGGTCAGATACTGGCTTCGACCTAAACGGTCAATAAGGCCGCTTATACGGGGTGTTGGATAAGAATCAAACTTGGAAACAGAGTTCAAGTACCGGAAATCAATGCAGAAGCGCAAGGTTCCATCCTTTTTGGGGACTAAAACCACCGGATGGCACCACTCACTCTTAGACGTTCGATGATTCCCAACTTCAGCATCGAATCAATCTCTTTCCTCAAGGAGACTTGTAATCGCTCAGGTATTCGATAACTCATTCTTTTGACAACAGCATTGTTTTTCAACACAATTTCATGTTCGATCAATGTTGTGGCTCCCGGGTACTCAGAAAAAAGATCAGAGTGAAAAATTGCTCTCACTTGGGATTGGCGATCCTTGGGCAAATGCTCCAGATCAAGACATTCGGTAACTGGTTGAGGCAAATATTGCTCCTCTAATTCCTCCTCCTCCCTCACCTGTTGAATCATCAAGACTTGAGACTCCCTTTCAGGACAAGGAATCCACTCTTTCAACAAATTAATGTGCAAGATTTTACTAGGCTGTCCCAATCTAGGTATGGAAACTTCATAGTTGGTGCGTCCCAGCTGCCATTGGATCTCAAAGGGACCTTGCCATTTTGCCAATAATTTGCTTTCCTGACTGGGTAACATCACCAACACTTGCTGGCCAGGGTTAAAACTTTGTTCACATGCAGACCGATCATACCATGACTTCTGGGATCTCTGTGCCTCAGCCAGGTGACTTTGAGCCAGCTTTGCCATCATTCCCAACCGTTCTCTCATCTGCATCACATAAGAGATCACGTTTACTGAATCCTCATTACCTTGTGTTCCTTCCCACAGCTCACGAATCAGGGTCAAAGGGCCTCTCACCTCACGTCCATATAATAGCTCAAAGGGGGAGAACCCTGTTGAGGCCTGGAGAACTTCTCTGTATGCAAACAAGAGATATGGCAACCACTGGTCCCAATCTTTGCCGGACTCACTGACGAACTTGCGAAGCATTTGCTTGAGTGTTTGATTGAAACGCTCTGTGAGACCATCGGTTTGCGGATGATAAGGAGTGGAACGTAAACTCTTGATACCCAAAAGCTGATATACCTGCTTTAAAAGAGTTGACATAAAGTTAGTGCCCTGATCAGTAAGGATCTGACTGGGGAATCCAACTCGGGAAAAGAGTTGTATTAAGCAAGTTGCTACGTACTTGGTTTTAATGGACTTCATCGGGAACACCTCAGGATATCTAGTTGCATAATCAGTGATAACCAGCATAAATCTATTTCCAGCTCGACTCCTTTCTACAGGACCCACAATATCCATCCCCAGTCTCTCAAAGGGTGTACCCACAACAGGTAGAGGTTGCAATGGAGCTCTGGAAGGACTTCTCATGGAGACTTTCTGACACTCAGGACAACTTTTACAGTATTGAGTCACATTCCTTCTTAATCCTGGCCAATAGAAGCGTCTCTTGATGCAGGCCAAGGTCTTGTGTTTCCCTAGGTGGCCAGCCCAGGGAATCGAATGACCCAACTGGAGGATTACCTCTCGGACACCTTGTGGCACGACAAGTTGGTTTATTGACTTAAACTGACGATACAGAATACCTTTTAGGAACAAATACCTTTCGGCAGAGGCAGTGTCATCCACATTAGCTGTAGCTTCCTGTTCCCCTTTCTTGAGGTACGGCGCTAGACTGACGTCTTCCTGCTGTAGCTGGATCATATTAGTAGGCACCTGGAAACTCTGAAACGAGTCACACGAGGGATTAGTCGTTGTCTTGGAAACATTATATGCAAGTTTGTCTCGTCGTTTTTCACCACGGGACTTCCGTGACTTTGAAGGTTCCACATCAAAGAAAGGCAAAGTACTGAGTGTGTGTGTGTCGGTTCTTCTTTCTGTTTCTTTTTGGCCCTGGTTACCACAACGTTACAAAGCTGTTCTGACTGCAGTAAATCCAAAAGTACTGGTAGATCATGCCCCAGAATCACAGGATACGGCAAATTATCTGCAACCCCCACATCCATGAGATAAGTCTGTCCCTGTACTTTGATGTAAAGACCCGCGGTAGGTAACAGTTTCTCATCACCATGGACACAGCATATCAGTCTCTGGTCAGTAGAATTAATCAAGGCAGGTGAAACAAACTGTCGGTGTACCAACGTCTGGTCGCTGCCAGTGTCAACCAGAGCATGAAGTTCTTTACCGTTCACTTCCACAGTGGTCATCTTTACGGACAATCCAGGCTTCACTGGAGCTGCATTGCTTCTGGGCACATAACAGACTTGAGAAAGCTTAACAACGTTCTTCGGGCAAACAGGTTTAGTATGACCCTCTTGGCCACACAAATAACAAATAGGCACTTTCTTAGGTGATTTGAGGAACACCGCATCAGCTTTTCCTGCTTCAGGAGGCTTACCAGAGTGGTAGTGCTGAGGTGGATGAAAGACATGGGGCTTTCGAGAATCTCTCCCACCCCGCCAACTCCATAGCTGGTTCTTTCCTCGTGCAGCAACAAATATGTTCGCCAGGGATGCAGCCTCAGCAGCAGTATTGGGTCCCCACTCCCGAATTCATACCTGAAGCTCAGGAGAGAGCATTCGTAGGTACTGCTCAAGAATAATTATTTCTCCAATTTCCTCAACAGTTTTACCTCTAGGTCGAATCCACTTCCCATACAGCTCCTTCAGCCTGGCATAAAGTTCATTAGGACTCTCAGATGATTCAACCTCGAGAGAACGAAATCTTTGTCGATAATTTTCTGAATTAATGTCATACTTTCCAGAATAGCTGACTTAACCCTCTCATAATCCAGCGAATCATCAATGTCCATAAGCACATATGCCGCTCAGGCCTTACCAGTCAGTAGGGGAATCAGTCGGAATGCCCAGTCAGCCTTAGGCCAATCACATGCTGCAGCAATCCTCTCAAAGGTTATCAGAAAATGTTCTGTCATCAGAGTCACTTAACTTTTCCATTCGGGGTTCTTTGATCCAGGACTGACCTCTGTCTTGGTCCACGTGGTGAAGTAGTCTTCCCCTCCTTCCAGAAAATGGTCGATCAAGATCAGGGTCACCATCCTGCCCTGCCTCTGGACTTGGATTCATTGAACGTGGACCAGGGGTGGGTGGAGTAGGAATGCGAGCTTGTACCTCCATCTGAAGTAAGCCAAACTGGTGCTGCAACGCCTTAATCGTCGTTCTTGTTCCTTTTGTTCTTGGGCCCTCCTGGCCTCTCGAGCATCTATCTGTGCCATTTGGGCCCGGAACAAACTCGTCAAATCTGCCAGCGTTGGCTCCTGCCCTCCAGACTCCTCTGGAACAATCTCCTCACCATTCTCTATTGTCTCCACCTCTCCTTCCTTTACTTCCCTTGGTATCATTATTTGTGCCCCTCTTCTTCCAGGCCGACTCATGGCTCAAAAAAGACACAGGGAGGATAAAAATGGGGAAGAAAAAAAATAGGAAACCTGTGTCCTCTGCGGACCCCACTTCTGACACCATATGTGAGGGACAAAGCAGTCAAGGGGAAAGGACACAGGATTTCCGATCAAAAAAAATGATTTATTAAATACACAAAATAAAGTCAGGTCTGGGCTCATAACAAAAAAGGGTCAACTGAACAGAACCAAACTTAACAGAAATCAAACCAACCAAACCAACATGACCCCCTTAATGACACACATGAGGAACTTATATACACAAAGGACTAGTCCATTAAACACACAGGGGACAACACAATCATCACTTAACAATTACAATGAATAAAATGTAATTAACTCAAATTATCAATAAAGGTAAAAAAATAAACTTACTCAAGTAATTATAATAGAAAATAAACACGTAATCTGTAAATAGAATAAACAAAACTAACGTAATCAATCATAACCACCCCCTGCTAAATGGCAACATGGGGGGGGGGGGTGACAGTTAAGAGGTTAATATATGAAAATAAACATTGTTATTTAACATTTCAACAACTTTTTATAACACATTAAAGATTAACTCGCGCTCAATCTTCCTCGACGTCTCTGAATTCCCTTCCCCCACGGAAGATCTCTCATGTGCAGGAACACCACACTCATATAAGCAACTAAATCAACCATACACTCAACACTACTACACGACTGTTATTACCACAGATTCAAAAGTTAATATTAAACTGGAAATGTTCTTTCTTTAACAGTTTAATCGACTATTTCTCCCTCTGTGTGACTCTCTCAAACTGCGCTCTCCTTCAGTCTGACGCGCTCTCTCTCATCTTCTTCTTCTTCTTTAATGGTGGATTGCAAACAAATTTTAGGTGCATACCGCCACCTACTGTACTGGAGTGTGTATCATCATGTCATTTAATAATTAGTTAAATTCTATTCCACAACCTTGTGTCTTTTAAAAATTTAAATAGTGCTTTCCTGGTCATTCTTACATCCTCTCTCTCTCCTTCTGATCCCAGTATCCCTACCAGATTCCACTCCCGCCCTGTCTGCTGAACCTTATCTTTAAATACCCGTCTTTCCACCTCATTCAATGTACAGTACAATAATATGTGGTGGTAACACTTTACAATAAGGTTCATTAGTTAACATTAGTAAATGCATTAACTAACATGAACTAACGATAAGCAATGCATTAGTTACAGTGTTTATTAATCTTTGTTAATGTTAGTTAATACAAATACAGCTGTTCATGGTGCTTTCATGTTAGTTCACAGTCCATTAACTAATGTTAACTAATACAACCTTTGATTTTAATAACGTATTAGTAAATGTTGGAATTAATATTAACTAAGATTAATAAATGCTGAAGAAGTATTGTTCACATATTGTACATGTTAACTAATGTAGTTAACTAATTAACCTTATTGTAAAGTGTTACCTATGTGTTCAGCATCTTCTTTAACACCACAGTTCTGACATTTCTCACTATTCCTTTTGCCTATTAAAAATAATGTGCCATTTAGTCCTGTGTGATCCACCCTTAGCCTTGTCATTATAATTTCCTCTCTCCTGTTTTTTTTTCATGTAATTTTTAATACTGACAGATTTTTGTAATTCATAATATTTCCTTCCTTTCCTATCTTCTTCCCACCATTTCTGCCATGTTTCAAGTCCTTTCCTCTTAACCACCGCTTTTCCTTCACCTTTTCCTAGTGGAATTGTAACTGTTATTACCTTTAGCAATGCCTCTTTTACCAGTGTATCTGCAATCTCATTCCCTTTTATCCCCATGTGCTGGTATCCAACAAAACTGAAGATCTATGCCACCCCGATGCAATCTTAACAAACTATGATAAAGTTCTATTAGTAGATCTTCTCTGACCGATATCATTGACTGAATACTTTTTACCACCCTATCTGGTCTGACCTCTTCAACCCACTGCAATGCAATAATGACTGCTACTATTTCTGCTGTATATACAGATAACCGGTCAGTTAGTCTTTTGGATAAATTTATTTTAAAATCTGGAATATGAATACCAGCTCCCACACATTCCTGTTTATTCTTGGTTGTGTCTGTGTAACTCTTTAAATAATCAAAATAACTGTTTCTCATGTAATTGCTTGTTTTAATTCCCACTTCCTCCATTCTCCATTCTCTTTTCTTTTCCATGATATTAATATCAGTCTTTACTTCTGGGAAAAGCCATGGTGGTATATTACTTACTGGATTGGCCGTGGTGAAATCTAAGGCTTCCATTTCATATTTTTCATATTTTTCATATTATCGGCTTCCATCCGATATTTTGCATACTCCCAACATTCATGAATTGTATCTTTTGTTGGATTTTCTTTCCCACTTCCTTTTAGTCTGATCGCTCTCTCTCATCTGCGCATGCACACAGTCTTAAAGGGGACAGCGCACGCAGCTGAGTCAAAGGGCAAATCAACAGGGAAATTAATCAAATACCAGGCTATTCCTGCCCTGGTTACATGTAGAATAGGATTTGTGCACCTGCAATGAAGAATTTAAAAAGGTGTAACTGATGTGTTGTGTTTGTGAGAGAGAAAGCAAAGAAAAAGAGGATTGCAACTCATAAAGCATTTTCTCGAAGACTAAAAATCTACAAATTGCACTGTTATAGGGACTCTGTTTTGCTTCAATATTACTAGATATAATACAGTGTCAATCTTATTAACTACTATTTATTTTGTATAAAATCATATACAATATACCAGTCAAAAGTTTGGAAACATTATGGAAGAAGTCTATTCTGCTTATCAAGCTTGCATTTATTTGACAAAAAAAAAAAAGAAAGTAACATTGTGAAATTTTATCATAATGTAAAATAATTGTTTTTTTCCCCCAAAGACTTATAGTAGCTAAAAAAGTATTTATAGTGAAACAGATTAATTGTGAACAAGATCTATTGTTGTAGATTAATAATGCCCTGTGTGTGCGGGCTCTGTGTGTGCGGGCCCTGTGTGGGCTTAGTGAGGGCTTCCTTGGGGGCTAAGCGAGGGCTGCCCATGCAGGGCCAATGTTTTGTGGGCTCAGTGTGTGCGGGCCCTGTGTGGATTTAGTGAGGGCTAAGTGAGGGCTGCCCATGCAGGCCCAACGTTTTGCCAATGAGCAAATTCTCATGGGCCCTGTGCTAGCAGCCTGCAGGGGGCCCTTAGGCTAGCCCTAAGTGGGCCCGGAAAGGGCCAGTGCAGGCTTGTTTGCAGGGCTTGTCAGTGTGAATGATATAAACCAATCCCTATCTCTATATACGATGTGCTGATGCAGAGATATAGATCTTGCAAAATGGTTGCTAGGGTACTCTGGTTGCAAGGGAGTGGCTTGGCAGCTGCCTATGATGATACTCCAAAGACTGCATGTTAGTGTGAATGATATAAATTGTAACAGTGGCGCACCCTTGCAAAAGGATTTTTTAACTTTGAAATTAATTAATTCAGGCGCCTGGTAGATTTAAGTCTACCACATTTAATTATTTAGGCCGGATAGCTAAAAAACCACCAATTACACACAAAACACAAGGTATGATAAACCCATACAAAAACATTCCACCAAAGAGATTCAAAGTAAATATTTATATTCTTCTCAAAACAAACAGAAGAAATAACATTTCATGATGAATGAAGGTTGTGTGGTGTAGGTTCGCGTTACTCAATCCATGATCTCGATGAGAGTCCTCAAATGCAAAAAACACGAACATTTACATTTAAATGCAGATCGTCATTCTCAAAAACATAATCGCGTAACAATACAACAACAAAACAAAAGTGCTCGCTCTGAGCGTGGATTGAATGAGCTTGAATGTATGCGTGTGTGTGTGCAGTCGTGTGGAGGTGTATGTGTGTGTTATGTTCGTCAGTCGGGAAAGCACCACAGTTGTAGATTTTAGACTAAAGTTTGGGGTGAGCACCAGAGACGGTAAGGCTTTGGGGACGATCAATGTGTTGCGGTTGGTATCTGAAAGGTTCCAAAGATACATGGCAAGAAACCACTTTGGCTTGCTCTCTCAACCAACTGGGAAACACCAACCGCTGCAGACGCTCCATGCTCCGAGTCTACCAGCTTCACCCGTCAAGTTCACTTCCACAACAAATCCTTAGTAGCAAGAGGAGGATTCAAGTGTAAACGAAGAAAAACTTGAACTGTGACTACTGACTGTTCCACTGCTGCCTTCTCATTTACCGACCTTCCTTCATTTCCTTTCCGCTACCTTTTTATACCTGCTGTGTCATCCTCTGTCTGTCTCCTGATTCGTTAGTCGTATTTCTTTCATATATTAATTAAAAGTGTGTGTTTGTCCCGAAATGATCACAACACCAACACCCATGACTCTGTGACATTCAGACTGAAAGATATCCCTCTTTGGATTTTGGTTGATAAGGTGCTTGACAGTGGTCGCTAGGGCGTGGCTAGGAAGTGTTGAGGTGATTCATGATTGGCTGTTTGCTGCCCGAGTCGAACTAGACATCCCTCATGTTTGTATGACAATGCAGTCCAGAGATATCCCTCCGATGTCTTTTAATGGAAGTCTGTGGAACTTGTTGCTAAGGTGCTCAACAATGGTTGCTATGGAGGGGCTAGGAAGTTTTGAGGTGATCCATGATTGGCTGTTTGCTGCCCGGAGTCAAACGAGACCACCCTCATGTTTCTATGACAGTTCAGTCCAGAGATATCCCTTCGATGTCTTTCAATGGAAGTCTATGGAACTTGTTGCTAAGGTGCTATAAATCATTGCTAGGGCGTGGCTTAATAGCTTCACAATGATCTTGATTGGTCGTCTGAGTAAAATGAGCCCACCCCTTGTCTCACAAATTCCCCATGCAATTTACCATGGCAGGAAAAACACATGCATTTTTTTTCAAGGGCAACTTTGGGCTGCTTCTAGTCCCCAGGGGTGCAACTTTTACCCCATTGTGAGGTATGATCTTACAGAGCCAGTCAGCCTCTTCAAATGTGGTAAATTTAATTACTGAAATCCTCGCTCAGAGCTATGACTCGTCAAAGTTTGTTATAATGTTAAAGAGCCCCTATCATAGCATTTGAAATGTTCCTATTTTTGTTTTAGGAGTTCCCAAAAACAGTTAAACGTGCATGCAAGGATAAAAAAAAAACACTTTATTTGTCTTATAATATGCATTTATTTTTAACTGATTTGCTCAACGACTCCCAAATGATTCGTTCGACGATTCATTTTCCCAAACACCTCCTTTTAGTGACGCGAATCTGCGGCGATTGGTCAAATGACCCAGTCAGTTGTTATTGGTAAACCGTAGGCAGAGACTGTCGGCAACGGAACGCCCATAACCAGGATTATAGCTTGTCAAGTGTTGAAAAAGTGTTTGAACAAACGTACAGAAAAAGTGCACTTTCCACACGGTCCCTTACTCGCGTCTCCGTCAAGACCACGCTTTCCCGGGGGAAACTCAAATTGCGGGGGGTTTTGCGGGGCAGTGCTTATAGAGTGAAGTCATATTTGGCTAAGTCGTTTAGGAGGTAATTGCCATTTTTCAATGAATGTCTGGTAAATATCAAAAACAAAACTAACAAAACGACAATAACTTTATATATGGTGCACTTTCAGATAAAAATCTTAGCAGGATGTTTTCATTCCCTTAGGCTTAGAGCTATATTCCACACTACATGAACAGTCTTTTTCAAAAGTCCATGATAGGTGCTCTTTAAGTTTATGGGATTTTTTGGCTGCCTTTTCGCCCCTGGGGCGAACATCGTACCCCCAATCGCTTAGAAAGTATACTAATCGCTTAGTCATAGCACACCATTCCCGAACAATCCGCACGATTTGATGCCTGATTAGGTCTGTGACAAAAGCTGCGGGAGGAGTAGCGTGTCAAAAAAGCAGCGGAATAAAGAACATAATAATAAGCATGGAGGATAACAATAGTGATGCCTCGCCTTTGGCAAGCACCACTAATAATAAGTTTAAATAGGATTTCTCAAGCCAACTTAATAATAATAATAAGAAGAAGTTTAAATAGGATTTCAATAAGTTGGCTTTCTCAAGCCAACTTAATGAGTTTAAATAGGATTTCAGTAAGTTGGCTTTCACAAGCCAACTTAATAATAGGTTTAAATAGGATCTCAGTAAGTTGGCTTTCTAGAGCAAACTTAATTAAGCATGTCTAAGTGTTCCACAATTAGAGATGTGTAAGTACATGATAGAAGTAGATAAGGCACTCTGTCACATGTGTATTCCTTCACCTCTTACCAAAAAGAATTCTGTAATATCTCCCATGTTTCCACATATGTTCAAAACCAGCGCTGCCAGTTACCCACAGAGAGGAGAGGGATCAGAGAAGGTGAAAAAGAGGGGAAGAATCACAGTAACCCCTAAGGGCTGGCTCTGGCGGAGGAACTGAGAGGTGTTTGGCTTGTGTTGCATTCTGGGGGAGTACAGTGTCTCCCCGAAGGAGGCTATAAAAAGACAAAAGAGGCAGCAGGCCATGTGGAGTGACTGTTGAATGTGAGTGAACACCCACTCCAAATCCCCTGCTACCAGAGACACACAGTTATTATACAGCACACACATATAAAGCGGACACACAGAGAGCTGGAAAAGTAGAGTCATTAGCGCCCTCTTACTTACATAAGGGATGTAAATAGAGATCAGTGCTCTGCTTTAAGAACATCAATGGAGAATTTGAGACTCAATCATAAGGTCTCACTGCACTTAGCTTTCTCTCTCTCTCTCTCTCTCTCTCTCTCTCTCTCTCTCTCATGCGTGGGTGTTTGCTGAGTGAGTGGAGTGTGAATTTCTAAGGTCTGATTTGAAGTGTTGTTTCTCTCATTGTTTTCACTTAAGTTGTTTCACTTTAGAGACCTTATGTGCCTGAGAAACAAGTGTTCAGCCATCTTCAGAATTTTGTCTTTGAACTTTTTTTTTTTTTTTTTTTTTTTGCGGTAGTTTGTTGTGATGGCCATTTTTCTTAAAGATGCCCTTGAATTTGAAATTGAATTTATCTTGGTATAGTTAAAAACAAGAATTTTGAAAAGCACCCCTGAAAAATAGGCAAATCTCCACGTAACACCAACTGTGACGCAACAGTAGGGATCATTAATATGTACGCCTCCAAAAATTTGCATATGCCAGCCCATGTTCAATGGCAGGCGGAACTGTGCATCCGAATCATCGGAAGTTTTGTTTGTTTCTTTTTTATTCATACGTCGTCATTATATCATTTACACATAATTTCAGAAGGAACAATGGTCATATGTAGGTCGTGTGAAATGTGGAACCCCAGAGAAGCTACTAAAAGCTTTTAGCAGGGGGCCCAATAACATACAACATATAATATACGTTCTATATAAAGTAAGTTCTTCAGGTGAAGAAACAAATGAGGATCATAGGAAAATTGGCAGATCATGGAAAAAAAATGTTATGTTCCAGGCTGTGCAGGGGATGTGAAGACTTTTCATACCCTTCCCATAGAAAAATGTCAACAGGCGTGGTTTATGTTTTTGAACAATCAGATACCGCAACAGTTTGATTCAAAGTTGTTAGTTTGCTAAGCCCATTTCACCACAGACTTATTTTCTAACCTGGGACAATATCAAGCAGGCTTCTCAGCGTCTCATACTGAAGATTCAATTCCAACCATGTTCTCGCTAGAGGTAAGTAGTGATTTTATAAACAATAATTTACACTGTCTTATCTACGTAGATCCAGCACAAGATTCTCTTTCTCCTATGTGGACATCGGGAAGCAGTCTCGTTTGTCTGTCAAAATAGGCTTTTTGCTTGTCTTGTCTTAGTTTCAGTTTGTCTTGGATCTGGATGTTGCTCTCGGGTGACAACAAGGTGACTGAGGTAGGTATTTTGGATTTCAACCGACGTCCCATTAGTAACTGTACTGGTGAGTACCCAATACCATCCAATGGCGTGTTTCTGTATTCCAACAGAGCAATGTAGGGGTCACTTTGCCACTCTGAGCTTTCTTTAACAAGCTTTTTATGGTTTGAACTGCTCGTTCAGCTTGTCCATTCGACTGTGCGTGTCCTGGGCTGGAAGTCATATGTTCAAATTCCCACACTTTTGAAAAGTTACGTAACTCTGCTGCAACTGCTGGCATACTGTGGACCATTGTCCGAGACTACAGTATCTGGTATACCATGCCTTGCGAACATCGATTTCATGGCTACAATTACACTCTGAGCAGTTGTGTCAGACAGTTTGCTGATTTCTGGGAATTTAGAGTAGTAATCAACAAACAGTAAGTAATCTGAACCATTGTGATGGAATAGATCTGTGCCAATTTTTGACCAAGGTCTTCCTGGTATTGGATGTGATATCAATGGTTCTCTTGGATTACTGTTTTTGCGTGTGTTGCACACTGAACATTGGGAGACAAACTCTTCAATCTGCATTGACATGTTCGGCCAATACAGAACATCTCTGGCTCTTTCTTTGCATTTTACAACTCCAAGGTGTGATTAGTGAATTTTCCTCAGCATTTCTTGTCTCAGCTTGTTTGGAACTATGAGTTTTGCAGATTTAAAAAGAAGTCCTGATGTAAAGCTTATTTCTTCTTTGAATGTCCAGCACGCTTGAATCAATTTCGGAACATCACTTTCCTTGGGCCATCCATCCATGGTCATTTTGCGCAGTAATTGCATTTCCTGATCAGCAGCCGTTGTAGTGCGGAAAACACATAGCTTTTCTTCAGACACAGGCAGATGTTGTTATCCAGCTCTATCTCTAGCTCTTGACCAAGCAAGTCTTCTGTTTGCTCATTCAGATATGCACGACTTAGTGCATCAGCAATGTGCATCTCTTTACCTGGTTTGTAGGATACCTTTAGGCTGTACCTCTGAAGTCTGAGAAGCATGCGCTGCAATCTGGGTGGAGCTTGGTGCAGTGATTTCTTGAAAATAATTTCTAGTGGTTTGTGATCACTTTCAACTTCCACTTCCTTGCCGTAGATATATTGATGAAACTTCTCACATCCATAAACTATGGCAAGTAGCTCTTTTTCAATTTGTGCGTATCTTTTTTGATCATCCGTGAGCACACGTGATCCATAAGCCACTGTTTTTTTATCTTGCAGAATGACTGCTCCGATGCCTTCTGAGCTGGCGTCAACTGAAAGTGTCACTGGTTTCAAAGAATTTCAGTGTTGGAGCATTTGTCAGCAAGATCTTCATTTTTGTGAAGCTTTCTCTTTGCTCTTCCTCCCAGTGCCACTGAACGTCGTCTTCGAGCAGATTTCGAAGCGGAGCACCTGACATCAGACAGATTTGGAAAAAATTGGGACAGGTATTGCACCATGCCCATGAATCTCATGAGTGCTTGTTTGTTTTCAGGAGGTGGCCTTTGCACGATGGCTCTCACCTTTTCATCATCTGGCTTAAGACCTTCTTCTGAGATGATGTGTCCAAGATATTTTATTTTTGATGTTCTTATATGGCACTTGCTTTTGTTTAGTTTTAGATTCCATTCTCTTGCTCTTTCCAGCAGCTTGAGGAGTCTTTGATCATGTTCTTGTGTTGTCTCGCCCCATACTAAGATGTCATCAATGACGTTGACCACACCTTCTAGACCTTCCAACATCTGCGTGACCGCACGCTGGAAGACTTCACTGGCTGAAGACACAACAAATGGTAAGCGAAGAAATCTGTACCTCCCTTCAACCGTGTTGACTGTGAAGAGTTTCGAACTCTTATCATCCAGTTTTTTTTTGCCAGAAGCCTTGATTTGCGTCTAGGACTGAGAATATCTTTGCTTTGGGCATGCTGGATACCACTTCCTCCACTGTCAGTAAAGGGTAATGCTCATGTTTTATTGCTTTATTAAGGTCTTGTGGATCTATGCATATGTGTATGTTGTTTGGTTTCACCACTGTTACCATGCTGTTCACCCACTCAGTCGGTTCGGTTTGCTTTACAATTACTCCCATGCTTTCCATCTTGTGTAGCTCTTCAACTATCTTGTCCTTGAGTGCTACAGGAACCTTCATTGGTGGATGAATCACTGGTGAGACATTGGGGTCTGTTTTGATGTGATGCTCAATTGGTAAACACCCAAGGCCAGAAAACAGCTTGTCAAAGTTTTTTAAAGGGTCATCTTCGATCTTTACATCATATATTCTTCTCACCATTCCTAGTTTTTCACAGGTTGTGCGTCCAAGAAGTGCAGGTACGTTACCATTGACCACTTGAAATTAAATATTATGCTTTTGGTTTCTGTAGGTGAAGGTAAGTTGAACTTGTCCCACAGGTGACATCTTGTGGCCAGAATATGTAATTAGGTGACAGGTGGATTTTTGTAGTTTTCTTTGAGTTTCCAGTGACTTGAACACATTGTTGGGTATTACATTACATGCTGCCCCTGTGTCTAATTTAAATGTAACGTTCTTGTTGTTTATTTTCAGGCTTTCAGTCCATTTGTCTTTTTCATTCTGTGTTTCAGTGGTGACTGTGTGCACATTTTCATTGTTTGCACATCAATGGTTCCAACAAAGAAATCATCTTGCTCATCACTTTGTTCACCTTGTTCTACAGTCTGTATTTTCCTGGTGGAGACTTGCATTCTGCACATTTTCGCAAAATGGTTTCTTTTGTTGCATGCTTTGCAAATTTGTCCATAAGCTGGGCATTTTTTGTATTCATGTTGGTAACCACATCTTGAACATTTCATGGTTGCTTTGTGGTGATTTTCCATTGTTGGCTGTTTAATCCTCTGTTCACTTTGCACTGTTTTTCCTCATTTTTTCTTTATGTTTTTGACACTGCTTATTTTGTTCACAGCTATTTCTTCAACTAGCATTTTCATCTGGCTTGACGTTAGCTCGTTGGCCCGGCAGGTGTCGATTGCTTTTTCCAACGTGAGGTCTGCCTCACGCAACAATCTTGCACGCACATTGTTGTCTTTTATCCCGCATACGACGATTCTATCCCTGATAAGTGAATCAGTCAGATCGCCAAATTCACATTCTTTCGCCTTGTGTTTAAGATCGGTGACGTATGAATCAATTGTTTCTTCAGAACTTTGCGATCTCGTAAAAAACATGTGGCGAATGTACGGCAGATTCTTTCTGGGCTCGCAATATTCTTTGAATTTCCTTTTTAATGCATTTATTTTATTCACCTCTTCCTCCGTGAACTGGAATGTATTGTACACTTTAATGGCTTCTTCACCCGCAATATGAAGAAAGGTAGCACACTGCACTGTCTCTGATTTTTCTGCCACGCCACTCGCAATGAGGTACAACTCGAATTTCTGAAGCCATACCTTCCAATTCTCCGCCAGATTGCCGTGAAGAGACAAAGCTGATGGTGGCTGCAGTAGCGACATCTTTTCAGTTGTACTTTTCTTTTCTTCTTCTTTTATTTTATTTTAATCCATCTTCTGACACCATGTTTAGTATGTTATACACTTTAAGTGAAGAATGACACAGACACGAGGTGACTTTCATCGTGGGGTCTCCATTCTTTTTACTTAACTGAACTCCTCACTGAACATGACGTCATCCCGGTACGGGTAGCCTAGCTGTACAAAATACATGACACTCGACGCGTCCGCACGAGCGTGAGGTTGTGCGGCAAAGATGACGCGTTCGGTGCGCAAGACCGACCCCAGTCCCCTTGGCTGTGTGCACGGCTTTTTTTGTCGCGGCGCCACATCTGAGGATGAACGACTTCAAGCCGAATCTGCCCGAGCATGTACGTCTCACCCATAGACAGTAAGGTCTCACCATACCGGCACGCAGTTTGCGTGTCTAAACTGCAAAGTTCATTGAATTTTTTTTTCATTTTTTTTTTTGTTAAGGTTTTGTTTACTGTGTGTGATTTATATAATGGAAAACACATTCACTGATAGTTGTCTTGCTGTTAAATTTTAAATAAACATAGAGCAAGTAGCTAATCAGATTGTCTGCTGGTTTATTCAAACAGACGAACGTTGCTCTGCATACATCATCTCCTTCAGCGCTCTGATTGGTTTTAGGTCTATCCAGTTGCGCCTTTGAGACATTTGAGCTATGTCCGTTGGTGACACCCCTCTGGAAATGATTTGTCTATGAAGCTTTGCCAGACCATAACTCAGTTAGAAACTGAGATGGTCTGGTTTTAACCAGGCTACACTGTAAAAAGAAAAGGTGCCTGGAGGAACCTTTTGGGGTTCTTCACTTTGCCACGCCGGCGGAACCGTCTGTAGATCCTCTAGGAACCCTTTAAAAAAGGGGCAGTTCTCTGAGGAACCACCCAGGTTTCCTGAGGAACTCTTATATTAAGCACTGTGTGGAACCGCTTTGGGTGCCTCCAGGAACCAATTTTTATTTATTTATTTATTTATTTATTTAAACAAACTGAACCAAATACAAGGTAAGAATTGTTTCTTATATATTTTAGATCCATTTTAATACACACACTTTCATGCACTTGGGAAAAGAAGCTAGTAATCCACAAGTTTCCTACGCCCCATGAGGCCTTGCGTCAAAAGTGGGCGCGACTTCCGGTTTGAAGTAAACAAAGCGCTACTTGACATGCTTGACACTCGTTCATTCAACAGTTGACAGTCATTCAAGTTATAGCGATCCAAACTAGCTAACGATGTGGGAACACAACCTCAACCAAATTCAAAAGGGTGAAATAACAGTACCTTTACCCTCCACAGTAGTTGATTGGCAGTATTATAATAACATTATTAATAATCAATACTCATCAAGGCATGGTGACAGACAGTTGTGCGAGCTGACAAACAATTAAAATAAAAAATACACACTTAGTCATTGTGCTTTGGAGTTTATTCAAAATTATAAATGAATGTGCTACTTGAATACATTAACTGGCACATTTGGTATTCTGTCACCTCAGGCTTTGATCCTGAGTTTAGGTGTAACATCAGTAGCGATCAGCCAAACACATGCTGAGAGAGTTTATAGAATATTAAGATTTTAAACAAATGTACACAGGATGATTCGTTGTCTTTTGGGAGGTAGGAAAGGAAACTTCAGTCGTTGGTAGGATCACTGTGATTTCGCTTTCAGCTTATGTTCAAAACAATCACGTTTAAGCCACTGAACTAGTTTAATCCGGTTATACATACAACCGCGAACAGCACATGATGTCCCTGAGCTTCGTAACGACATCTCTCATAAAGATTGGCGTCTTTAAATAGTAAAATAATTCTCCGAAAAACAGCTAGCCTCTTCGCTAACTAACACACAAAATACCATTGGAATGCTACTTCCGCCGCGTCACCGGAAGTTTCACCCACTTTATTTTTTACATGAGCGCCCCTCGGAAACTTGTGGATAGATTAATATCAATGAATAGAATACACAAACAAATAGTATAATACATAAGCAACATGAATAATCAACAATGTACTGTATAGAGGATATAATGTTGTTGAACTATGAACCACTGCTGTCAAAGATAAAAAATAATGTGGACAAATGGGAACAGCTGAAACTCTCTTTGTGGGGTAAAGTAAATATTGTTAAAATGATTATTGCTCCGCAGTTCAATTATATTTCCATGATGATCCCTGTGAACATCCCAGACCCTATCTTTAAAAGATATGACAAAATTGTCAAGGACTTTTTATGGGAAGGAAAAAGACAGAGGATTAAGATGACCAAGTTGACCTCCCCAAGAGACAAAGGGGGCCTTGGACTACCTGATGTGAGGATGTATAATATCGCTTTTGAAATGGCCAAACTGGCTAAATATTGGGGCGAGACAGATTCTGAGTTGGACTGGATCAAGATAGAACAGAAACTGGCCTCACCATTTCACCCCATTAGCATTTTTTCACAATGCTCTGGAGGTAAATGGGACTCAAATCCAGTGACAATACATTCAAGACATGTTTTGGGCAAAATTCATAAAGGGTGCAGGACTTCACATTATAAACAATCATATGCATCATTGTGGAATAACCCTGAAGTTCGTATAGGTAAAGTGGGGGTGTTTTGGAAACAATGGCAGCTTAAAGGGGTAAATCTAATTGGCGATTTGTATGAGAACGGACTTTTTATGTCATATTCTGAATTGGTGAAAAAATACAATATTGGAGGTCAAGGAAACTTTTGGAAGTATCTGCAGATTAGACATTGTGTTAAGAACAAATTTAATGCAAGTAATAATCCTGTTTATGCCTTGAGTTGCCACGTGTAGCTCAGAGTGCTTCTATGTGTTACAAATCAATGCTTAGTGTAACTGCAGATACCTGTAACAACCTGAAAACAATATGGCAGAAGGATATGGGCATTAATATCAATGATGATGACTGGCGGTACATAATATCTAATGTGGGTAAGAATATAAGGAAAGTTAGGGGGAAATTCATTCAATACAAAATAATACATAGATATTATTACACACCATCTAGGCTTTACAGGATGGGGATAGCTGGAAATAATCTATGTTGGAAATGCAATGAAGAAGAGGGTACTTATTTACATATGATTTGGGAATGTTCTTTAGTTCACCCATTCTGGTGTAAAATTCTGGCAATACTTGAAGAGTGGATGGGGTCCAATTTACCTGTGGAACCACGATTATGCCTTCTTGGAAATAAACCAATGATACCCAACATAGAAAAAAATAAATTTACCCTTATTAAGATTGGCTGTATTACAGCTGCCAGGATGATTTTGCGAAATTGGAAATGCCCCAAAACCCCAGACCTTAAAGACTGGGTTGATGGGATGATTGAAATTGCTTCATATGAGAGCATGTTGGGGAGACTGCATAATGAGGGAGAAATTAAAAAAACGTGGGACCATTTTTGGCAGCATATAAAAATGGTGTAAATAGGACTGCTCAATAACTGTTTAATTTTCATGTGGTTTTGTTTTGGTTGTATGCCACTGATGGGGACTAGTGGCGGAATGTGTATGTCACCATCCCAGGACTCTCTGTGTGTTTTGATTCACCACGTGTTCCCCTCGTCTGAGTTCTCCGCCCTCATCTGTTACCATGGACACTAATCACCTCCCGCACAGCTGACTGTCATTTGTTAATCATCTTCACTGTGTATTTAGTTCCTGCCTGCCTTCACTCCCTTGTCCGGTATTGTTTGTGTGTTACACGCTGTCATCCTGTCTGCCTGTTCCTGAGTTCCATGTATTAAAACCAGTGTTAATGCTATCTTCCTCCTTGTCTTCCTTGGTCTACCCCGTGACAGAATACCGGACCAAAATTCAAGATGAATATTGATTTCATCTCACTAGCAGAGTCGTCATCGAATTTTGTGTCGTTCTCTAGAGACTTTGTTTCACTTGCACTCTCCAGCCCCCTCGATGACGAAACCCTGAAGACCCTGTTCTGGATCGGGGCCACATTCCACCAGCACTTCGACCTCCCAGACACCTCTAACCTGAACTGGAAGGAGGCCGTTTCCCGGTGTCTGGAGAGCGTCGAAGCCCGATCCAGAGCACTGCCAGACCCAGAGCCGGAATTACCGCCCTCGACCGCGGAGATCTCGTGCGTGCCCCCCGCAGACGGAGAGCTACCACCCGCCACGACGCGTCAACCAGTGCCCGAGACGAAGAGGACAGAGTTGACCCTTGCCCCGGAGGAGGAGCTCTAACAGGAGTCTGACCAGGGGTGTGAGCCCACAACATCTGCGGACGAGGGGACTAGTTTCCTGGAACTGGAGGACTGGCTGATGAAACCCAGGACTCTGGATATCGTTCCCGCCCTATCCCACTCGTCTTCTGCATCTCTTTCTGATTTTGAATCGTCCTGCGACGACTTCTGTCCTGCCGTCTGCCTGATTCACTCCATTCCATCTCCGTTCCCAGTCAGTCCTCCAGCCCCGCCGCTGCTGGATGTGCGCAGCCCTGCACCATCTCCGTGGGGAGTCCCCGACGTCGAGCAGCAGGTCAGCCCACCATCCGCAGCGCCTGTGTTCGATGATCCCACGGCTTCGCCTCCAGCCTCGGTCCTCTGCACTCCATCTCGGCCAGTCGACCTGTCGGCTCCATCTTGGCTCCACCCACCTGCGCCTCCACCTGAGACCCTCGAAACATCGGCTACAGCGGGTTCCCTCGTCCTGCCGGCTCCCCCCTTGGTCAGTCATCACTCTGCCTGCGCCACGGACTTGCGGTCAGTCTACTACGTTTGATCCCTCCACCCCTTTGGCTTCAGCGGGCTCCTCCTTCCCTGTGGCGTCTCCTCTGTCCTCCCTCACTCCACCTCCACCTCAGCTCTCGGGCACTCTGGCTACGGCTCCAGCACTCGTCGCCGCGACGTCGCCGGGGTCTCCCATACCGGTGACGTCGCTTGAGTCCACCGGCTCTCCGTCTGCGCCGAGAGATCCTGCCACCGAGTCTCCGTCGATCATTCCCCAGCTACCGTCAGTCCCCTCGCCATCTTCCCTCCGTCTTCTCTGCCATCGGCTGTCGGTACTGGGAGGCTCTGGGTCTGCGCCACCGCGCCATCTCCATCTAGGCCGCCAGGGAATCGTCATCGTCCCCTCACCGTCCCGTCACTCCAGCCTCTCTTCTGTGTTTCACCATCGTCTCGTCCTCCACCTCCCCCGGTTCCCCCTCCGTCATTTTGCTACGGAGCGAGGTCGCGCTTTGCCAGAGGGGGGCGATCTGTCACCATCCCAGGACTCTCTGTGTGTTTTGATTCACCACGTGTCATCCTGTCTGCCTGTTCCTGAGTTCCATGTATTAAAACCAGTGTTAATGCTATCTTCCTCCTCGTCTTCCTTGGTCTACCCCGTGACAGTGTAATTGTAAAGGTGATTACTGAATAATGTGATGTACTATGATGTTTTGACTGTTGAACAATAAAAAAAGTTGAATTACAAAAAAAAACAAAACAATGTACTGTATATACAATAGGGTATACAAGAAAAGACATCTCAACAAAATGCATGGAAACACATCCCATTAATTAAAAAACAATTAAGTTAAGTTGTGTCAATGGACTTTTTTGCCTGTGTAATTTCACAAATTTCACAAATGTGACCGCACCTACTTGCTGCAACATGAAATGCCATCATAATTAAAATCTTCACAAGGGACATGTGAGGTTAACGAGTTAGAAAAGTACAATTTTCCGTTTGTTTTTCCTCTTTACTGGTGGATGGTCCAGGCACTTCAATGATTTTCAGGTCTACAGGAAGATTTTATTTTTCTTGTTCAAACTTGTATTTACAGAGGTGCCTGCAAAGAATCAACATTACTGTCTGCAGTGTTATTAAAGTGATAGTTGTGAACTTAAAATAATTCCCTCAGCCTTGTGACATTCCGAACCTGTTTGACTTCCTGTCTGTGGAACCCAAAAGCAGATCTCAGGCGTAATGCAACCCCAGTCATCATTCAGTTTCACTGCCGGAGACAAGCAGAACAAAACTGTGTAAATCATTCATGAAACCATTCTTATGTAAATTGTTTAGTTCTATTCAATGCAACAATGTATGTAAAAATTGTTAAATATTGTGTTAATCTCCAAAAATGTCACAGAAAAGATCCAAAAAATATGAAAAATTAAATTGAAAAAATTTGTCCACAACTCATGTGTTACGAGTTTTGTTGCAAGTCTTCTGAAGCCATATAATAGCCTTTTTTGTCTAAAAAGACTACACTTTAAGTTATAATTCAGAGTTCAATTTTTTTATATTCAAATGCAAATGATTAAGGTAAGAATAAGAATATGCTATATGCATTTTTTTTAAGAATAAGATAAGAAAAAATGCATATAGCATAATTGGCCCCAAATCTGTGATGTAATTTTTCTGAGTAACATGAATGAGATTTGAGAGCATGAAGGAATATTTTCAGAGAATAACTGATTAAAAAACAGAAGTACACAGTCAAACAAAACAAATTCACACAGAAAAATAAAGTAGGCCTACTTGAATGTGGTGCGTGTAACTTACTGTAATTCAATGTAACATTATAGCCTCTGAAATGTTCAGATGATTTTAGAAATGCAGTGGTTATTCTGAGGAAACAAAAGAACAAAGCTGATTAACGTTATATCCATTCACAACATAATAATTATTGGCCAGTAAAGGGCTTTAAAATTAACTGGTATTGGAAAGAATCAGGGCACCTGTAGTAGCCTAAATAAACAAAAACAGACCAAACTAACGTTAACGCCTATCCACTTGTTATTCATAACGCCAATGACGACAGTCGACAGCAGAAATTATTTATTAATAATTTATATCAGCAATTTGAAGACAGTTGTACAGAATACATTTAAGTGAATGGCTAAATCAATCTAAGACAATAAGTCAATGATTTTCATTAATTAACGTTAGTTCATTAACGTTAGATTAGTTAGCATCGCGACTCAAACCTTCATACCACATAGGCTACTGTGCAATAAACGAGTGGTAAACTCTGTAAGAATGCGTGTTTTAGTTTATATATGTATGTGTTTGAGTATAAAGTGAGTAGACTCTGTATTTATATTTCTTTGGAGAGTTTACAAACCTTGTAATGGAGAGCCGAACAAACAGCTGAAGCTTTGATGAGCGGAGCCGTTACTTTCAAATCCGATGCCGAGATTAGCTGATCTGTGTTGCGCGTGAGCAGCGCGAGGTTCACTCAAGCGCTAACAGCAGATGAATAGCAGCAGTTTCGTTACAGAATGAAACTCTTCTTCTCTTTCTTCTTCTTCTTCTTCTTCTTCTTCTTCTTCTTCTTCTTCTTCTTCATATTATCATTATAATTATTATTATGCTTACTTACTATTTTTTTCGTTGTTTAAGTTTTAAATGAATCAATACAATAGGCCTATACTAATTAAATGTAAGTATACTACTAGCTGCATCAGAAGTATAATTTACGAAAAATATTTTTATTTTACGGTGTCCTTGATACAGAGTAATTACTTAGTTAATTACTTTGTAACAAATGTAAAGACTCTGGGTCGGTTCTGATCAGGGGGGAATTTGCATATCATAATTAATAATTGATAATTAATAATTATTCATACAGATTTGGATCAGACCGGTCTTACATGTTAATTTATTAATTTTACCCATATGCATACATGTGCATCCCCGCAATCAACCACAAATTAATTGTTATTGATTGCAAGGACCACGTTTTACAAGACAGGCAAAATCAATTAGCTCAATTAAGTTATATAGCTTGTGAAAACAAATTCTGTGGCCACTAGAATCTGCCTTCCCTGCTCTATAACCAAATACCCTCTTAGGTATTTATAGTTCTGTAAAGCGTGTAGCTTTAAATTGACATTTCATTGACCCGTATTATGAGCAAGACAATCAGTCAAGGTAAGCATATTTTGCATTTAATAAAGTTACTACTTAAGCATTTACTACGTGACAATGATACATGTATTTACAAACATTAAAACACAAACTAAGACGACGCAGAGCGTTTAGACAATGGATACGCGCAAGTTAAGTGAGATGGAGAGAGAGAGAGAGAGAGAGTGAGAGAGAGAGTGAGTTGTGAGAGAGAGAGTTACGTTCATCAAAACAGTCAGTTAACCTTTCTGAACACCACAAAAACATTTTCTTAAGGCTTCTTAGAAGCTCTAAAAGAAGGTATACTTGCAGGGCACAATTGGGTCTGTGTGAGTCGTGGGCTCGTTGCACGTGTCGGCTAGAGGTGCGCCGGTCCGGCGCGCGTGCGTCACGTGAAGCGCGGCCGCGGCGTGTTTGCGCGGCCCGTCCCGACTCGTTCATGGCTGCTTTGTTCCGTGGGGAGTCACGTGGCGTTCGTCGGCATTTAGCGCCAGCGTTTGAAAGGCTGAGAGTCTTTGAGGTTACGTTACCCGAGGAGATAGTTCGGCAAAGTCCACTTCCTTTCCTGGAAGACGAACTTGGTAGTTCACTTGAGGAAAAGATGAAACTTTTAGACGAACAAAAGGAAAGATCCATCGTTGGATCAGAGTCCCGTGAGGTTTACATGTTGAGCGCTGGAAAGTTCAGAAGAGAGCGAGGGCGGACCTGCGTTCTCACATTTATCACCTTGGAGAAATCCATCCCCTTCCTGTTGGCTTGAGCCAATCGGAGAGTGGATGTTGCACGCGAGAAGCCTTCTTTTATGGTCCCTTTGTTCCTCAGCGCACGCTTCTCGTGGAAGGGGGTGTGTTCGACGAGAGTTTGCAATAACAATTTGATCTTCATTGGCAGTAAAACGAATTAAAAATACACTTTACTTTACATCTCTATGCATATTCGAGTGTTTCATTCAATAAGCATTCTAGAGATATCAAGGAACATTATGTTATATTAAAGGAATATACACTTATGTTTCAAATGCATGACGAAGGTATTTTTAATTCCTATTTAAACTGTGACCAAACAAAGTTATTTCACTGTGACATGGGGAAGACACATATACATAAAAACCATTGAAAACATTTTGTTGAATGTTTTTAAACACCAAAAGTCCTTCTCTTTGTTCAAAAACATTCCACACATTCCGATGTGTGGGGGAAGTGAAAGGTTTTGTGTGTGTGTGTAGATGTAAAGAAATTCGCCTGGCCAAAATCGTTACACAAACATTGTAATTACATGTAACAAAATGTAATTAACATGTAACTAAGTTATGGTACAGCCTGTACTTACAGATTGTAATTACACACATGTAATAGGCAGCTACTGTTACACATGTGTAACAATACGAGTCTGTTACATACATGTTACAAATTTGGTACACTGTAACTATGTAAGAAAGTACTCAGTACCACACAATGTAACAAGAAGTACTTGACTATATTAGGCTACTAAGGTCTGCAGTTACACATGGCAAATGTGTACGTTTTGTAGCATTACATGTGTGTAACATAAAATAAAGTGTATCAAGATTGTACTTGAGTGCAATTCATGTGTACTACATACCTTCTCCATCTTAAATAACCCACTAGTTCACCACTAAAATACATGCATTAGCTTCTTTATTACATTGCAACTACAGACTATTACACAGGTATAAGATATGTAAAATAAAGAAAACAAGAAAAACATAATTATAAACCATTTACTTTAAACTGACTAGAATAAGACTGAAATTATATATTAAATAGCATTGCTTACTCTCACCCAATTGTCTAAGGCAGCATTGTAAATGATTAAAGTACAGACAAGAATCAATATAAGTCTGTGTCATATAAACTGCCAGTCAAACTACTTTCTTATCTACATGCATTGAATTAATATATTTATTCAATGTTGTTTAATATATATGAAAACATATTTATTAAAAGTTATCCACATGAGAGTTTCTCCTCATAAAAGACTGGATCTGTGGAACTGACAAGATGATTGACAGGACAGTTTAAAGCTACACTGTGTAACTCTTTTAGTTTATTATTAGCTAAAAAGACTTAGTTCTTTCAAAAATATATGTGCTCATTAATGTATATTTACTTCGTTCAAGTAATAAAGTATTCTCGTGAGTGTATAATATGCCATTGAAAATACATACGGGTAAGGGGTTCTAATGTCGATCGCCATGTTGCCCCTCCATCTTGAAAGTACATTAGCCAAAGAGGGACATACCCGTTAATTCAAGCTTCGCCTTTCACGTTTACATTTGAGTTAACACTCATGGACGAGGTCGAACTGGAAGCCACATTGGCCACCGTAGGCGTTAAAACGAAATCAGAATTGAGAGGAGCAGAAACTAATATTCACTGGATGGTCATATACCTTTTCACCACTAGATGGGGGTAAAAATCACACAGTGTAGCTTTAAAAGGTGACAGGATGCACATACTAAGCAACAGCGCTGTCTGTCAAAGATGATGTATTATCAAGTATTATGTCCCAAAGCTGGATACTACTACATGCCTATCATACATACTCAAATGTATGTACTTTTTTCCTCACAAAAGGAGTATAATTTTAGGGTGTAGTATATGAAGGCGAATTGAGATGTAGTATTGAATTGGGTGTGTTAGGACATATTAAATGTACAGTGTTGGGGGCTACAAAAACACGATTTGGGAACAACTGCAGGTAAGAACAGGAGGATTCTATAAATAGAAAAAAAATGTTTAGGGATGGACCTAAACTCTACAGGCCCACCAAAGTCAGATTTGAAGAGCATATCCTATATGTGCACTCTACTGTGAACTGACTTGTCTGCTGGCTAATGTACTGCAGGCTATATCCCATTATTTCTTAAGATAAACAAGAAACATGTGAGGTAAGCCCAACAACATTCTAGAAAATTGCATATTTACAAAACATTCTTAGAATCACAATCATGACTCTTTTACACATTTGTATTTAATCATTGTATCTTACAACGTCTTACTTACTGAAGGGGGTCGCACACCGGACGAGAAGCGCAGCGCCGCGTCACGTCTAGGACAACTCCAGGTATCACACACCGGACGCGCACTTTCTCATCAGTGTATGGCCAGCAATATTGTTATGTTTAATGACATGAAATGAAGATAATGTCTGTTCTATGTTATTATTGTACTGTACAATTAATTACAATCGTTGCTGAGTCTGCCGTCTAAAAACTTTATCTCAGAGCATCCGTTAACTGAAGGCATTGAGAATCTCACCTGAAAAATCCAATAACATCAGCAATTGTAATTCAAGCAGCTGATTTCTGTAAATGAATGCAAAACTAAATGTATATTGCCGCATAGGGCGAAGTCAGGATCCATCAGCAACGATTTGAGACAAAAATACTGTAAATTTTATATAAAACTATGTAAATGGTGCTCTGTGGCGCAGCAGGATTTTGAACACGGTCCTGAGCCGAATGGTGCCGCCGGTGTGTGTTATCTCAGCCCGTTCTCATCCTTTAGCGCCACATAGAACGCTATATGACAAAACGGCGCTATACTACGCATATGGCACCCTTTATCGTTAATATAACACGCGAACCCAAGGCGTAATAAATCCTTTAGCGTAATATGAGACCCTACCCTACCCCACACCTAAACCCAACCATCACAGCGCGTGTTATATTAACGATAACGGATGCCATGTGCGTAGTATAGCGCCGTTTTGTCATATAGCGTTCTATATGACGCTGAAGGATGAGAATGCGTTGGTTATCTCATAGAGAATAATGTGTTCGAATTTTAAAGACGTGGCGCTGCGCTTCTCGTCCGGTGTGCGACCCCCTTAAGCCTAGGATGGCCAAGGGAAAAACATTTCAAATGATAAGAGTGTTGAATAATCTATTAATAATCTTGTATCTGCATGCTGAATTATCCATTATAGTAGTTATACCTGTTAGAAAAAAAAGGCCCTTAAAGGTGCTATAAGCGATGTCGGGTGACGTGACTTCTTGTTGACGTTTAAAGTATTTTCAAACAAAACGGAGGCTAGATAGACCCTCCCTCCTCCTCATCTACTCTGACACCCAAACCCCACCCCCAGGGCCTTCTTGTCAGTTATTGGCTGGAACAGTTTGTTATGTTTCGTGGAGCGGGTTGCCGCAGTTTGTTTTTATTGCCATTTGTGGAGCCTGGGTTGTCTGCATATGCTGCGTTCAAGTCATCTCGTATAGATCGTAATTACGAGTTGAACGCACTTGAACGCCACCACAATGTCGTAAATACCAGTGGGGAGCTCGGGATTTTCTTTAAGCCCCGATCTGTACGAGTTGGGGGCGTGTCTGTGAGAAACGGTCTTTCAACATCTTTCGACGGTAAATTTTAATTGAATTTCAATGTTTACTCATTGACATTGTAAGGCTTTTTCATTTATAAAGCAAGCTCTCTGCACAAAATATGATATCTTTGTAATATAAAAATTATACCTAATGATAGAGTTTACATTGGCTTCATAAACTAATAAAAACATAAAAAGAAAAATACACCTGATGCACATTCTTTGTTATTTTTTTTTTATTAGCAGTTAACAAACCTTGCCGTATTTTCGTGTAATTCATTAAAAGAAGATACACCGCCATTTTGCTACGACGAAACGGACTTGAACGCACCTCACGTCGTAAACACGACTTCCCACTTCGTACGTACGAACTTCCCAGGAGGACTTGACCAGCAATAGACCGTGTTTTTTTACAGTGTGTTTAGGGGACAGGCAGCTAGCGGATAGTGAGGAGATGTGTGCTGTATGTGACAAAAAATGTTTGGGCCTAAAAAACGAGTGACATCGCTTAGAGCACCTTTAATTCCAAAATGGTTACCTAACAAAACAGTACCTCTCGCCATTGCCAGAGGATGGTAGTGCTCCTTTTTACTCTTCTTGCGGGATTTCTTCATTTTGGAGAATGAAATGGATGAAATTGAGGAGCTTGATGTGGACTTGAAGGTGGAGCTGGAGGTGGAGCTTGAGCTGGAGGTGGAGCTGGCAGTGGCGGAGCCAGAGGGGGGTCCGGGGTGGCACTGGACACCCCTGACATGCGATTGGCCACCCCGGGTGCCACCCCAAAATTGTATTGGCAGTTGCTAATGCTGATTTAAAAAAAAAAAAAAACTTTCGTCAGCACGCGCGCATATTTCAAACAGACGAGCAGCAGAGGACGAGAGATGGTTGCAAGTCAGGATACGTCTTCATCTTTACAGAAGAAACATATTTGAAGTAAGTTTTAGCATCAGGGTTGTTTACTCCGGAGTGATAACAGAACGCTTTAGAGTGCAGAGAGGAACGGGCTTTGGCTCCAGTCCTGGCTTTGCGTCCGCGCCGTTAGGAGCTCAACATCTGTCTCGTAGGCTATGCACGTTCTCTCTAGATTAGAAGATATTTTAACTAATTTGCGGTAAAACTAGTCGATCACGAGTGGCTCAATGGGTGGAACTATAGAACTCATCTTTTCAGGTATTTTAGTGACCGGCTTGACACTTTAGCATGAGAAATCGGGGGTGTAGCGTGAGAATTGTCTCACACTCAATGCGTGAGAGTTGGCAGCCTGCACACTGCCCTACAAAGGCAAAGCGCAGTAACTAAAATTACATATGATATTTGGTCAAAAATGAGTTAAGACTTGTAATGGGCTTTATGACATGTCTGTCTTGTGAAAAAATATCTGGGTTAAATTATGTCCTGTTTCGGAGATGCATTAGCACATAATCTACCCATAACATGTTTGACTGGCTGGTATAAAAACTTTAATCCTTTTCCTCCGTTTCTTTGTTTGCGTAACGTTAGTTACTGCACTTTGCCTTTGTAGGGCAGCATAAGTTAGTTGTACGGGAAACCCACACCAGAATCGGATCTAGATGTAGTCTTTGATGAATGCAATTTTCTCAGCTTTTTGCTCATGTTGCTTTTTATGAAACTTACCAACATTCGAGTGTTGATAAAAAAGGATGCATAAAGCTAGGCCTATAATAGAACCGTTTTTTTAAAGCACATGATCTGTTCTTTCTTTTGACATGTTCAGATATTGTGAAAATGACCAAAAACGCTAATGGTGGCTGATTTTTATTTTTAATGTTGGTTATTTGGATGATTATTATTAGAAATGAATATGATTGGAATCATATTTTCAATTTTTCATATTTTGAACAGGGTCAATTAAACATGAAAAGAAAGGGAGAGATATCAGAGTTCTTTTTAAAGAAGCACAAACAGACAGATCAGGTGCAATTGCAAACAGACCCCAGCCCTTGCATCACTGGAACCCAGAGCAGCTCCCTACCTGTGGCTAGTCAGAGTCAGGGTGGTCAGACTTCAGGACCAGCAACAGGTCAGAGCATCTAGACACAGGCAGTCACATCCCGAATTCAGGAATTTCAGTTGATATGATTTTGTCAGATTAAAAGTATAGTTCACCCAAAAATGAACAAAAAAAGAGATATTTTAAAGCATGTTGGTAACCAAATAATTTTATAAATAAAATAACCTGACACATGCTACTGTATCTTATCTCCTTGGTGCTTCAGCTTTGTTTTCTGCTAATATTTTGGATGTTCAACACTTATTACAAACAGAGTGACCCAATTACTTCCACTGTGTGTGTGTGTGTGTGTGTGCGTGTGTGTGTGTGTGTGTGTGTGTGTGTGCCCCCCAAAATAGCAGTGGCCACCCCCTGGCCACCCCATGTCTAAAACTCTAGTTCCGCCACTGGGAGCTGGAATCATCTGAATCACGGGATTTGTACTTTTTTGACTTCCCTGCAACAATTGTTTATTTTGAAATAAAATGGGTAAACAAATTGTCCTTGTTATTATGACATTTGACAGAATTGGCAAAAATGACTTATTTTAAAATCAGCACCATCCTGTTGTTGCAAAGCAGTTCTACATTTCATTACGCTAACATCTTAACAGATCTCACCCAGCCATAGTCACCAACCTGTTCTTGCCCTCAATTTTTTCTTCAAAATGTCAATTTCCTCATGCATTTTCTTAATTTTTTTTTCGCAGTCTTTTATTTTTCTTCAGCAAATTCAGGGAGCTGGTTTTATCTGCAATCAACAAAATATTCAATGTAGAGAATGCATATTTATGAAGCACTTAGATTTCCACTTTAACCAAAGCGCTAAATAAAGATTTCAATAAGAGATCAAAAAAGATAAACAAAAGTTATTTGACAATAGCAATTTAACATTAGATAAAAAGCATGATGTTAAAAATAATCTACTAAATTAAAATCAGTAACATTGTCTGATAATAAAAATGAACTTGAAAAATCAATGTTAATAATATAGCTGCGAGCAGCGATGGCGGGCCCAAGCCGGTGGCACCGCAACACCGGTTCCTTTAGTTACCTAAAGGCACCCGTGTGGTGGTGCCGAAGGCTTTGGCCCTTTCATAATTAAATGTTAAAACGGCTTGCCATACTTGCCATCATTTCGACTAGTCACAATTATGTTACAGATATCTTAAATGATAATAAAAACTATCCAAAATGTAATTACGACTAGACAGAAAGACGTTGTTGATATCTACAATGTTAATTCCGGATAGGCAAACTTAGCTTTTAAATGTTAAAAGGGCTTGCCATACAGGGACGTAGGCTCAGAGAGAGGCTCACCATATTCAAACCAAAATATCTGACTTCCTCTTGGTCCGAGCTAATGACTATGTATTAGAAAGTTGTCCGGCTTGAGGAGTACAATGTATATACCGATTTTTGTAACTGTAGATAAAACTAACAACCCCACTTTTTTCAAAAGGTGGCGCTATTTAGTCCTTGCACCATGCCCGTTTCTGAAACTTTGCACATGTCTACTGGCTAATAAATGTGATGTGTCTGTTGAGTTTCATGCAATTTCAAGCATGCTAAGAGTCTCAAAAGCATCCTAAAATAATTTCAAAGTTTGAAGCGTTGCCACAGCAACAGTTTCAAAGAGATCAAGAATCCATTCACAGGTCTTCATCTTCCATGTATTTACATTATACAGATGAAGGTTGAAGCAAATCAGGTAAAAATAAGAGGGTGATTTCAAAGCATTTTGAAAGTGACACACTTCCTGCTGTCAGTTGGTGGCGCTATAACTTTGACTCACAATAGTCACATCCATGTGATCGTCCTCTTACAGCGAACAAACTGCTGAAGTTTCATCAAGATCAGTTAATGTATGCTAAAGTTATAACACACTTCCTGTTTCACGTTTCTCGCCATAATTTCATTTCCTCGCCACGGCCAAACCGTTTGAGATATCAAAAATCCCCTCGCAAACTTTCATCCTCAATGTCTTGACTTCATGCTGACCGAGTTTCATTGAATTTGGATCAGAGCTCTAGGAGGAGTATTTCAAATTCCATTGCATGCATTTTACAAACAACCCTCAATAGCCAACTTCTTGTTGGCTGGGGTAAAAAGTAAGAGTGTGAAGTATATATGAAATGATGAGATCAACATGTGTACCGAGTTTCATATTATTACATGCAAGCGTGTTTGATTTATGGACTATCTTGTTTTTCATGAATTAATTTTACAACAATACAAAGAGCAATGTGTATTTTCCATTAATATAGTTTGTAATGGCTTTTTTTGACATAGATTATAATCATATATTTTCTGGATTTCTTATTTATCTTTATAATGAAGTTGTCTGTATTAAGTAGATTGTGTTTAACACACACAAGAGTGATTTATTAGTTCAACACATAGTTATAGAAATTCTACTTTATCTAAAAAAACCCTGCACTTTATACACACACACGCACACACACACACACACACACACACACACACACACACACACACACACACACACACACACACACACATACTGTACATAAACAGTAAAAATACAAAAAGAAACATCAAATGTGTTTTTAGTCAGAGTATTATTTTATACAGAAACAAATATTTGTAATTCAGATAAGAATGAAGTTAGTGTTTTAAAATCTTAAGGAAAACAAATATATTGAAATATAGCACATGAATTTTAAATTCATTCAGCTTCAATTACAAATACAATCTTACTTTTATTTAAAGCAAACTATACATTTAAAAGATGGGAGTTATGTATATTTTGTCATTTAAAAAAAAATATACAAATTTTTTATGCAAAAAGACAAGGACTTAGAGACAAGGACAGCCACACACACACAGAAACACAGACAACAGCTCTCTCTCTTTCTCTTTCTCTCCTTACCTTTATCTTTCCTCTAATTTAGGGTTCCCAAACCATAGATACAGTCCTTAGAGTGTCTGCTGTGCTTGCATCTTGGCCCTGGTCTCTGCTCTCCATCACTGTCCATTGATGTTTTTTTCTTCTCACTCTCTTTCCTCCTGTCTCTTCTTTCTGTTTGCTAGAAGAAGCCGCATACCTCCACAGTTTTATACAAGACCGATGGCTTGTCAATAGCATTAGCCAGCATTGCAGGCCTCACTGGTGTAGAACAGAATCAATACCATTCACTTAAAAGTCTAATACGTTGACATGCCCAACTTTGGCCAAGCTTGTGTAACCAAAAATTTGTTTGTACAATGAATGAGAGGTAAAAGGCTACCTTAGTACAATTATGATGAGTTTAATGAGTTTAATTTTTGGTTTAGGTCTATTACGCCTCTTTCTAAACCTGATATTAATTTGTTTCTATAGGTTTTGAAAGGAGATAATCAGCTCACTAATGCTCCTTAAACGTATGGTACACTTCTGCAGCTGTATCACTTTATTTGGCCCATTTTCTCACCGATTACTGCATTCATTCTAAATCAGTTAGTATTTTAAATGATATGATTTATGCTATATGGGCTGAGTGTGTAAGTATGTTGGTGTGAGAAAAAGGTATAGAATGAAGCTCTTTATGACACAATTGCTTTCCTTTGTAACAAACATGACTAATAGTTCTCTGACCAATAATTTGTTCAATGCTTTCACAATTATTTCATTTTATTCAAATATCTGTTACAGATCATGGTTCAGGGTCTTCACAATGGCTACATATAAATCTAACTTTATTACTAGGTGGCAGTGGTGGTGGCATAATATGTCAGATCTATCCCCCATGTGGCTGTCAGCCTTGATGAAGTGCTTCATAGAGTAATTCTTTGGAGAGGGTTGCTAATTGTGATGATCTTGCTGAACAGACAGCTTCTATCAAGCTTTCAGATCACCCCCCCCCTCTCTCTCTCTCTCTCTCTCTCTCTCTCTCTCTCTCTCTCTCTCTCATGCAAATATTTTTTTTCTGTCTTCAACTCCCTATCTTAGCCAATTCATTGTGAAATATAATGACACTAATATATATTATTAGTCCCTTTAAAAGATGTAAGAAATTAGTAATAAACTATATTGTAAGAAATACCCACAAACAAATTGCACTTCATGTATTTTCCTGTCAGCTTTTCAGTATATCAGTTGAATTAAACAACAGCCATAATCAGCCCCTCATACTCAACTGATTTTCATTACTAAATTGTAATGCTACACAGTCTTCACAGCAGTCTGGCAAAAGCATAATTATTGAGGGTCTATTGAATCACTTGTTACACAAACCTTGACCTCCTTGCTGACAACACACTCTGTTCTATAGTGAAAGAGTCAGGCTAGGGCTTGATGTATTGGTTGTGCTTAATCGATGCTGTCTCATTGGGAACACAGTAAGTTATGTTGCAGGTCTGCTGGATGCCAGTAGTTCTGTGTCCCTTGTGTGGACCTGTCATCCTTGTGGCAGTGGGTGGAATGGTGAAAAAAATCTTTAACAACCCTTGGATAATCAATAGCCTCAGTTCTATTATTCAACCATGTATTGACAGACACTGAATGAGAATGCAACGAGTGACAAAGAGCAAACGGGGCTGGACTCAAGCACACTCTCTCGCGACATGCATTATGTTCCTGTTTGCATTGTTACTCATAAAAGTGATCCAATACTATTCAAATTGCATTATTTGGTATAGCACTTTGATATAATCAGTAAGTCAACATATGTTTTCACATTACTTTAACTCAAAATATAAGTTAAGCAGTTTTCAACTTTTTTTTTTACAAAGCTTTACAAGATTTAACTCATTTTTTTAAAGTCAGATTAAAATTATTATAGTTTAAATGACTTATACAGTAAAGTTGATTGTACTTAAATATTTAAGGCAGCACGTTCTCTTACGAGAGGTTCTCTCGCATTGCGTAAGCTAGCTTACGCTACGGGAAAAATTAATCATTTCTGAGATATTGAAGTCAAAAAATATCCTTAATTTTTGTATCCATTGTCACAGCAGAACAGCAGCTGCAGACCTTGAGCGGGCTAGCTAGCAAGCTCATTGGTTGCTCTGCGGCAAACTGCTGCAGCCTATAGACGAACTCGAGTGAACTCGCCTCCAATGAGTGGCACTCGTACTGAACTGCAGAAGCCACGTCGCCGTTGAGGGGCATCTAGTGAGCCTGGGCAGTGCCTGAAGAAGCCGTCTTTGCCACCTTCAGCCATCCTGCAAGCTACGCCATCCGGTTGCCGTATGCTTTTTTGAGCATAAGTTCCAAGTTCACAAAAGAGCAAGCGAGTGTCTTTTTAAAGATGCCTCGCACCACCTGCGGCTCATGCTGCACCCCTCTCAGCGCCGGAGACCGGCATCTCATTTGCGCTCTCTGCCTGGGACTGGAACACGCAGAGCTCGTTCTCGCCGACAGCGGATGTGACCTCTGCGAAGAGCTTCCGTTGTCGACCCTGCGGGCTCGAACCAAAGCGTTTAAAGCCACCCCTTTCACTGACGCGCAACTGCCGCTCACGAGCCACATTGCCGTTGCGCTGAATGGGGGACGCGCCGCTGACAGCTGTGCCAACCGCAGCTAGCTTTCTTTACGTTACAAGTATGTTAAGTATGCCCCCCCCCCCGTGCATACGCTTCACCAGCAAATGGGGTAATAGTGTGTTAGTCCCACCGAGGCCGGACCAGTTCGCTACTGTGACGCCCTCTTATCTGCTCGCGCTATTGAACTTGATTCTTTCCCCTGTGGCTCAGTGGTGAAACACAAAGCTTTTCGCAACAGAGACCCATGTTCGATTCCGGCTCTCGCAGATAATTTTATGCAGCTCTGAGCCTGCTGTCTGCAAGATGCCTATTTTCAGATTCAGCCAATTCCCCGTCATAGGCCATTCTTGAAATTTGCCTTCGACGGCACGATTGGCTGATTTTAGCACAATCACACACAGAGTTTCTGTCTCACAGGACAGCTCTCTTCAGTCATCTGAACAACTTGGGTCTTGCAGTCAATTGGACCAAGAGCTCACTACAGCCCAGTAAGGCGATTTCCTTCCTTGAAATAGAACTAGACTCGGTGGCTATGACGGCTTGCTTATCAACACAACACGCGCCGTGTTCAGCCACTAGCTGCCTCTTTTCAGATGAACAGCCTCACGCCTCTGAAAACTTTTCAGAGAATGTTGGGTGATACGGCCTTAGCCGCAGCAGTACTCCAGCTGGGTTTAATGCACCCACTTCAAAATTGGCTAAAAACCTGTGCGACTCGCCGGGCTTGGGCCACAGGCCGCTAGCCGATCAGAGTGACTCTCAGCTCTTCAGCCCTGGACAGTGGCCGAATGGTATCAGCGGGTAGTGACTATGGGAGCTATCTTGCCGAAAAGTCACCTCGACAGACGCGTCCAACCCAGGTTAAGGAGTGGTCTGCGATGGCTCACTGGCTTTTGGTCTTTGGTCAGTTCAGCAAAAACTCCTTCACATAAATTGTCTGGAAATGATAGCGGTCGAGGGTTTCAGGGTCACCACGTCCTGGTCCGCTTGGACAACAGATCTGTGGTATCCTATCTAAACCGGGGCGGAGTCAGATCCAGGAACCTCTTCCATTTGACAGAACACATACTGAGTTGGTCCCAGTGCCATCTGCGCTCGCTGAGAGTGAAGCATGTGCCTGGCCACCTGAACGATGGCCCAGACAGACTGTCCAGAGACCCAGGGAAATGATCCCTGCACGCTCAAACAGTCCAGAAGTTATGGCACATATTCAGCAGAGCAGACATAGACCTCTTTGTGTCAGAGGAAATCTCACACTACCCAGTATTTTTCTCAAAAAGCGAGGATGCACTGGCCCAGGACTGGCCCATTGTAATACAGAGGAGAAGGGAAACATGCCACTCGGTGCTCCTCATAGCCCCACGCTGGGAGAATCAGAGTTGGTTCCCGGAGCCTACGCAGCTGTCACAGACAGCTCTGTGGCCCATTCCAGTCAGAGCAGATCTACTCTCTCAGGCTCGCGGCACGATCTGGCACCCCCACCCACAGCACTGGGCGCTGCATTTGGTACCCCCACCCACAGCGCTGGACGCTGAATGCGTTGGTGATCAACGACTACCCGACGCTTTGGCAGAAGGAGTGATAAACACTATCATATCACGCTAGAGCTCCCTCCACGAGAAGGCTTTATGCGTCCAAATGGTCTGTGTTTTCTAAATGGTGCACCGACAAAGATCTGGACCCACGGACATGCGGGGTGTCGTCACTGCTCGTGTTTTTACAAGAGCTGCTGGATAAGGGCAGGTCCTCATCCACGCTCAAAGTTTACGTGGCGGCCGTCGTGGTGTTCGCCTCGCTGGGTAAAAACGAGCTGGTCATCCACTTCCTCAGAGGAGCTAGAAGGATGAACCCTCCGCGTCCCCCATTGGTTCCTTTCAGGGATCTTTTTATAGTTCTCGAAGTTATGAAAGCCCCTCCTTTCGAACCACTTCATTCTGTGGATTTGAAATACCTTTCACTCAAATCCATTTTTTCTGACTGCCCTGTCATCAGTTAAACGCGTGGGAGAGCTTCACACACTGTCTGTCAGCGCTGCGTGTCTCGAGTTCGGACCAAATGACTCCAAGGTCATTTTAAAGCCTAGACACAGCTATGTCCCCAAAGTGATTGGCACCCCATTCAGGGCTCAGGTCATTTCCCTATCGGCTCTGCCAGTATCTGATAGCGAATGCGACGCCAATCTCCTAGTTAGAGCACTGGGATTGTATACTGTGCGCGCTGCCTCTTTCAGGCGCTCTGAGCAGCTTTTCGTTTCGTTTGGAGGGTCTCACCGCCTCGAAACAGACACTGTCTAGATGGATAGTGGACGCTATATTATCAAATATTATCCTCCACTCCTAGGGCTCCCCATGCAGTGGATGCTTGGCGCTCACGGCGTTGACCATGTGTTCCCGTAGTGTAAGCTAGCTTACGCAATATGAGAGAACCTCTCGTAAGAGAACGAATCGGTTACCTAACGTAACCTCTGTTCTCTCTAGATGAGGGAACAAGTATTGCATAGCCGGCCGTGCTCGCGCCACGAGCGACTTTCGCTTCATTCAATGAAAACCAGGGATGCAAATGATGCAATGACGGTGCGAGTGCCTCTCATTGGACGCGAGTTCACTCGAGTTCGTCTATAGGCTGAAGCAGTTTGCCGCAGAGCAACCAATGAGCTCGATAGCTAGCCCGCTCAAGGTCTGCAGCTGCTGCACTGCGTTGACAATGGATACAAAAATTAAGGATAATTTTTTCTTCAATATCTCAGAAAAGATCAATCTTTCCCGTAGCGTAAGCTAGCTTACGCAATACTCGTTCCCTCATCTAGAAAGAACCAAAGTTACGTTAGGTAACCGATTTGTTTTTTATAATGTTTGAGGGGCATCCTCATTTGTAAAAATTGTATGGAAAAAAATAAAGTATACTGAAATAAGCCATACATCCACTCTCCTTCCTACACTCTCCTTCCTACAATGACTCATTCTGCTACTAAAGCAAGCAGATGTACATATAAACGTAATTCACGCTTTTAAATAATTTTGCATATTATTTTAGTAATATATTTGACATCTAATATGTTTGTAACCTAACTAACTAATCTGAATACAATTAGAATGTTACACGTTTTTATTATTAAAGTAAAAAAAAAAACTTTATACCAATAATAATGACACCAACAAACATTTAAGCAGAATAATATTAATCCAACCAAACACAATGCTAACAGCATATACACAAGCTTGCATCTGTCATTTATTTTAAGTTTAGCTTTTGCCAGCCGCCTCTGTCTACTGAACAATGGCACAAAAAGGTATTAAAGCAGATGTTGATTGCACATCATTTGTATCATAATGTCATACATGTCAGAAAATATTGTTGTATTCCACATAATAGTTTGTTGTTTCCAAAATACTCAAGAAATCTAAGCTTATTTTAAATCGAACTTTTATGTTAAAACGGCAAAAATAGCAATATCTGATGTGACTTTCATAAATTTCTGACTTGAAAGTGTGCAAATATATATATATATATATATATATATATATATATATATATATATATATATATATATATATATATATATATGTTCCAAAAGAATAAAGTACTTCAACGTGCCAGTGACTCATAAATCTTTAATATAAAATTGTACAAGAGTTCTGATTTTGTACAAAAAAATCCATTTATATGCCAAAATCATATGCATTTATGTAAAAAATAAGAGGTTATGGTACAAAAGATTCCAATTTTTTTTTTTATTCAAGGAGGACATCATACTGTCTCAGTGGGTAAAAATAAACAATTTAGACCTAGTGTAGCATTGCTAAGCTATCAATATCACCCTTGGTAAATCTAAATGTGAACTTCCTCTGATGTGAATGTACTTTTCTTCAGTAGCCAATAAGGACAATCAAACAAGACATCTACGCCAACATCAGATTAGATCAACAGAAAATTTCAACAAAATATGTCAGGCTTATTTTTCATTGTTTGTGGTTGCAAAATACAGTATAAATTGTGCTAGTATTAAATTATGGATTTTTTTCATTGATACTTCATATAACTGATCACACTAATCAGAATGTTTTTCTGTATTTGACATTTCAATGGATGTGTTTGTTAATATCTTCTATTTTACAGTTTCAATTCACTTTGTTCTTATTTTTGTGCTACAACAATCCATGAAAGAGTATTAACGCAACAAACTTAGAGATCACCTTTGCAACATATTGCATTCAATGTCAATGGTCTGTGATGGCCCTGTCCTCAGAGCTGCAATGAAATATTTAAGGCTCACTCAGACTCTTTTAGCCAATGGCTTCATAGTAAAAGCCTTACTCTGTGGGGACAATGAAGGACAGTAATGACTGTCCAATCCTGCTGTGCACTGGAGATCTTCTCTCATACTGTACATCTCTCCTGTTAAATGATTGAACGTTTCTATTCCTTTTTACTTGGCCATGTACAGCCTGATGTTTCAATGTACACTTTTTTACAACCATCAGATAAATCTAATTATATCAGAACCACAATGTGCAAGTATTCAGGCGATCAGATTTGGAAGTAATTGTCTTTCCCTTTCGTAGTCACTTCGAGTTACGTCAGAAGTGACGGAGAATGGGGGTTTCGCCTAGAAAACCAATCCTCTTTGAGTATTAAAAAACGAGCCAATGGCAAAGAAATGCCATGAGTCTGCGGAATTTGCATAGCGTATCTCCGCCTCACCCTGTGGGTATAAAAGGAGGAAGCGGACGCCACGGAGACAAGAGAACTTCTTCACTCCACAAGCCACACAATCTGAGTTTACTATTGTGACTCACCTCTTTGAGACGAGTGAACTCTCTGGTGTTGGTGTGACGGCGGTACCCAGCGAGTTTCACATTGCCTGCGATCTGAGCAGTGGTCTGCCAGTGTGTGTGCCTCTCCCTGGTCGCTTCAACATCCGCTGAGTTTTCTCCTCTCACTGAAAGAGTGTGCACGCGGCACGTCTTTTTAAAGACGCGTCTTTTTAAAGACGATTTGCCCGTGTATTCCTGAGTGCGGTATTCTGATAGAGTCAGCTGATGGGCGCGAGCGCTGTTTGACGTGTTTGGGCTTTGATCACGCTCAGACAGCGCTCGTGGGTGTGTCACGTTCTCTCAGTGGGGACGTGATCATCGCAATGTATACGGTTGAGACTCCGTGAGCTCAATAGAGCGAGAGTCCCCTCATCCACTACCCGAACTATTTTCTCCACGTGAGATGATACTTCGGCTAGTGGCCAGGGTGACCAAAAGACGTCAGGTCTGGAACTAAACCGACGAAAATTCCTCGGTCCACACCCCGTCTTTCACGTTGCAACCCACGTGGTAGAGGCCGCAGTCTAGGGTACACTGGGGTTCCCCCCTATGGAGTGTTCTGTGGCAACACTTATGTGTCCCCACAGCGTCTCCACCTGGCATGGCAACCCTAAGCACCCCTCCAATGCCTGTAGGTTCTTGTCTACTCCGGTGGCGGGGACCTGTAGAGCTGCGGGGCAGACTGCCACCTCACTGTATGTTATTGTCATCCTTATGGGTGTTCAGTGACATGCACGAGGATAGGGCTGATTCAGGGCTCATCCTTGAGCTGCCTGCCGTTACCAACCTTGCTCTACGAGCCATGAAGGTGACCGCATGCTCCCTGAGTCCACATGTGTGGTCAGACATTTTTGGCTTAACCTGGTTGATGTGTGTGAGGCTGAGTGAACCAGTTTCCTCAACTTCCCCATATCCCAGGCTGGCCTTTTCGGCGGCGCGGTCGTGAACTCTGCCCAACAGTTCTCGTCCGCCCAGAAGTGGACTGTGGCTTTTGTCTGACCTTAGACGCCTCAGTCCGCTTGCCGCCGAATGCGCCCTCCTGCGACTTCCGCCCCCTCCCGCCCGGCCCCAGCAGCACCGGGCTGGGCCGTGGAGGTGGTCGCAGGGAGGCGCCCCTGCCCGTACCAGCCCTGCAGCCGCGCTGTACGCCAGGCTATGCGGCGCTCCCATTACGGGCAGCTCAGATATGGCTTGCAGTTCTTTCAGGGAGTGGTTGCAGTCCCACTCCTTCCCCCGGTGGAGGGCTGGGGGAGAATCTTTTCTCCAAAGAGCTGCATTCCATCCCTGAGCACACAGAGCTGGATGGCAGTGTGCGACGCCCCCGTGCCTCGCCACTCTCATCCTCCTCTGTCTCTGAGGGCGCGGATGACAGTGCGTGCCGTCTCCGGACCACACCACTCTCATCCCCCTCTATCGCCAGACCCCTGGCAGAGCAGACCCCCGGGGAACGCTGGTCCTTCCCTGGTCTCCTCTGTCAGGGCGTGGAGCGTGACGCACACGCGCAGGGTCGCTACGCCACCCTCGCCTGTGCCGATCTATCTGCCCCGCTGCCCCTCTGGGGGGACGCCTGTGGCTCGGATGATTCCACTGGATCAGTTTTTGGGGGCTTGGTTAGAGCTCCCCCATCTGTCCCGTTGGGTCGCCCGAACTATCAGGCTCGGCTATGCGATTCAGTTCGCACGGTCTCCTCCCCGCTTCAGGGGAGACCGCTTTACGGTGGTCGGTGGCAATGCCCCGATCATGAGAGCGGAGGTTGCTACCCTGCTGGCGAAGGGTGCAATCGAGGCCGTCCCTCCAGCCGAGATGAAGTCAGGGTTTTACAGCCCCTACTTCACTGTCCCCAAGAAAACCAGTGGGTTACAACCGATTCTGGACCTGCGCATCTTGAACCGCACCCTTCACCAGCTGCCGTTCAGGATGCTCACGGCCAAACGCATTTTCGAATGTGTTCGGCCCCAGGATTGGTTTGCAGCGATAGACCTGAAGGACACCTACTTTCATGTCTCCATTTTACCTCGACCAGACCGTTTCTTCGGTTTGCTTTCGCGTCTTTACGAAGATTGTCGAGGCAGCCCTTGTTCCCCTTTGCGAACAAGGGGTTCGCGTCCTGAACTATCTCGACGACTGGCTGATCCTAGCACACTCTAGAGATCAGGTCTGCGAACACAGAGACCTTGTGCTCCGGCACCTAGCCCGTCTGGGACTTCGGGTCAACTGGGAGAAGAGCAAACTTTGCCCCATGCAGAGGATCTCTTTTCTCGGTATGGAGATAGACTCGGTCGCCATGTCCGCGCAGCTTGCGAGCTAGCCGCACACTCACTGCTGACTTGTCTTCAACAGTTCGAGGGCAAGAGTGCGGTCCCACTGAAACTTTTCAGAGGCTCCTGGGGCATATGGCATCCGCAGCCGCGGCAACGCCACTCGGATTGCTTCATATGAGACCGCTTCAGCTGTGGCTTCGCGACCGAGTCCCGAGGTGGGCATGGCATCACGGTACGCTCAGAGTTCCAGTGACTCCGACCTACCGTCAGACCTTCACCCCGTGGAGGAACCTCAGCTTTCTACGGGCCGGTGTTCCCCTAGAACGAGTTTCCAGGCATGTTGTTGTCTCCACAGATGCCTCTGCCACGGGTTGGGGCGCCATGTGCAATGGGCATGCAGCCGCGGGCTCCTGGAGAGGACCCCAGCACCTCATGCATGTCAATAGCCTCGAGTTGCTGGCAGTACGCCTTGCCCTGCACCACTTCCATGCGTTGCTCAAGGGTCAACACGTACTAGTCCGTTCAGACAATACCGCGACAGTAGCGTACATCAACCACCAGGGGGGTCTACGCTCTCGCTGTATATCGCAACTCGCACGCCACCTCATCTTATGGAGTCAGAAGCACCTGAGGTCCCTTCGTGCTATTCACATTCCAGGAGTTCGGAACTGTGCAGCCGACGAGCTGTCACGGCTCCGTCCAGTCTCTGGCGAATGGCGACACCATCCCCAGTCGGTCCAGCTGATTTGGGATCAGTTCAGGGACGCACAGATAGATCTGTTTGCCTCCCACGACTCATCCCATTGCGCCCTGTATTACTTTCTGACCGAGGGCACGCTCGGCACAGACGCACTGGCGCACAGCTGGCCGCAGGGCCCACGCAAATATGCGTTTCCCCCAGTGAGCCTTTTCGCACGTACCCTGTCCAATATCAAGGAGGATGAGGAGCAGGTCATTTTGGTCGCCCCATACTGGCCCACCAAGACCTGGTTCTCCGAACTGATACTCCTCGCGACAGCACCTCCTTGACCAATTCCTTTCTCCTTTCTCAGGGACGGGGCACCCTGTGGCACCTGCGGTGGCAGCAACTATCACTTCCGCTAGAGCGTCGTCCACGAGACACGTCTATGCGTTGAAGTGGAACCTCTTTGTCAACTGGTGTTCTTCTCGCCAAGAAGACCCCCGGAGATGCTCGATCAGTGTCGTGCTTTCCTTCCTGCAAGATGGGTTGGAGCGAAGGCTGTCTCCCTCCACCCTGAAGGTGTATGTGGCTGCTATTGCCGCATATCTCGAAGCAGTTGAAGGTAAGTCTCTGGGGAAGCACGACCTGATCATCAGGTTCCTGAGAGGAGCAAGGAGACTGATTCCTCCTCACCCTCCTCTCGTTCCCTCTTGGGACCTCTCAGTGGTCTTAAGCGCCGTGCAGAGGCCTCCCTTTGAGCCTATGCAATCAGTCGAGATTAAGTTCCTGTCGCTTAAGACAGCGATCCTGGTTGCACTGGCCTCCATCAAGAGGGTAGGGGACCTGCACGCATTTTCCGTTGACGAAGCGTGCCTGGAATTCGGGCCGGGTTACTCTCACGTGATCCTGAGACCCCGGCCTGGATATGTGCCCAAGATTCCTACCACTCCCTTCCGGGACCAGGTAGTGAACCTGCAAGCACTGCCCCTGGAGGAGGCAGACCCAGCCTTGGCACTGCTCTGTCCAGTACGCGACCTCCGTGCTTACGTAGACAACGCAGTGTTTCAGGACCTCAGACCAGCTCTTTGTCTGTTATGGTGGGAGCCAGAAGGGAAGGGCTCTCTCAAAGCAGAGGTTGTCTCACTGGATAGTGGACACCATTGCTTTGGCTTACCAGCAGCAAGGTCGTCCGTGCCCCCTTGGTGTGACAGCCCACTCCACCCGGAGTGTGGCTTCCTCTTGGGCTCTAGCGCATGACGCCTCGCTAGCAGACATCTGCAGAGCTGCAGGCTGGGCGACACCCAACACATTCGCCAGATTCTATAATCTCTGAGTTGAGCCTGTGTCCTCTCTTGTACTCGCTCACCCGGCCAGTACTGGACCCGCTCAGGTGTCTTCGCTTGCTCGCCATTCCACTCCACCGACTGGATAAGTGCGATTTTTCTCAGTTGAGCCTTCTACGGAAGCCCTGAGTTTCTCTAGCACTGTTGATGCTGACGCCAGTGTCTGCTTGGACGTCGGTTAGGTGCGTCCATGTGCATGGTTCCTGCTAGTAACCCCCACATGTGTATTTCCACTGTAAGCCTCTCTGAGCATGTGTCTTCCCTCGGCAAGCCATCTGCCACCCCTGGAGTTAAGTTTCTGCCACCTGCGGTTGGTGCTCCAGTGATCTCCATATGTAGTCCCTAATACGGCCATATGTGTATTTGTAAGTCCTCCTTCAGTAGGCATCTGGTAGCATGTCCCTCCCGGGATATGTTTCCCAGTGTACCTTGGTATTCCTGTGTCAAAGTAGGATCCCTGGTTATAAGCTATGTTCAGGGGTCCAGACTTTCGCAGGGCACTGGAAGACAGCTATGAAGATGGCGTGATGGCACAGACCCCCATTCTCCGTCACTTCTGACGTAACTCGAAGTGACTACGAAAGGGAACGTCTCGGTTACGGATGTAACCCTCGTTCCCTGAGTAGGGAACGGAGACGTTACGTCTCCCTGCCACTTTCGCTGTACCGCTGGGTAGACGCCTGAGTTCAGTCTCGGCTCCTCAGCGAAGACATACTGCGGTGGCGTCCGCTTCCTCCTTTTATACCCACGGGGTGAGGCGGAGATACGCTATGCAAATTCCGCAGACCCATGGCATTTCTTTGCCATTGGCTCGTTTTTTAATACTCGAAGAGGATTGGCTTTCTAGGCGAAACCCCCATTCTCCGTCACTTCTGACGTAACGTCTCCGTTCCCTACTCAGGGAACGAGGGTTACATCCGTAACCGAGACGTTCTCTTCAGTAGTTTAAAATTCTGAGTTTTTTCCCAATTTGTGTCCATGCTGTGTGTCTCTAGAAGTCTTTGGTTCAACAGTCTGGAAAATATGTGGCCGTGAGGTTGATAACTTTCTTCGCTTTCTTCTTTTTTTGTGATATCACATTACCCATCTACACAACTATGTATTATTATAATTATTATTGGGTTATAATTATTATTGGGTAATTATTGGGTTTAAAGTAAAGCACCAGCCTTTGTCAGTCCTAAAAATGCTTTCTGTTTTGAGGTTAACAGGTCATAATGTTTCTGTCATTTTATTGACCAGTTATTGGTGCAAGAGTTACTGAGTTAAGTAACTCAAAAACATTGTTTTTCAGGCAGTCAAATGCCTTTGAGGTGGTATTCTTTCATAGCCCTTTCAGATTGCAGATAGAAAGGACATTGCTGTGACTCGCGGGAGAAACTTGTCTGTATGTGCTCAATCTTCCCCTTATATGGAATAAACAGCCAATAACAATTCCTTTTCTGTCTTGTGTGCCATCCAGTGAAGTTAAGCGCACACTATTAGCCAGTGTCGTAAAGGACCATCCACTGTGGCAGCAGTTGTCATGGGGATAAGAGGTAGCAGGTAGAGCAGGAGAAAACAGAGAAGGAGAAGAAGAAAAGATAAAAAAGTTTTGGGTCTCTCCATGAGGCAGTATTGTCAGCAACATTCACTGAATCACTGAATTTATTGAATTTCCACAGGTCAGTGGTGGAAATACCTCCAGGTTCTGTGTATCAGTACATTTTAATTATACACACTACTGATATAGTTCATATGTTCATATCTGCTCTTTTTCTCAGAAAATAACAGCAAGGCTACTATCATAATAGCACATAAAGTAGGGAGCAAATTCATCTAGTCTTTGTCCAACATTAATGACCTTTTGGACTGCATGGAGTTCCAGTATTGTAAATTACATGTCATTTATTCATATTTATCTTTCATTTCATTTATTCCAATTGAAACCAACAGACATCAAAGAGCTAATTTGCATTCAATTAATTATAAACAGATACCTAGAAATAAATACTCAAATCTACATAGCCTCTAACTGGTTCAAATTTAATAGTGCTTTCTTTTTTGTCTTGTTATTGTGTGGCCAATAGACAATGCATGCCATGAACAAGAGAATGATAAAAATTTTAAACAGTCAATGAATGTCTGGAAATAATGCATTGGAGGAGACAGGAAACTACTGTAACTTCTTCTCACTGTAATTTCTTTTCATTGGGTGATGGAACGTTGTCTTTGATTTTGGTCACAGATTATAGCCTCTCGTTTGTGGCACACTGAAAAGTCAATGGCATTTCTATATGTTAAAATTGCTCAAATTTATAGAGACAAAATAAATTACAGGACACATACTAACACTTTTAAAGTAATACTACATGCAGTAGAAAGATTATCTACCTAACCTCTGAGCTAGTTCAGCCTTTAACCATACACTTACACTCTTCAAATGTTTACTCGTCAAATGTTATGATCAGAGTCAGTAATACTTATTTACTGCATTCAAATGAATATACCTGAAACACTTATTAAATGATATGAATATTGGGTTTAATCATGTCAAATGAGATTACTCTCATATAAAAATCTGGCACGTTTTTTTTTTATTTTTTATTATTATTAAAGGTACAGTAATTATCATTTGGTACTGTATCCTTAAAAATGTCCTTTCCATGTTGGACAACCATCATTGTAAAGTGTTATCCTTGTAATATTATTACAAGTCCCACTAGTATAGTTGCAAAGTGCATTTTTTTTCTTTTCATTTTTTTTTTTTTTACTAAAGCTATAAACATGAGAAAATAAAAAAGTACTTTTTAGAGCTAAAGCATGCCAGCTCCATCTGTATATCTAACAGGTAGATAAAACAAGTCACAAGTCACATATTTAACTTTTTTCTTTTCTAAAACTTTTTTTTTAAAGCCAATATAAATGAATCAAGCTAGGCAGATGCTACTTTGTCTTGATTACCTTACCTAATTAAAATGAAAGTATTACAGTAAAAGAAAACGAAAAAAAACCAACAACAACAAAAAAAAAACAATTGAACAAAATATCAACCATCAATACAACTGTTTCACACCAAAGCCCCTAACAACATTATTTACATATTTAAGCCAGTCATGCACTTGTATGGGATTCTTTTAAAAGCTATTATTACACAAATGCAGGATTTTTTCCCCCAAGATCATTTCTGCAGGCAAGAGTCACAAATAAGAGATTGAGAAGAAGTTTGTGTCAGGGATTGAGTGATATATGGTGTTATATTGTATGTTAAGTCCTTTGCTTCCAAAAACGGAAATGTCAAAAGGGCAAAATTCTGCTCTTTTCATACTTGAAAAGACGTTTAAGAGGAATAATGCTATTTTTGTAGCAATATGGGACTGTTGTGGGGGGATGAACAGGGGGTCGTTGTGTGGATGATGTGTGGATTGATCTAATCAACCATTGTGGTATAAGGGGAATTTTTGTGTAGGTTGGGGTTCTGGCTATGTCTGTTTCTGCTTCTTACAGAAGAAAACATCATGTTACAACCAGGTATTTTGCATTTGTGCATTTCTCGCAGGTGGACAGTCTTGTAGTGCACCCGAAGAGTCCCTTTGTTACTGTACAGTTTGTGGCAGATGGTGCAAAGGATGCCTCCTGTACCATTACCTCCACTGGATGCCAAGATGGATGGTGACAAGGAAGGGTCACAGTGCAGAATCCCCTCCTCTGTGCCTCCTTCTCTTCCTTCCTTCCTGGCCTCTTCCCCATCCTTTCCCTCCCTTGCCAGTCTCTGAGCCCCAGAACTAGGGTTGCAGTCCTCAGTTTCACTAGCACCCTCCAGGTCATCCAGCAGGATGCCATCATCGCTGCCCTCATCAGACTCCTGTGAGGATTGCACACTGCCACTTGACTGTACGCTAGAGGCAGTGCTCAGGTCCAGCACCATGTAGTCATCATTGGGACCATGGCAATAGCCATTGCTGTGTGAATATACTCTTGTGACTGGGGATCTCATTCCCTCGTGTCTTCTGCCTCGTGGTGGTCCACTGGCAGCAATTCCCACCCCCTCCAGTCCCAGGTGGTGGTCAACATAGATCTTTGATAGGAACTCAGCACGCAGATCTTTAGGCAAGGTTGTAAGCTGGGGGTCCAGGACAATGTCATCCAGCTCTTTGGTCAGTAGTTTGCGGTGCAGGTTGATGTTGGAGCTATGTCTACAGGGAAGAGAGAACAGGGTTCCTATAGCAATTTATTTGAACTGAAAACATTAGCCTATATATATATATATATATGACAAAAAACAACAACAACAGAAAAAAAACTACAGTGATTAACTGAACATGTTTTCACATTAATGTTGACAGACTCTCCTGTTTCTTTTCAGTAAATTTACACTAAAAATACTTACACTAAAAATACTGAATATTCTGTACGACATTGATTGTGCTAATATCTTGTAGTAAAATTCTGTTTCTGCAAGATCTCCTATTACTAGGGCTGGAATGACGTATCAAAGTTATTAGACTATTTATCTTCATCCCTAATCCCTTGTCTTGTTTCACACAAAACAAAATTTTAGAGCAGATGCTAATGCTAGTATGGCAGCATCACTTAATACAAGCCTGCACATTATTAGGACTCACGACAACATTCAGTGACAGTATCAAAAATGGTAACGTCCATAACATTGGGAAGTTTTATCACAATTGAAATTGTTATTAAATTAACGAGTCCAATCAAGGCGTGAGTTCATTCATCAGATATTTTAAACAACCATCAAGGACATGAAATGGTTACCCCGTGCAGAGAGTTTGTTTGCGTCGCGTGCCTCACAGCTTGCACCAATTGCAGCTCTGTTGGATCTGCGGTTGAGCGCAATTATATGGAAGTAAAATGCCAAATGTTTTTGAAGCTTATGCATTGAAATTCAAAATGGTTGTATTTCTAAGCTATGAATATTTAAATTCAAAACATTTCACAAACTTTTTAATTTTTTTTTTTTTTAATTTTTAAGGGTTTAATTTCCAAAATATTATTTATGAATGCAAGTCATTCTCTTCAAATATTATTGAAGTTAGAAACGTGTGTACCAATGTCGTATGTAACTTTAGAGATGCTTCCTAAATGTGCGAATATCCATGCAGTGTCAAGCCAACTTTATGCCAGTATTTCACTGGGAATCGCTTAGGATGAAACTTTGCACGTTACGTTCATATTCTCAATCCGCTAGCCTGTTCCCTTGTCTAGCCTACATCCCCAACAATGTGCGAGTTTGGTCTTTTAAATCACTGTATTAGTCCATTAAGTGTTAGGGGCCTGACCGCAGTTCTGCAGCACAGCTGGTGATATGAAGTTAAGAAAACTAAACAACCGAAGATAAATATATGTTTTCTACCTCATATTTAACATTTTATCAGTACATCAGCATTGGGGAATAACATTATAATCTTGTTCACGGTAGAGAAAGCTGCGTATATGTGCAAATCTAAATGTGAGGATTTAAATGTACACACAGCTTTTGTGTCTTTATCAGCTTTTTCATAGCTTTACTGGCCCTAATCATCATCACAAATACTTACAGCTTGCCCCATTTCTGTAAATCCGTTTTTATGAATGAATGAATGAATGAGTCTCTCACATCTTGCCCTTTTTCTTCATAAATAGCCGCTTGCACCCCCTGCTGGTTAGGTCGACTAACAGCTATGGAGATTATCAATCGGCAATCCTTTGATATTCCTGCCATTTCTGAACGTCAAATATTGCATTTTCTGTTGAATTTGAACCACTCAATTTCTGGAAGCGATATAATTAAAGTGATATAAAATGGACCGAAAATTGCCTGTTGAATATTTTAGGTTGTATTTTTAAACAGAATGAATATTTTGGAAGTGAAATCTGAAAGGTTATTGAATTTTTAAAAATGAAAATGTGTGCAAAATGTTTTGAATTGAAATATTCACAGCTTAAATATACAACCATGTTGAATTTCATCCCATAAAAATGCAATCCCTAAAAATACAATGCATTAAAATGCAAGCAGACAGATTTTTTTCAAGTAGTGCAATTTAACAAGCTTTTTTGTTTCAAAAACATTTGTCATTATTTTACCTCCATACAATTAATATATCTCTATCTACGTGAGTAAACTAAACCTGTCAGGATTACAGTTCAATGTGGCTCTCACATTATATGACATGACAGACAACTAGTTGTCCAGTGCGGTTCAATTCATTTGGTGCAGGTTTGTCGAGAATGTGTTTGTGAGTACAAAAAATGTGCAGGTGCCACTTTAAATAGAGAATGGGGTTGTCACACTTGTAAAAAAAACAAAAACAAACAAACAACAACAGAAAAAACGCTGTAAAATTGCAGAGTTGTTCGCTCTAAAATGTGTTTTGTGTGAAAGATGCCACATGACAGAGGAGAAAGGGATGAACACAAACACTGCGTAAGCAACTTAATCGATTACGTCAATGTCGTTCCACCCCTACGAAATACTTAATTATATTAATTGTATAGCACAAATTTATCACATTTCCTGCATTGTCATGCTTTTATTTGTGTGACTGCATGAATGTGTGTTAAAGCACACTACTTTCTGACACAGCAGAGAGTTCAATAACTCTAACACCGCTTAGACAGTAGTATTCTGCTAAAGTGTTTACTTCTGTCAGCATGTCTGCAGGCATGCACAAATGTAATTGACTCTGACTCAATTAAATACTCCACCTCATTGAATGGGAGTTTATCAATTGATTCGAGCTGTGGTAATGCAATAATAGAGGGAAACTTGATAATATATTAACTCAGGCTTGGATAGCATTAGCACATTTTCTCACTCCTGAAGGTAGTTTAATCGAGACCCATAAAGATATTGTTCATTCAGGCTTCACTTTAATAAAGATGGACTTTCTCTCACCCCAATCCAGGATCACATAACACATAACAAGACAAAGTTACTTTGCAGCAATTAATCTAAAACTTGATTTATTTACAACTTGATCTGCCTCTAGACAACTGTTCAAATGTCCCTCAAATATAACATGTCAATCCTCATTAAGTTCAACTAACAACTAAACGAATATTCTGGTTTAATGAAAAACACTGCAATATTGGCTAGTACCTGTAGTAACCAAACCAAAATAAAACCACCAAGATTTGTGGGTGCCTCTGTGGGTGCCATACTACAATTGCACACTACATTTTCTGTCTAAAATGAATAGTAATATATACAAGAAATTAGAATAAAAAAGACCACAGGAATTCCAGGTCATGCGAAAGGGTTAAAAGTAAACTAAATAGTCACGTAAACCTGACTCTGACTGAAAAATAGATTGTACAATGTATTGTAGAGCTTACCAGCAGTGCCATGGTTGATGCAGTCAAAAAGGGTCCCTTTTCTTTAATTATTTAGTTCCCTATCCGACATTCTCCTGCAAGAAGTAAAAATAAATTCAATAGAGGGACCCTTTATGTTGATATTACGTATATGGGAGTGGACCACCAAAGCATCATCAGCATTAAAGAGAACAGCATACTGATTAACTGTGGTGGTCAACAGATAAGCATGTGAGAATATGCGTGTGTACACATGACCATTATTGTATTTTGTTTGTATTTATAAAATATCAGACTAGTTTAGTTCTGATAGGAAACAATTAACTATTTTAGATGATATCATACATTTAAGGGGACTACTAATTTTATTTTGAATAACTCACAGCAATCATGTAGAGCTTGTTCATTGTGACTGTTTTTTTATGCAGTTGATGATGCTTAAATCTATAGTTCACCCAAAAATTAATATCATGATTTACTCACCCTCAAGCCATCCTGAATGTATATGACATTCTTCTTTCAGATAAAATACAATCGGAGTTATATTAAAAAAATGCCCTGGCTCTTTCAAGCTTGAAGTTCATCAAAGTGCATCCATTCATGATAAAAGTGCTCCACGAGGCTCTGGGGGGGGGGGGGGGGGGTTAATAAAGGCTTTCTGAAGTGAAGTGAAGCGAAGCGATGTGTTTGTTTACGAAAAAAATCCACATTTAAGACTTTATCGACTAAAATATCTAGCTTCCGGCAGAAGGCCGTACGTATCGATTTATGACGAACGAGTAATACTTAATCATTTATGACGTAGGATGAAGGAGCAGCGTAAGCTATGATGCCTCTTATGGATATTTTTCTTACAGAAACGCATCATTTCGCTTCAGAAAGCCTTTATTAACCCCCCAGGGCCGCGTGGAGTACTTTTATCCTGAACGGGTGCATTTTTATGGACTTCCAAACATAAACGGCCATTCACTGCCATTATAAAGCTTGGAAAAGCAAGGCATTTTTTAACATAACTCCGATTCTATTTTGTCTGAAAGAAGAATGTCATATACACTAAGGATTGCTTGAGGGTGAGTAAATCATGGGCTAATGTTCATTTTTGGGTGAACTAACTTTAAGTTGCCAGCTCCTTTTGCAGCATGTGACCATACTTCAAATTTGTACCCTCACACTGCTCATAAGCTCTAAGCTGCCATAACTAATTGGCAACACACACACACACACACACACACACACACACACACGCGCACACACACACACACACACACACACACACACACACACACACGTAAGGGATAAAATATATAGTTTATGCCATTTAAAAATCATTATGTCTATGGAATGTCCCCATAAAACATGGATTATTAGGAACACCTGTTCAATTTCTCATTAATGCAATTTTTTAATCAACCAATCACAAGGCAGTTGGTTCAATGCATTTAGGGGTGTGGTCCTGGTCAAGACAATCTCCTGAACTCCAAACTGAATGGAAAAGAAAGGTGATTTCAGCAATTTTGAGCATGGCATTCTTGTTGGTGCCAGACGAGCCGGTCTGGGTATTTCACAACCTACTCAGTTACTGTGATTTTCACACACAACCATTTCTAGGGTTTACAAAGAATGGCGTGAAAAGGGAAAAACATCCAGTATGCGGCAGTCCTGTGGGCGAAAATGCCTGGTTGATGCTAGTTGTCAGAGAAGAATGGGCCGACCGATTTAAGCTGATTGAAGAGCAACTTTGACTGAAATAATCACTTGTTACAACCAAGGTATGCAGCAAAGCATTTGTGAAGCCACAACACACACAACCTTGAGGTGGATGGGCTACAACACCAAAAAACCCCACCGGCTACCACTCATCTCCACTTCAAGTAGGAAAAAGAGGCTACAATTTGCAAGAGCTCACCAAAATTGGACAGTTGAAGAATGGAAAAATGTTGCGTGGTCTGATGAGTCTCGATTTCCGTTGAGACATTCGGATGGTAGAGTCAGAATTTGGCATGAACAGAATGAGAACATGGGTCCATCATGCCTTGTTACCTATGTGTGGGCTGGTGGTGGTGGTGTAATTGTGTGGGGGAGTTTTTCTTGGCACACTTTAGGCCCCTTAGTGCCAATTGGGCATCGTTTCAAATACCACAGCCTCTGATGGCTACTTCCAGCAGGATAATCCACCATGTCACAAAGCTTGAATCATTTCAAATTGGTTTCTTGAACATGACAATGAGTTCACTGTACTAAAATGGCCCCCACATTCACCAGATCTCAACCCAATAGAGCATCTTTGGGATGTGATGGAACGGAAACTTTGTGCCCTGGATGTGCATATCCACAAATCGAACTGCAAGACGCTATCCTATCAATATGGGCCAACATTTCAAAAGAATACTTTCAGCACCTTGTTGAATCAATGCCACGTAGAATTAAGGCAGTTCTGAATGTGAAAGGGGGTCAAACACAGTATTAGCATGGTGTTCCTAATAATCTTTAGGTGAGTGTATATATGCTATACACTAATCCTTAATCTATCCCTGAACCTACCCATCACAGAAAACTCAGCATTTTTACATTTTCAAAAAAACAAAAAGAAAATTATTACATATTACATAATTTAGTATGATTCATAAACTTTTTTCCACATGGGGACCAAAAAATATCCCTGCAAAAGTGCACGAGTTCCAGTCACACGACCCTAGTCTTCTTCTATCTCCACACATTGAACAGGATTAAGGCCGTTTCACACCGGGACGAATTTCGCGCGCAGTATTCGCTGATGTTTAACGCCTCGTGACTTTTCACTGACGTGAAAAACGCCACGCGTAAAAGTGTAATTTTTTTTTTTTTAAACGCCTGGGGTTTGGTTTTTTGGTTTTACGCGCCACGTCAAAACTATCTGACCAATGAGATTGGCGCTTTTGCTCACGTATCTGGTGCTTCAGAAGATACAGTGAAACACAACTTGGGGGCACTCAAACACAAAATGGTCTTGCCGAGCACACATACGCCGAAGAAGATAAATGCCACCGTCTACAATGCAGGAACACGAGGAAGATGCAAGGCAAGATAGCCTACCTATGGGCAAGATGAATGTTAAGCTGCTGGTCTCGGAGCATAAAGAGCTATATGATAATATTTATATTATTATTTCTGTAATAATAATATAGTATAGGGTGACTTAGGCCTGTTTTCCCCGGACATGTGTAACTGTCACTTTGTGCTTTCTGAGTTAAGATGGGAACTGTGCATGTGTATAGTGTCAGTTAGATTTTGGCAAGTGAGGAGAGGAGATAACTGCTCTACCGACTCTTTGCATTCTTTCTTTTATTTCCTTTTTCTACTGTGATCAGTGTTGGATGTTTGTTTGTGTATATAAATAGATTTTGTTAGTTCGTTTTTGTAAGTTTGTGAGAGCTATTTTTTGTTCAATTTGGAGGCATTTCTTTTAGTGATTTATTATTTATATATTTATTTTTCTAATACAGAAGACTTTATTTCTATCATTATTTCATTCATAATTTTTGAAACCTGTCATAATAAAACATGTTGAGTAACCTCAAGAAGCCTATCTGAATTTGTGTCTTGTAATATAACAATGTTCTATCCATACAGAGGAGGCATTTAAATGTATTGAAATTAATAAGGCATCTTTGAGTAAACTTTGAGTATCATTTGAGTTGCTAGGCTGGGTGTCTTGGTTTTTGGTAATCAAAATATGGTCACCCTAGTATAGTATGTACTATTATTATTTCTGTTCAACATGACATCATGACTTTTGCGTAAACATACACGCCACTTGACTCGCATTATCTCTATGCATTTTGAGCTATCCGCGTACGTGTGTATGTCTACACCATTAAAGGAGCATTTCACCCATTGCAACATAATTCAGAGAATTCACTCTTCCGTCTACAAGGCTAACATTAGCTATCACCAGAGTTTGAAATTCATTTCACACAAAATGTCTAGTTGGCTGTGGCGAGCAGGACGATCGAGGGCGAGGCACATAAGAGGACGGCAGGCTGGTGGCGTGAGTTATAACAGACTAAACAGAGACTATTTGGTGATAATGAAAGACACCTGTGAGGCGCGCGCCGGTCCCGCGTCTCTCACGGAGAAGTGAAAGCATAAAATGGGGAGCGAGGACGGCAGATCGAGAAAGAAACAGGCCTGATTTTAGTTTTGTTTCTGTTGTGTGTAACGTTACAGCAGTCTTCAATGAGGGGCTGCTGGCTTTGACTTATAATTTCGTTTTGTATTTGTTCATTTTACTATTAAAATGTTTAAATGTTCGCCGGTTCCTGCCTCCTTCTTTCCACAACAACAAACCCTGTTCATGTTACATTGGCAAACTTTAGCAAACTAATTACTCCTAGTTTTTATTTATTTCTGTTTGGTGATTTACTGCATGTTACCTGGATGTTTAGTCAGGCGAAACTATCACAACATAAACGTCCGTGTGCTCGTCTGATTCAGAGATTTCCTCCAGGAGAAATTGCCATCGTTGAAATTCTCTGCAGCAGACGGACTCTGTGTCCATAGGCCATAGCACACAGCGAGAGCACGAGCACGGGCACCGGCAAGCCGCCCAGCGCAAGAGTCAGTCTGGGCTCCTCGACCGCGACAGGCCGCCGCCTCGGCGTTTCCTGCCCCTCCATCAGCCTCAGCTGCTCTAAACTATACCGCTGCTTGTAAAGATAGCCACGAACATCGGATTCGAGCAGCAGAACTTCAAAATCCTCTTCTTCCATATCATGTTTAGTTTCTTCCGTCATTTTCATAACTTACTATCTCCACAGCACTTGTTAGCTTAGCTTCCAAACAAGATGGCGGATATTGATTTCAGTTTCTGCAAGTGAAGTCCCACCCACTGATCTGTAATAGGCTTGTAGGGTGAGTGGATCCCACACCCTGGCATAATAATGAGCTAATATATGTAGCTCTAAAGATTTTAATGAAATATGACTTCCTGCTTATCGTGACGCAAAATGACGATTTTTACGTCACGATAAGCAGGAAGTAAAACACTTATATCCTTATTTCTCCCATCTCAGGGTAAAATAAGGGAATAAACCATGACCATTCAAAAATATGACTGGGTTTCAAAAAAGATACAAAGCTTAATGCAAATGGGTGAAGTGACCCTTTAATGTCCGAGTGATTCCGCGTGTCTGTACACACCGTCAAATGTCCGAGTGAAACGAAGCAAAATGTAGATCTACATCTGGGGAGCGATCTTTTTTTTCCTAGGATGGTAGGGGACTCTCATAAATGCCACTAACCCCAGTGACGGGTAGGTTTAGGGATGGGGTTGAGGTAAGTCATATATACAGAAATAACGTTAAGTCAACTGCGTTCATAAACACGCTGAAAAGCGATTTTGCATGTTGATAGCACGCCAAACATGGAAATATGAATTGGCTTGTCATACACATGCTATCATGAGATCAGTCTGTTCTGTTTTACATTAAGCGCCATCTAATGTCAGAGAATGGATTTGCATGTTCACTCGGCTCATCATCAGAGAAAATCGTTTGGGTGTGAACACAAAAAACGCGTTGAAAAACGCTGGCAAATAAGGCACGCTGATATTTGCCCCGGTGTGTACGGGCCTTAACTTGTAAAAGTGCTAAGGCCCGTTCACACTAAGCACGATAACTATAAAGATAACGATAAAGATAACTATATATGCGTCCACACCAACGACCGATAACGGTCTTTTTATTGTAAGCAAGCAGTTTCAAAGTAGCGAAAATGGATGACTGCTGCTGCTGCTTTACGTTACAAACAAATATCAAAAGATAAACAGGTGCTTTTGGGTACACGGTATCCTAAAAAAGACGAGAGGAGTTGGGAGTGCATCTAAACAGTGAATCTAGCAAGTCTAGTGTAATATCTAACAGTGGATTTATCTTATGAAGTTAATGATGGGATAAAAACATCGCCTAGTCAACACCTTTATGTAGCCTATACAACGGCTTTTTCACTGCAACAACTGTAATTAAAACAGAATCTTGTTGAAGTCTCCCTCGCAGTGCGATTAGAACTACCACAGCCAAAATGTTACACATATTTAATGAAGTTTCTGTTACTTTAGTGAATATTACTGTGAAGCTAACAGTTAACAGTTTATTGGCTATTGGGGCAACATACACTTTGAGGGTGGAGGGAGACAGCCTTTGCTCCAACCCATCTAGTAGGAAGAAAAGCACGACTCTGATCAGGCAAGTTCGGGGGTCCTCCTGGCGGGAGGAACACCCCTTCGACAAATAGGTTCCACTTCAGGCGCCTCGTAGAGGGGGCTCTAGCAGACGTGATGGTGTCTACCATCTGCCTGTGGTAGATCACCTAGAACCTCCATGTTCCATCCAGGGACCAGACGGTCTGGACACGTGTGCCATAGAGTGCCCCGTCTCTGAGAAAGAAGGTCCTTCCTCAGAGGAATCAGCCAAGGGCTGTCGCGAGGAGCATGAGTTCCGTGAACCAAGTCCTGGTGGGCCAATACGGCACCACTAATAGGACCTGCGACATGCGACATGCGGCGGGAGCGTAGACCACCTTGTCGGTTGATGTATGCAACGGTCGCAGTGCTGTCTGTATGGACCAGTACGTGCTTGTGTCTGAGAAGCCCCTTGAGGCGGCACAAAGCTAAGCGTACTGCTTGCAACTCTTGGCAGTTGATGTGCCAATGCAGCTGGGGCCCCGTCCACAGACCAAAGACTGCATGCCCTTTGTACTTGGCCCCCCACCCCATGGCAGAAGCGTCTGTGAAAACCACAGCATGTAAACCTGGAAACCTGGACTAGGGGCACTCCGGCCCAAAGAAACACAGGATCTTACCATGAGGAGAAGGTTTGGTGACAGTGCGGAGTTACTTTGAGCCAGAACATGCCATTCTGCCGCGCCCACCTCGGGAATCGATCGTGTAGCCAGTGCTGAAGCAGTCTCATATGTAACAGGCCGAGCGGCATTACTGCGGCTGCCATATGCCCCAGGAGCCTCTGAAATTGTTTCAGTGAAACCACTGACCTGCCTCGAAAGGACCTGAGGCAGGTGAGCACTCACTGGACACGTTCCTCCATGAGGTGCCGTCTGGGCGACCAAGTCCAACTCCATACCAAGATAAGAGATCCTCTGCACGGGGCATAGTTTGCTCTTGTCCCAGTTGACCTGAAGTCCCAACCGGCTGAGGTGCCATAGCACAACACTGCCCTGTGATCGCACAACACATCTCGTGAGTAGGCCAGAATGAGCCAGTTGTCGAGATAGTTGAGAATGTTAACGCCTTGATCACTCATGGGAACGATGGCCGCCTCCGCGACTTTCGTGAAGACGTGGCGCGACAATTAGAAAATGCGCTTCTGTTTTCTGCTGCAGGCTGCCCCGTGGCGAGGGGGGGGGGGGGGGGGGGCGAGCCACGAGGCCCTGGCTCCGGAAGAGGTCTTTGGACACAACTGCATCGCAATAGACCGCTCCACTGGGGGGATTCCCTCGTACCCGTGCGCCACCAGGGTGTTGAGGAAGGAGGAGCGAGGTTGTTTCCGTCTGGTCACCATAGGGTTCTTCACGGTAATCCTCATTCGCTCACCAACAGGAATCACCGGAGTAGCCGACTGCTGAACTGAACCAGCAGACGAACTAGATCAGGGATTATCTGAAGGGATGTTTCAGGGTTCTCAGTCTCGAGCACAGCATTGTGAGAGTCATATTCCCGCAATGACAATTTGACTTATCCACAAACGCTGCCTCAGCGTGCGCTAAGCCCAGGCACGAGAGACAGTGTTTGTGGCCATCTACCTGAGGGAGAAGTCGACCACATCCAGAAACGCACGGGTGAGACGACATACTGAAAAGGACGCTCACCCGTGAAGCTCTTTTAAGGGATGGAAAGTGCTCTGATGTGCCAAAGCACCCAAGGATCGCCGCGGCAGATCACGGGGAAAACTGCAAACTGCTGAAGCGCTGTCACACCACCAACCAGAAGATCTTCTCTCTCTCCCTGAGGTACTCGTTGCTTTTTCTTAATCTCTCTTCAGCCAGGAACAGCAGTAGAAACTGTGAGGCTCCATAGAAAAAAGTGTCATGCAATGTTTACTTCCGCCTTTTATACCCGCACTGGTAGGAGGCTCGTGGAATGCAAATTTTTCATGCCAATGTTATTGGCTCATTTATAATTCTCTCGAAGGCAATAGGGTCCCTAGCGTGATCCCAATTTGTCAGGGAACTCTCCGACGACACGTTGGAGTTCCCAGGGCTAAAGGGAACACTTCCCTCAGGGACTCAAGTTTCAGTGCCAAATTTCTAAAGCAATTATTTATCACTCATAAATATTATACATATTCACATAGCTTTTTGCTCCTTGTAAACTAAAGATAATGATAATGATATTTCAACTATCCAGTCAAATCAAATCTGTTATGTGGCATTCAGTGACGTTTATATATATATATATATATATATATATTGAATGGGCGTGGCATAAAACCTAAATACATACCACAATGGGTGTAACTTTGGGCCCTTATAATGTAGGTCAGGAATAGGCAAGTTGGTTCCTACCCTGAACAAACCAACACCTGCCTGTAGCCTAGTAATCCTAAAGACATTGATTAGCTTGTTCAGGCGTGTTTGATTAGTTTTGTAGCCAAAGTCTGCAGGACAGCAAACTTGTTTACCCCTGATATAGGTCAAACCACAACACACACACACACACGGAGAGAGAGAGAGAGAGAGAGAGAGAGAGAGAGAGAGAGAGAGAGAGAGAGAGAGAGAGAGAGAGAGAGAGAGAGAGAGAGAGAGAGAGAGAGAGAGAGATTTAATGGAACCAAGCAAGCAGTACATTTCACTTTAATGTATTTTGTTTATTTTTACTAAGAACAGTTAAACACTAAGCCCAAGCCCTAACACTCAATGATTGAGTCTACCCTTTCATTTATCAGCTTAAGCCTTTCTTCCTCATTTACTTCTCCCCTGCAACCTCATTTTAGGGCACAACGAAGTTATGCCTGCCGCTCAGTCCCCACCTCCATCCCCCAACAACCTCCTCAGCTCTCTATCCCTCCCTTCCGACCTTTATTGTAACAGCCAAACCAATTTGCTCAAAGCTTGAAGCAGCCTCTCCTGAGAATCCTTTTTTTTTTCTGCAGAGGAGGAGAGAGGTATGGCTCTTAATGTGTCTTTTCCTAAGAATGTTAATCATCTTTAGGATTTGATGGCCCTTTCAGTTCCTGCCAAGTGTGCACATTTGTGAAATGAGTTGTAATACTCAATTTCAAAGTGAAAGAGAGTCACATTAGATGATGAGGTGCTTTGTTTTTGTCTTTATCTGTTCCTCTAATGTGCAGTGGGCAGCTAAATATCAGATCACTCTCTCTATGTCAAGGCCATCATCACAGTAGCTAATAATGTTTAAACGCAAATGAGAAAGTTTTGTCATAGTTTCGATAGCTGAATTATCTAAGCCTGACATCATGTCTCAACGCCACAGGAAGAGAGGAGAGGAATGGTAAGATATAATTAACCTTCACTCTCCCTAACCATAGCTGGCTTGTGTGAGTCTGTAGACCGAATATTAGCACACCATTGGAATCTGGAGCCAGGCTAACTCTCAGGGTCATCACCAATCAGCAAGTGAGGAAAACATTAGAATGAATGCATGAATGAATGAATGAATACATACATACACACATACATTCATACATTCAAAAAGAAAAATAATGATTGAGAGATGTGTGTGTGTTTCCAGCAATCAATCACACTGCTTCTCTCCTCCTGCTTACCCCTTACAAAAAATATGCAATCATTTGCATTCATGTAACTCATGCTGAAGAAAAAAAAAAATATGTAACATGCAATGCTATTCAATTACAGGCTTATTTTCTCCATATTTGTCACAAACAACAACATCAAATGTTGTGTACCAGTTGTAGTAATATTCGGCCACATCCCTTATACACTCTTTTTTTTAATCATAATTGAATGATCAAGCCAATGTTTATTCATTTTAAATGGGAGATGGATACTTGTTTGAGATAACTGAACAGGATGCAATTTATCAAACTGACTTCCTACTCAGAGATGTCAAGAGCTCATTTAGAAGTCAGTGTGGAGAAGTCTTTTAACACTGAATTTAGATGACACATTAGCATTTGTTATTTGAATTTTAAAGTCATCTATGTTCAGACTGATATTCTTCATTTTTTCTAAAATTCATTCAAGTTTGTGATGCATACATTTTAAATATGTTGATAGATAATATGTTTAATGTGAGTTTATAAAGTAGTGTTCTAGTAAATTACTAAAACTATTATTTGTAAATTATTGTAAAACAGTAAAAAATTGAATAATGTTTTTAATTTTACAGAGGGTATGGCATAATTAGTATATCAGCTTATTTGCAGGACTGCTCTGCCTGGAGCATTCAGTTTCTCTAGCCATCTAGGGCTCCCTATTCACCAAAACCTTTGCCTCACATTAGGGGGAAACAACCCCCCCCCACACACACAAACACACACACATTAACATGACTCCAATCATTTGTTATCTAAATAAAACTGTCACCAAATCTTGTGACCAGAGAGTGTGAGAAGAGACAGACTCTTATCTGTCCTTCCTCTGGAGTGAATGAGATGGATGAGGTCTATTTTTTCTCTCTTTAGAGTGCTTGACTATCTAGAGGGCTCTTTCTGACATGCACTGCTCCTCTGGCAACAAAATAAGGATAGATGCTTTTGTCTCACAAAATGGTGAATGTTGGTCTGGAAATGGATTAATAATTGAATGTGCATGTCTATCAAGCTTTTTTCATATTTCCGTATTTTGATACAGATATATTTTCTAACTCTTTATGTACTTCCTTGAAATGAAGCAGTTTTAAAGACTGAATGCATTGATCTACGGTATGAGTATGTAAGACGGCCACTAAATGAAACCAATTTGTGTAACTTTCTGCTGAATAATCTTAGTAGTGAGTTTTATGTCACTAATGAATTTAATAGCATCACAGAATGCACTTTACTTGTAGAGCCAAAACAACTAGCTTTGGAAAGTCTACATTTCACTGAAGAACCTTTTTTTTTTCTCTAGCATAAATGTATCTGGGACTGTTTATGGTAAATGTGTTAACTAGCAGTCAGAGAAACCTGCACCTTCTGATGCGATAATGAATGCAGTGGTTTGACAATCTGCAGCCTCTGCTAATGTATGCATGTCTACCTGTGTGTGACAGGTGAGCAAGTACAGGTAAACAGCACATTAATGCATTAAATAAGTGTCTGCAGAAATGTACAATCAACACATTCTTCCTGTTAAAGCATAATTTGTTAACATCTTTTTTTCTATTCGTCCCCATCAAACTTGCAAGAATGAAGAAGATTAAACAGGTTCCCCACATATAATATCTTTATGAAATGTATAAAATTAAAGATTGAGGTCATGATAATAACTTTTTTTTTGTATATATTTCGTAAAACATATGGTAACACTTTATTTTGATAGTCCACTTTAGACATTCAACTAACTATAAGTAACTTTGCCACTACATGTCAACTAACTATCATTAGAGTATTAGTAGACTGTCAGCTTAATATCTGGTAACACATTATTTTGTTGGTCCCCCAACAGACATTCAACTGACTGTAAGTAACTTAGCAACTACAAGTCAACTTGTTCTCCTAACCTGAACCCTAACACCTAACCCTAACCTAACAGTCTACTGACTGTCTACTACAGCCTACTAATACTCTAATGAAACTTGGTTGACATGTAGTTGAAAAGTTACTTATAGTTAGTAGACTGTCTAAAGTGACTATCAAAATAAAGTGTAACCAAACATATATATATATATATATATATATATATATATATATATATATATATATATATATATATAGTTTTACTAAATATATACATCAAAACCATCTATTTAAGTTTGCCAGATATCATCATACATCAGTTTGATTTTAGTGGAAAATAAAAAGTCTTTTGTCTCACCTATCTCTGCTCCGTCGGGAGGGGAAAGCAGCGTTGCATCCAGCCACAGTACACACATGCATCTCTTTTAGGTGCACATTCTTGTAGTGCAATTTAACACTGTATGAACTTTTAAAGCTCTTTTTGCAGACGTAGCAGATCTTGGGATCAGGACTAGTGCAGAGATCATCCTCAGGGGACTGGGAGGGGAACTTCGGTGGGCTTGTTCCATAGCTCATTGATGAGATGAAACTTTCATGTAAGGCAGCCATGCTGGCAGCAGCGGCAGCAGCTGCTGCCATACCCCCATTGTAAAGGCTATATTGACCCATACAAAACATGTCATAAGTAGGATCATTGATCTCTTCTTTGATTTTGATGACAGGCTGGTGTTGTGAAGGTGGGGAATGTCTTTGTTCCTCCAAATCTTTCTGGAAGTGTCCCTCATCTTTTACCCCCTGGTATTCCTTATCAAAATTTCTCTCTAGGGCAGGCTGATGTTCTTCAGTCTCCATCAGCTCATCCCGGTAGAACATTTTAGATTCAGATGTTTCTGACTCATTTTCAAAGTCACGCTCATGATCTTGGTCCTCAGAGGTAAAACTGTCAATACAGCGCAGGTCGCCATGACTTCTACCACCATGATTCCCAACACACTCTTCTTGGTCAGGATGGAGCATGCCTCTAAGGGCTAGACTGGGACTCATTTCATTCTGTGATGGAGACTGATGTCTGCTACCCCCACAATGATGACTGCTGCTGCTGCTGTTATTGTTGTTGTTGCAGTTGCCATTGCCATTGACATTATTATGGATGTTGGGTGGCTGATGGTGGTGATGGTGACAACTATCTTCATCATCATCATCTTTGTCATCATAATCATCTGCCACATCTATCACTTCTTTCTCTATCTTTACTGGCATACTGGATTTACGAGGCTTCTTTTTAGGCATTGGGTCGAGAGTCATGGAATCTTGGGTACTGGGAGTTGTGGGTAGGTGATGAGAAAATGTTGATGTTTCAGATACATCCATGTTGTGGGAGCTAGCCGCTAACATCTGTTGCTGATCCGTCAAAGATGTGCTGTTGATTGTGGTAGGCAAAATTGGACTGGTAGGCAGAGAGACTGGGGGACTAACTAGCTCAGCAGGTGAGAGCAATGTGCGATAAAAGGGTGGCACAGGTTGCACTGGCTGCACAGACTTCAGGGAAGGGAAGACAAGAGGGCTCTGCAGAGGTGAATGTATCATGGGGTCAAGAGGAGGGGTGGCAAAACTTAGTGGTGGCCGCCCTGGGCTAGTTATATTGAAGCCACTTTTGGCACTTGATATGACGGGTGTGGCAGTCCCAGAACTGGAGCGAATGAGGTCCTTGTCCCGGTTGTTCCTTAGCATAGGCATATGCAGGCGAGGATTGGGATTAGCACTATGGCGGTTACGACTTCTCAAAGAGCTGAAGACCATATTGCAGCCTTCAATAGTACAACGGTGTTTAATCTTCAGATGTACAGCATTGTAATGGATTTTTAGAGTGCCCTTATCATAGAAAGTCTTGCCACAGGAGTTGCAGCAAACACGACCCTTACGTGAGGTTGTACCCATTCGACGCATGCGATGCATTTTGGAAGAGAAAGAAGAGTGTGTAATGGTTTTCGATTGTTCATTCTTTTCAAAATGGTGATGGATCTGGTGGTTGTTCAGAGAGGTTGACTGTTGCTGCCCCTGTTGCTGTGTTGGTGTATGTGGTTGCTGTGACTGCTGTGTAGATGGTGTTGGAGAAATGGGTGAAGATCTGTTGGGTTCTATTTTAGGTTCAATGGCGTTGGGTAAGGTCCCTATTGCTCCACGACTTGGGCTCTGACCACTACGAAACGGTGAGAGGGACACTTCAGATTCACTGGTCTCCACCTGCTCACTCTGATTGGGCAGATTTGGCTCTCGCATTCTGAGACTTGATTGCTCAATGTTCAGTCCATTTGGTGGCAGACCTAACATGGGGGCTGATACTGGGTTGATATACTGGAATGGCAGCAAGAAGGCCAGACTGTTTGGAATGTTCTCAAAATGGTGAATACTAGAGGGGCTGTTGTTCTCTAGGTGCGACAGAAGGCCAGGGCTACGTGTTCGATTGTTGTTTTCAATAAAATTTCTGATGCCAGAGTCAGTCTTTGATGAGGGCACTGTAATTGCCTGACCCTCCTTTTCCTGGATGGCCATCAATTCCACAATAGACTTGGTTTCACCAAAGCGCAGAAACTGTTGTAGAGTGATGATCTCCTCTTCCCGGGACATTATTGTCCATCTGTCCAGAACCTTTCCTGCAGCATCCTAGAGGCCATATAAGAGAAAAGATTAAAAAACTAAACAAATATTTAATTTTTTTCTGAATATTATCTGAGAAGATAGAGGTGATGGGGAGGGTAAGGATAAAGGAATGTAACTCAAAAGAGCACATGAAGCAATAAATAAAGACTGATGATTTGTTTCTCTGACAATATCTAGGCCTCTCTACACTTTGTCCTTTCTTTCTTAAAACAACCATGCAAATTTTGTCATTAGCACACTAAAGGTAACAGCCAACAAATAGAAGCCACCAGTGTTCATTTATTAGGGAGTCCCTGTGAAACTGCAGAGAGGACATCAATTAGTCTCAATGAACAAAACTTACAACGATACAAAGATACAACTCTTGCTGCCTCTCCCACAATTACCCACAGATTATTGCTGTTGACAGACAGTAAAGAACATAAGAGATGCAATTTAAGGAGTAATAATAAAATATTATTAGTAGTAGCATTAGTAGTAGTAGTAGATGTAGTAGTATATCAATTTAATTGCTATATCTGTTTTTAATATTGTGTCAAATATATCTGTTTTTAATATTGTGTCAAATATAGTTTTAAAATGTCATTTAAAAAAAAAGAAGGTTCATAAATATACACAGAAATATATATATATATATATATATATATATATATATATTAGGGCTGTGCAAAAGTTAATTGCGATTAATCGCATCCAAAATAAAAGTCTGTGTTTACATAATATATTTGTGTGTGCTGTATATAATTATTTTGTATACATAAATACCTATGCATGCATGTATATATTTAAGAATTATTTGCGCTTAAATTCTGTATACATCTATAAATAAATAATCTATATTATATAAATATAAATATTTTATACATGAATAACACATTTTCTTAAATATATACATGCATGTGTGTGTATTTATATATACAAAATAATTATATACAGCACACACAAATATATTATGTAAACACAGACTTTTATTTTGGATGCGATTAATCGCAATTAACTTTTGCACAGCCCTAATATATATATATATATTGTAAGGACTTCTGGCTAGGTAATACACACGAGCCCCCCACCCCCAGGGGTTTTCTGAAACACACACAAGCACACACAAGCCCTTCCCTTCCCCCACACATCGGAATTTGTGGAATGTCTCTGAACAAAGATAAGGACTTTTGGTGTTTAAAGGCATTCAACAAAATGTTTTTTTAATGGTTTTTATGTATATGTGTCTTCCACATAATGTTCCTTGATATCTCTAGAATGCTTATTGAATGAAACACTTGAATATGCATAGAGATGTAAAGTAAAGTGTATTTTTGATTTGTTTTACTGCCAATGAAGATAAAATTGTTTACTATGAAACCCTCATTGAACACACCCCCTTCCACGAGGAGCGCGCGCTGAGGAACAAAGGACAATAAACCAAGAGTTCCCGCGAGCAACGTCCATCTCCCCGATTGGCTCAAGCCAACAGGAAGGGGATGGATTTCGCCAAGGAGATAAAAGGAGCGCGCCGGCTCTGCCCATTCTCTTCTGAACTTTCCAGCGCTCCTTCAGCATGTAAACCTCACGGGACTCTGATCCAACCGTGGATCTTTCCTTTTGTTCGTCTAAAAGTTTCGTCTTTTCCTCAAATGGACTACCAAGTTCGTCTCCCAGGAAAGGAAGTGGACTTCGCCGAACTATTTCCTCGGGTAACGTCACCTCAAAGACTTTAAGCCTTTCAAACACTCGCGCTGAATGCCAACGAACGCCACGTGACTCCCCACGGAACAAAGGAGCCATGCACGTGCAAGCAAGTTGCTTGAAGCAACCGACCATGCACGCGCCGGGAAGGGCCGCGCAAACACGCTGCGGCCGCGCTCCACGTGACGCACGCACGCAGGACAGCACTTCCAGTCGACACGTGGCCCGAACGGGCCGAGCAACGAGCCCGCGACTCACACAGACCAAATATGCCCTGCAAGTATACCTTCTTTTAGAGCTTCTAAGAAGCATTAAGAAAGTGTTTTCGTGGTGTTCAGAAAGGTTAACTGACTTTTTGGTGAACGTATTTCACTCTCTCTCACTTTCTCTACAACTCACTCTATCTCACTCTCTCTCTCTCTCCAACTCGCTTAACTTACGCGTATCCATTGTCTAAACGCTCTGCGTCATCTTAGTTTGTGTTTTAATGTTTGTAAATACCTGTATCATTGTAACGTAGTAAATGTTTAAAGGAACACTCCGACTTTTTGGGACTTTAGCCTATTCACCTTACCCCCCAGAGTTAGATAAGTCCATACATACCTTTTTCATCTCCGTGCGTGCTATAAGTCTGTTTGACGCACCCACCGCTAGCCTAGCTTAGCACAAAGACTCGATGTGACTGGTTGCAGCTTTCATACTGATCCAAATGAGTGGCAAAATAACGCAAACGTTTTCCTATTTACATGTTGTGATTTGTATAGTCACATAATGTACAAATAACAAAGTCAAATGAGACACAGACATCTTTTAACCGTATAAAACCTGGGAACTATTCTCTTAAGGCGAAGCACTGCTACTTTGACGGCGTAATAACCGCATCACCGGAGACACGCCGTGGTGAGGAGCGGAGAGTTCGTTCAGTGTTTGGGTGACAGAGTCAGCAATTTATAAATAGTAAAAGCGTAGTTTAGAGTCATGGGTTTTCGCTCTATTGTAAATAGCTGCGACTGTAAACAGGGGAGGTAACCATGTTTCACAGAATTCCAACTAAAAACGCTGACTGGATGAAGAAATGGCTAACTTACTCTGGATATTTATCCAAACACACCTAAGATTATCAAGGGACATTATGTTTGCTCGGTACATTTCAATGAGGACGACTATTTTGAAAAAATGGAATTTGCCACACGGACCATAATGTGCTGAAGGATACGGCCATCCCATCGATAGACAAACAGGACTAGTGGATCACCTGCGGCTGAGGTAAGTGTTCCGTTATGTTTTTAGATGACCTACTGTAACAGTGCCTTTAGCCAGATCTAATGTAACGTTAGTGACACTATTATATGATTAGGGTATGAATATGTTTTTATCTTGATGCGGTGCGGACGCGCTTGGGGAAAAAAAACGAGCGCGTTGAACTTGCACCCTGCGCGCGGCGCGCCTAGTAGCCTAAATTTGAAATAACCATGGAAATAACGAACTTGAGCGTGCAAAAGGGTACGGTAGGCTGTGAGTTCATTGTGCAAAAACAATTTGTGCTATTACTTTCCCCTTATTCTATCCTATAGTAATGCAATACTGTATATTATATAGGCTACTGTTGAATACATTTGGTTCAGCTAATAAATTGCATTTAAAATATATTGATTCCTGCAATAATAATTATTTATTCATGATATTTATAAATCTGGGTGCGTTTTTGGTTGGAAATCAATGAAACATGGTACTGTATTACCTGGTCTCCCCTGTTTATTGTCACAGCTCATACAATAAAGCAAACACCCATGATAAACTATGCTTTTCTATCTAACGTTAGTAATTGCTGACTCTGTAACCCAAACACTGAGCGAACACTCTGCTCCTCGTCACGGTGCGTCTCAGGTGATTGTTATCACTCTGCCCAAGTAGCAGTGCTTCGTCTTCAGAATTATTTATACGGTTAAAAGATGTCTGTGTCTCATATGGCCTTGATATTTGCACACTCTGTGACTATACAAACCACAACATGTAAATAGGAAAACGTTTGCGTTATTTTGTCACTCATTTGGATTAGTATGAAAGCTGCAACCATTCACATCCAGTCTTTGTGCTAAGCTAGGCTAGCGGTGGTTGCGTCAAACAGACTTATAGCACGCACGGAGATGAAAAAGGTATCTATGGACTTATCTAACTCTGGGGGGTAAGGTGAATAGGCTAAAGTCCCAAAAAGTCGGAGTGTTCCTTTAAGTAGTTGCTTTATTAAATACACTTATGCACATGTCTGACTGAATCACTGTCTCGCTCATGGTACAAGTCAATGAAATGCCGATTTAAAATGCTGCTGGCTGTAACTAAAAATACCTGAAAGGGTATTTGTTTATGGAGCAGGGGAGGCAAATTCTTGTGGCCACAGAATTTGTCTTCACAAGCTCTATAACTTGATTGAGCTAATTGATTTTGCCTGTCTTGTAAAACGTGGTCCTTGCAATTAATAACAATTAATTTGTGGTTAATTGCGGGGATGCACATGTATGCATATGGGTAAAATTAATAAATTAATATGTAAGACCGGTCTGATCCAAATCTGTATGAATAATTATTAATTATCAATTATTAATTATGATATGCAAATTCCCCCTTTATCAGACCCGACCAGAGTCTTAACTATATATATATATATATATATATATATATTTTTTTTTTTTTAAATAATAATTTCTGTGGCTGCAATGTTGGACATAAAAAATAAACAGCTCATGTTTATTTAACGGTGTCTTTGAAGAAGCCTTGGAGGTGACAGCAATCTTGCATTAAATTTATCAAGCAGGATGCAGACTCAGTATTAACTGAGCTTTATGTTAATTGGAGTTTAGAGGATGCATTTCTCAAACTAGATTAAATATTAATACTTACTCAAGAAGATTTAGTCAACTAAAGAATATGTTTAACTTACATACAGTTTGTCTTCAGGCACACAAGTATGAAACGATGTAAATCTCAACATATCCTAAACTGACCTTTGTTTTATTTTACATTTTTTTATTTATTTATTTATTTTGCAGAGCCGGTCCATGGGTTGTGGGAAGTTTCCATCTTCAGAGTAGTATTGCTCCAGGAGGAGAAATAAGCACCACTTCCAAGGAGCTTGTTCTTCGGCCAGCATTCTAAGTAATGGTATTATTAACCACTGAAAAATAAAACAGTTTGAGCTTTGCACAATTGCCCACTGCCAGACACTGGGACATGGCAAGGGATTCTGGGAATGGAATCTTGGCAGGATCTTTTAGTGTTGTGGTCAGACTTGTAACTTTGATACATAAAATATGTGATTTTGTTTCTGTTCCCTCATTCTCATACCTGCATTACTTGACTCTGATGTATGTATCCTTACATTATATTACTGTGGTTCCTAAACCCCACTCAAATTAAAAAAACTGAACATCAACTGTTATATATTGCTATATTACTGGTATTTTCTTCATGTGAATAAGCTTTTTAAATCAAGCAAATTAACAGCCATATTTTTTCATGTTCTATCTATAAACTGTCTATAAATGTTCATTGGCATTTTTTCACAGAATGTGATTTTAAAAGTGTGGCACTCTGCCTTGCTACCATGGAAGTTTATAAGGCAACATCAAGGGAGCAATGGCTGTTCTGATGACAATTAGAGATGACACAAGGCAAGGCTTTGTCTGCCCCAGCCTGCTAGGATCTATGAATGATAAATGGTTACTCTGGATTTTAAGAGCTGTAAAAATCAACAGCACAAAGCACAAAGGGCCTTTAAGGCACAGACAGAGGATAAATGTTTAAAGAGACTAAGAGAGTTAGAGAATAAGAGAAAGTGAGGAAAAAAGAAGATAGTAAGAGAAAGTGAGAGATGGGAATACAGAATGGTTTCACAACAGCATGGCCTCAGAAATTTAAGCAAGATAAATTCTTTAGAGACAGCACATCAATAGTCACTGGGGTATTTGTTGTTAAATATACATTAAAAACACTTTACTCTTTCATTCCATGTTTGAGTATGAGTTTAGCCTGGAGGTAAGACTTTAAATTTCAGCTTCAACAATATTATTTTATATGGCACAGCTGTTTGAACTCCTGTATTTCAATTTGATGTAAGTAAAGGGGAAAAAAAAAGTAAATTACAAAGAGAATTTTTAAATAGTAACTAAAAGATGTACTAAAACTGCTTAAAAAATACTGTGGAATGTTTGAGAAATTCTCTCATTCTGTTCTTTCTGTATATCGTCTTACTTCTGAACATTTATTACCTTCCTTCAGTCTTTAACACACACACACAAGAATATATATATATATATATATATATATATATATATATATAATAAGTTAACATCATACAGTTTACTATTCATAAATTATTTTTGCAAAAGTATAGTATACTGTTCCTATTTTGGTACTTTTTTTAATTCTACCTTTTTAACTCTGTACTTTATTGTATTTTGTATTGTAAACTCTTTCCACTTTCCAGTTAAAAACACTTTATTCTAGCTTCATGCATCCTTTTTTAGCAACATTTTAAACAAAATGCTGAGAAATTGACATTATGTCAGACAATGTCCAGATGAGGTTGCTTCACCTCTGTTTTTTTCAAAAGATGTGTAATAGTGCCCCCTATCATAAAAAAGTGAAAACACAGATAGCCAGAAAATTCAGTCATTGGCGGAGAAAGAGTAAAGTAGATTTGAAGTCAATGTCTATAATATGCACACTACCAATGGACTAGCCTACACAAAAATTCATATATTCAGAATTAGGAACATGTCTGTTTTCTTCATAAATTAATATTTAAGTTTTAAGACAGTATGTAAAACTATGTGAAAAAGGTATGTAATAGGCTACTTAATCAAAAGAATAAACATAAAAACAAGTATATTAAGAATATTTAATTACACTTTTAAGTATCTTGAATAAAAGATTGAGTACAAATATAGGCCAAATATACTTATACTTTTCAGACAGTCAGGTATACTTAAGTGCAATTTTAGTATATTATGTATATGAGTATATTATATTAAGTATATTTCTGGGAAGTACATACAAATTAGATTCAAAGTTTACTCTCTTATTTTTGGTTTAAAAGAAGTATACTAATAGCATACTTGAATAAACTTATTTTTTTGTAATGGAAGAGCAGCCAGGATACAGTTTTTTTTTTTTTTCAAATAGTGCCATTTGCATTTGTAAGTTGCAGTTTGTAAGGAATGACCTTTGACTGTTTGGACCACTGCCACTCTTTAACACACCTTTCAAACAAAGCTGACGTGTCCAAGTATCACTTATGAGTTTATCTTTTTTTTCTCTCTCTCTCTCATTTTCAATTGGAATATAAAGCAATACATTGGACTGACATGTTTACCAAATGGAGTTGTTTAGAAATGCTGAGGCCAAAAGCTGTATAGCTGTCACAAGTCACAGGCTGCACGCTTTGGAGGGCCACTAAGACGGACTATGCAAACACACCCAGTGACATTTCCAGAGATGCCTAGATCTAAACTAGCCAAATCTATGGCCACACTCAAACACACAGAAAAAACTCAAGATTGGGCGATAAGGGGGCTGTTGATTAGAGTTCTGCTTGGAGAAAAAAACATAGCTTTTGGTTAGTTTTACAGTATGAAACTTTCAATATTATGATAGCTTTTCCCATACCTGTATCCTTTTGAGTATTAAATTCTTGATTCATGAAAATGATCCTAGATTGAAACTAAATCTAAAGGCAGTGAAGAGGAGGCTACATTTATGGTACGATAAAATATTAGTATGTCTGCCCACAAATCAGCCTTAGGTCTTTAGCCAACTCCCCTGCATTAGTCAGGTAACAAACCTGCCATTAGAAGCACTTTTACACCAAGGCACTCATCTCCCAATTAGCTTAATGTGGCTTCTATCTATGCATTCTGCAGATTTGCCATACTCAAATGAAATCTCATTAGAACCGCCCCCAACACTGTGATGAATTACACTGTCATTACACATCCCTGACTCCTTTACATAATGTGGCTGAACACAGTTTGTGAGGTTAAAGACAATTAGTTAATAATTATAGCGTTAAGTCACAGGTCTCATCTATCCATGGTGCAGTCTGCAAATGCTGCAAATGTGTCAACTGTGACGACTGTATTTATCTCACTGCTTTTGGTGTCACTTACTGCAACCCAATAATGATGCTGGAGGCTTGAGCTTTGTAAATGGTCTCCAAGGACAGGCAAAATATCGCCAAATATCCATGCCTATGTTACCAGAATAAAAAAAGTCAGTTATGCAGTTATCATATTAACATTCCCCCAGACTTTAGTTAAAGGCTGAAAATAAAGCCACTGAGTTCAGTCCTTTTAGCAATCATCACTTATCATAGTCATGGCATCATTAAGCTCTAAGAAAATATATACTACAGTGGGCACAGAGTAAGAAAAGGTAAATACATAGACTGGGCCCATGCACGGCACGCTAGTTTTTCGTTGATACTAATACTTCAATTTGTTAAAGATGCAGTCCGTAGCTTTTTTGGGGTTCAAAATTATCCAAAATACATACTTGATAAAATACATAACCAGCCAGTGTTCAAAACTATCTGCTTGCCTTCGCTCGATTCAAAGCGGTAAGCTGTAATAATGTTTTTAACTCCAGTGGTACTGGTGGATTTCCGCGAGTTCCACAAGCATGTCTTTGCGTCATTACATCACATCTGTACACATAAAGAAGGAGTCTCGGCTAGTAGGCTATACTGCGTGTGAGGATGTTGGAGGTGGAGACATAAAGCCTTTTGTCACAGCACTTGATATAATTAAACTTATCAGTTTGATGGCGGATCCAGAAAGGTTCAAACGACAATCACCAGTGACAACTAGAGATTCACCCGTTGTAAAATGCAAAAGACTTTGTTCAGACTTCGGAGTAGCTGCAGAAAAAAAGAAACTGCAACCCATGGACCCATGAGAAAACAAGGATGATATCGGAAGGACATTACATGTAGTCACGCAATGCTGACGTTGTTAAAATTAACAATTGTAATTTGCACGATTATAATTGTTAATGTTGAACAAAGTATAATTTGCACGATTTTGCGTGATATGATAACTTATACGTGATTGTTAGATTTAATCAGCGCAATTTAGTGCAATGTCAGAACCAGAACAAAAGTGGATGTTTCTTACTAGTTCAGATGACATTTTCTGGTGAAAATTCTTATGTTGGTCATACTTCCAAAAATAATAATTTGTGATTCTGAATGCCAGTATCCACAAGTACTCCTCAAGCACCATGTTCATCCGCGCTGTGCCGTGTCGAGGGTGTTGAAGTACAACTCACGTTAAAGTTGATAATTCCGCGAATGACTGCAGATTTCGAAAAGATGAACAGAGAAGAACAGATGCCTCGAAAAGAGGAAAAACGCCAGACTGCAGCTTGAAAAAAAATATAAATAAAAAAGGTTTTGATCAAAATATTCCAATGTCACATTTTAAACCTTTGCTTCTTTCTACCTACCTTTCTATATAGAACTGACATTTCTAAAACATCTAATTCACCATGGGCAATTGGTCTGGGAACCACATTGATCCAGTGACTCCCAGTGGAAACAACAAGAATTCACTATTGATCAAGGGGTAGCTATCATATCCCAGGAAAAAAGAAAAGAAAAAAAAAATCTTCCATCCCCTGTGTTCACTACTTCAAGGGAGGTTAAGCAGAGGTTTCCCTGTGATCTTAGAAGGTCTTGAACCCATGAATTGCTCAGTATTCTACTTTCTGACCTTTTTATTTTAAGCAATGAATAATTGAGTAGGGAAGTGGCATAAAGGGGGGAAAGGCTCAGTCAAAGCCGAGTGCCTGGAGCCATGACATCAGAGGGAGAGTCTTGTGTAACTTTCATTGGTCAAATAGTGCCTAATGATTATCATAGAGCTCTCTATTCTTAGATGGCCAAATGTGGACATGCAATGTTATGTTTTTGTTGTTGTTGTTGTTTTAATATCAAACCATAGTTCAGTTTTGCTGATATGTCTAAAAATGCATGGTATTACGGAGGTGTTTGGCTCAACCATCCAATAATACATATCGTTTATCTGACGTGCTGGATGACACATGAAAAAAATACATCCATATTTCCTGGCTAATTGATAATTCTAAATGAATGTTTGTAATCTCAGGGGAAATTTTGTTTACACTGACCAAGCTGGATAAAACCTTAATGTACAAACAAGGTGTTGCCTATACAGTACATGTACACACATGGCCCACTGTGAACCACTTTTTCTATAATTTTGCAATGTAGAACTCTTTTAGATGTGTAGACTAAAATACATCCAATGTAGACCAAAATCATGATGATTTTGCAAGTGATCTGCATCACAGTCATTTTGACTGTAACACATGTCAATGTGTCACTGTGATGTGGGCCAACTGTAACCCCTCCACCCGGGTCCTACTCGCCCCGCTCCGAGCGGGCCTCGAACCCGAGTCTCCTGCGTGAGAGTCGGGTGCTCTAACAAGGAGGCTAAAGACTTACACAACACTCAAGTGTAGAGGGACTGAGGTAAACTATAAAAATATAGTAGGAATATCTACTGTAGGAATATATTTATGGGATCTTCTTCTGTCAGGGTATATAATGGATTTTCTGATATGGGAAGCAGATGTTAGGTGGACATGGAGTTCTGTTAGGGGTACAGTGGGAGTGTGTGAGAAGTGTCCCATCTGTGGGTCTTTGGTTCAACTTTGTCTTTTTTTTGGTTCTTTATGATATCACATCTTCTTTCTATCACTCCAATGATTGCTTGATAATGCTTGAAAAAGGTGTGACACATTCTCACAATTTGCTTCTTGGCTGTCATGTCTTGTATCAGTGTGATACAGGGAGGTGTTTTACATTACTGTTATCATTTAGAGTAATGCTTACACCTCTTACTCAAAAGCTATTATTTTGTTGTTATTAAAAAGAAGTCAAAGTGTAACCTTCAAAAGATTAGCTCAGCTGGAAGAAGATCAGATGAAAACATGGAGAGAAGATATGTGTGTTCACCTTCTTGCTTTAAACAACATCTACACCTCTTTCGTTGCAAGTCAGACAAAACATTTTTATATCTCTTCTCTGATCCTAATTTGACTGTGAAGTAAGCCACATGTTTTACATTTGGTGGATTAATAATCTATCCATCTTTCTCTTTCTCTCTCTCTCTCTCTCTCTCTCTCTCTCTCTCTCTCTCTCTCTCACACACACACACACACACACACACACACACTGACTATTAGAGAGGTTATGTACAAACTGGCGCTGCCACAGCACATGCAGGCGAAGAGAATAAGCTAATGGACTCTTTGCCTAATGTGATAAGAGCCATTATTGACATGCTGCCAGGAAGATGCAAGGCCATTAGCTTAGAGGTGGCTTTTTCCTTCTCTTGTCTGCTTCAGCAGCATCTCTTGAGCTATTCCTGTCCTCAGGCCTCTGAAGATAGAGCTCACAGACCCAGCAAACATAGCTGTGACTGTCACCAACAGCATTATTTACTGCTGACGCACATACAAACTCAAAAGCATTTAAGAATGAATGGAAGTAATGTGGATGGGCCAGTGGTTCAGCTAAACAGACCCATTAAACATCCCATCTAGGTATATATCAGTAATTTACCTAAGTAGATCTCTGGAAGGATGGATATCACCACCAGTGCTGTGTGGGTAGGCATCACAAGAATAATAAGAAGTTATATTAGGGTTTTGGGAAGACATAGGTCTAGAATCAGGCTAATCTATTGTTACTGACATTATTGCACTGTAATTACTTCCAGTGAAAATAAACATCATTAACATCATCCATTGCTTCATCTGCCTGTCTTCACCATATGCCAGCCAGCACAGAAACTCGGTTGTTCAAACCCTGTACATCTCCACCACCAAACAATAAAGGCCCGTTAACACCAATATTGACAACTATAGCTGTAAGATATAGGGCCCTATCTTGCACCCGGCGAAATGACTTTATACACAAACGCATTTATCATTCCTATTTTGCACCAGCGCAAAGCGGGCTTTTCCCTCCACAGACGCACGTCAGTAAACTAGGGAATGAACTGAAAAAGAGGCGTGTTTTGGCGCAAACATTCCCCAGTGCTATTTTGCAGTTCCAGAAAACAATTGCCCCACTGACCAGAAAAAAAAAATAGTCTAAAGTCAGTGGCGCGTTGCGCGTACTTTCAGGTGCTATTTTAAGCGTGCATGCTTGGCCAGTGTGAACAACGTGCATAAACTGTAGATGATCCTCTCATCTACACAGATGCATTTTACTTTTTGCAAATGATACATTATTATAAGGAAAACTATTAAAACACGAGGGAAATTATTGTTGTGTTCATGACAATGGGAAAAAAAATAGAAGCTTACACGTTTACCCAAATTATTATATGCATGTTTAACCGAAGCTAATTTGGGTGTGTTTGTCCTATCCCCAAAGTCACTTCTCTTTCTTTTACGGCCCTGACGAGAACATCGATCTCCTCGCCTGTGAACCGATTGTGAAGTGTGTCTGGTAAATGCGCTGTTATAATAGTATTGCGCCATGGAACAAGCGCTCGTTGTTCATCATGCACTTAAAGGGAATGTGAGATGACTCTCTGATTGGTTTATTTCACGTTACGCCCAAACCACACCTATGAATAATGAAGCTACGTCAGACCAACCCCTTTTAGATTTGCGCCAGGCGTAAAAGGCATTTATCCCGCCGGGAAAATAGCAACAGCACTGGGATCCGCCCACAATGTTACCTGCGCTTTGCCATTTGTGTTTCAGATCGTTAAAATAGGGCCTATACAGTAATATAGCTGTAAGCAGCAATTTGGGGCCAAACAGTGAAGGCACAGCAAGCACAGCAAATACAGCAACCATGTCATATGCCACAGGAAACAATAAGAGAGACTGCAATATGCATCTCTAAATCACAAAAATGCATAAGGTTTTGTATAGAAAAGCAACACAGGCCTGTTATTTTATGCTCAGAATACTGAGTGCCCAGATCCTCTTGTGGTTTGAGGTTGTGACACACCGTTATCAAAATTCTACACAATGCAGAGGACACACATAATGTAGAGGACACACATCTGCAGTGATCCTGAGGAGAACTTTCAGAGTAAGAATGAGCACACAATAATCTCCTTTTGGATACATATTGTTAACTTCACATTATCATACATTTTAAATAAAAAGGTGTCTCAAAATTCTGTTCTGAATGAATCATTACTGTGCAGCGCAGTCCAGTGATCATCTGAGCCAATTTTGGTAAGAATTGCGCAAAATCTGAAGGAGGTGATGAACAAAAATAGAATATAATACATTTCAAAATAGTAACTAACTAACTACTGTAATAGATGGATTCTTATACCGTGTCTACATGCCAGCATCCTGGATGAAAGGAGCGATGCGATAAAAGACAATAGAACCCATTATAATCAGTGATGTTGTCTTCACTGGATGCAGCGTGACATATCCCAGACAGTAAACTGATGCCTTTTTATTCTGTTTATGATGTACTCCAAGCACCCACGATACTTCTCATAAGAAGGAACAGTTGCTTTGTCGTGTCCACTGTCTAGTGCAGACAGCTGTTGTTTTTAAGTCTTTATGTGAAGACAAAACGTCCGCTTCTGTCATTTTCTGTTTGCAATCTAGTTACTTTTCATTCAGCTAGCTCCATGCTGGTGAAATGGTGGAGATGTACGAAAGAATGTAATGTTACACTTTGCACCAGACACTCTGGATGACGCAGTTTAGGTTATTATTTCTTTCAAAAGGTGATTTTGAAAGAAATAATCATCTTAAGGCGTGTGATGGCCAAACTGCATTTTATTAAAGTAGTAAAAACACAAGATTTGTCTTTATTAAATTATGTTTGACAATCAAAATATGTTTCCTTAAATGCAAGTAAAAATAAACTAAAAAAAAAAGTAACTAAAAGCTAGGCTAATTTTTGTTAAAGCATGTGACCAGTGTTACCATTACACAATTTTTTTTTTGTACAGTACAGTGTCAAGCAGCGCTAATGCTTTATATCTAAAAGGTATAAATGCAAATTAGCATGCAATAGTACCAAGTTACTGCACCCTATTCAAGGAATTTGTTTATATATATATATATATATATATATATATATATATATATATATTTTAAGCTATATATATATATATAGGTTTTAAGCTATATATAGGTTTTTGAGATGAAAATGTATATGCCAATATAAATATTCAGTGTTATGTATTGGCCTAAGCTACTGAGGCACCCTCTATAATCATTTGCTCAACACTCAGCTACCACATATTCAGTTTCTGTTGTCCCAGGGGTTTCTGGGATATGGAGTCACTGAAGCACACAGTCTTGTCTGACAATCAAAGTGAAAAGTCATGCCAAGGTGCATAAATGGGAGTGCCCATATCCGGAGGGAGTTGACACACTACATCACTGAGCTGCAGCTACTGTACTCAAGAGCTATTAAGCACGAGTCATTCTCTCTACACCCTCCCTTGTTTCCCTTTCAAGAGTCCCTCTGGTCAAAGGCAGATACAAATGGCTGTTTGCTGTACAACTCAAATGACATGTTTGTATCAGCTCCTGCCTTCACTAACAGCATGTAAAACAAAAAGAGACAGGCTACTCTTATTCACAAATGGTTCCAACTGAGATGGAAGGTTGCAAAGTAAAGGAGTGCCATTAGAACATCCTCCTACCTCTATATGTGCCCCTTTCTTCCCCTCCATATGTCCCTTTCTTGACACTTTCACAATTGTTTGTGTTTTTTTCAATACCTAGAAGGACTATACATTTTCAATTTTAGTCTTTGGACTAAACTGTGTATTATTCTCATTACTGTTTGATTGCAAAATGCATTCATAATGCTGACACCGGACGCGAATAGCGCGTCAAATTCGCGCCGGACGCGTCTAGTTTGACGCTTGACCACTTTGTGTTAATTCGCTTGTCAAAAGTGAAACTGACGCGCGAAAAAAAACAAAAGTTTGAAGCGAAATTTACGTGCGTCACAATCAAAATCCGTTGGCGGTCATGTTTTTTATGTCGACCGACCATTCATCGAGAGTCACTGCTCTGTGTTTACTCTGGAGAGCAGAACAGTGGCGTGGGGATCATCGTCGCCATATATTTGTGTCCACCGGACCCTTCAGAGGTGAACCGTTTGGCGAGTTTCACCATTTGCTTGCTCCAGGAACTGCACTGGATGACGGCCGCTGTCAGCGGTACTTCCGCCTGTCACGCGCCCAGTTTGTTGACCTTTTGTCCCGCATCGGTGCGAGGATCACCCTCGCCCTCATCCATCTAATCTAGATGATAAATAGAGCCAGCCTTCAAAAGTTATTAACCTGTCCTGTGATTTTTTTCTCTCTTTCATGTCCAGACACAAACTTATGCACATGAATGTTGGCTGTCTTTACATCATAATACTATTTCATATAATCTAGATATGGAATGAATAACATTCAATACAAAATGAACATGTCTTGTATATTGAAATAAAGTTTTAAGTGATAAAATATTTGCTTTGTTGTGCATAATACCACCATGCATTTAGTCATATTACAAAATAATTTATTGAATCATCCAGATACTTCACCATGTGAGCAAGCAGCTAGGCTCCTGATTGATTAACGCGGCAAATTGACGCCGTTCAGATTTTTCAACTCGGGCGGCAGACGCGAATTCGCGTGAAATGTGTTACTGCACAAATAAATCATTTGCGCATAAAGCGCTTAACGCGCCAGACGCTCAAATCGCGCCATTCGGTCGAACTTGACGCGCGAATGAGGCGTATTCGCGTCTTCCGCGCCGCGCTCTACGCGTCTTTGCATTGAATTAACATTGAAATCATTCGCGCCTGACGCGCTATTCGCGTCCGGTGTGAACGCACCATAATGCATTTTCTTATTCAATAATTACATTTATGTCCAAAACATAACAGTAAAAAAATAATTAGTAACTAGAAAAGTTTGTATAGTTATTCCTCTATTCCCTCATGAAAGTACAGAGTGTATGGCTACAGTACAAATAATGATGCATCCCACCTCAATTGGCTACAGTACAAATAATGATGCATCCCACCTCAATTGGCTACAGTACAAATAATGATGCATCCCACCTCAATTGGCTACAGTACAAATAATGATGCATCCCACCTCAATGCAGGGAAGCTGAATGTCTCCACATATCTGCTAAAGATTGTAAGAGATGGAAAAAATGGTCTGATACATTTAGATTCACTCATATCAAAATTTGTTCATTTAAAAAAATGTAATATTGCTGTTTTTTAATGATTAATCAGTGTATCTCTTTTTATTATTCATATATAAGTTATTTAATCAAAATGATGTGTTTATCGGTGCAAGGACAACCTGTCACTAACATGAGATCACCGCAATAGCAAACCACACTGATCCAATGATCCAATCAATTCCCAATAGAGAAAATCAAATCCGGCTGTTATGATGGTGCAAGGAGATGAACCCAAATGCAGACAGAGTGCAATGAACTCAAGGTTTATTGGTACAAAAACAGAAAAACAAAGCCCACAAGGGGCAAAACGAACAATAGGTAACAAAACTAGACTTCCCTTGACAAGAACTAGACAATAAACTGACAGTAAATGCAAGATGCAAACTAACACAAGACTTCTTTCTAGACAGGGTACTCACAGGTAGAATATCTCACACTATGGGTCTCATTCATGAAATATTCGTAAATATATAAGTAAAAATGAGAGTGATCTGCGTGCAAAGAGACCTTCCCGAAAACTCTTTACCTGATTCACCAATACTTTGTAAACGTCAGATGTGATAGTGAAATGTGTGTGTGGGTGTGGGTAATGAATTCCAACCAGTCGTAAATGAGATGGGCGTGCACATTCATTCTCAATTACCATAAATCCCGCCCATTATATCCGACTGACATCTAGGCATTTAATAACGTGAATGCGAATGAAAAGAAAGATTTCTAGGATGCAGAAATTTAAGTTTTATCCCAGAAGTGACAAGAAAATGGTTCGACATTAAGCTTGACAGCAAAAAAACGAATTAGTTCACTTCGGAAAAATCGTATTCAAACTGGAGAAGGACCACCATCGATCACCAGATCTGCTATTACTGGCTCTCTTAATAAAAGTAAAAAGAAAAACCGTATGTAATTAATTACTATATAAAATATTTTTCTGAAAATGCTGTTTAAATATGTACCATTAAGGCGAATTAATGCAGCCTTATTAATGCACACCATTTACGCATGGCTGGGAGCAGGTGTAGATTTCTTGCGTACCAACTAACATTTGGAAAATATGAACATTTAAATGGATCCGAAAATTTACGCCAGAACCACTTTACACACGATTTACACACAAATTCGTTCTGCTCGTGTTTCATGAATGAGACCCATGTGTGAAACAAAGTTTGACAATGAACCAGCACAGGAAAGCAAACACAAGGGGATTAAATGGTGAGAAACTAATGAGGGCAACAGGTGACACTAATGTAAGAAATTATAGTCTGCTCCGATCCAACTTCCACTCCAAAATATATATATATATATATATATATGAAAATGTTCCTTCACTAAAAGAGCTTATTTATCATAGAGACAATTCATTCCAATCTCAGTGATATCACCTATAGCATGGGAGCGACAGCAGGTAATCAAGAACCAACTTCATTATCAACTTAACATTTGACCGTTCTACATTGATGTGATGTACATTGTGTTTTACACTTTGGAGTTGTGATGATGATGATGTCATTTGTTAAGCATAAGAGTTCTGCCAGTCTTGTTCTCTCTATTTTAAGTTAAATGATTCAGTTGGGCTGATTTATTATCATCAAGGTGTGAATGAGACTGTTATGCTGATGAGATTATGACTGGGGAAATGGGCTGACTCCTGTACTTTATTTACATGCTGAGGGGGAAGACGAATGGAATACAGTAAAAAATGTTTGAGCTGATATTATTTCGGGGTTCATTCTGATGCCGGTGAACCCAAGCTGCTTCGTGTACCTTGCCACTGCTACTGTATGCTGTAATACATTTATTTTTGAGATCTTCGATGTCCACTTCATTTTTTCTTACATTAACTAGGCAATAATGACAAGATAATAGGGGACGGGTAACGTAAAGAGACAACACAAGCACATGGCCCAAACAACAGGCCATGCACTTGCACACAAAACACGGGTCTGTCATGATCCTGCCTCAAGACTAAAGAAAATTAAGGACACTAGGACAGAATCAATATATTTCTCATTATAGAATAGAATCATTATATTCTTGTTCAAGAAGCCGTTTCACAAATATACATCACAATAAGGATGAAAAGACTATCACAATTTCTATTTCATGCCGACTTTATTGAGGAAGTATCCAAATAAAGGCCTTGCTCGATTAGCATTGCTGTTTCCATATCTATGTTCATCTCTATGTTTACAGTTGACATATAGCATGAAAATTTGTTTAATTTTTTGCATGTTGAGTCTCTGTAAAAAAACAAAAACAGTTTATTGAAAATAGTATATTGACATTAATCTAAATAAAAACTGCAAAAAGGTGTTAGTGGCCATTCACACAGAGCACGTCTTTGAATGTGAGATTTTTTTTTATTGTTTTCTTTTTTAACGCAGCACAGAACACAAAGGTCTCAAGATGCACTTTTGAGACGTGATGCAAGTAAGCTTCATTTTCATTTACCAGCAAAAATTCCTTGTCTGTGCAAGCACACTTGGCAATGAAGCTCTTTCTGATTCTAAATAAGGGAGAAAGCCAACAGAAATAGCAAAACAGAAAAAAAAGAAAGATACTGATTTGGCCAAATATAGTGGGGCCAAAATGTACAGAATTTAGTCAGCCACTGATTGTGCAAGTTCTCCTACTTATAATGATGAGAGAGGTCTGCAGTTTTCATCGTAGGTACACTTCAACTATGAGAGACAAAATGAAAAAAAAAAAAAATCCAGGAAATCACATTGGATGATTTTTAAAGAATTTATTTGTAAATAATGGTGGAAAATAAGTATTTGATCAATAACAAACCACCATTGCCGGTCCCAAGCCCGGATGAAAAAGGAAGCGGGTTGGGCGTGGGGTTAGCAACCCCACCCCAGAAAAAAATACAACTGCTACAGAAATGCCAAATAGAAAAGCAGAGATAATTTTCCTGGAAGTGGGAAAATCACCGAAAACTCGGGGACGCTTGACGCTAGGTGGTAAAAGCCGAAAGGAAGCCACCGAGCCGATTCTTCTTACGACCAGAAAAACCTATATCGGCACATGGAATGTCAGGACCATGTACGAGACAGGCAAAACAAAGCAGATAGTAGCTGAAATGAAGAACAACAGTTTGATCTTACTTGGCATCAGTGAAACAAGATGGACACAAGCTGGACAAAAGAGACTGATGACAGAGTGACGCACCTCACATGAAAGGAGTAGGCCTTATGCTATCCATGCAAGCACAGAGGGCACTGATAGGATGGGAGCCGCATGGCCCCAGAATCATCACAGCATCGTTCAGAACCAACCAAAAGAAGGTCAACTTAAATGTTATTCAGGGTTATGCCAACAATTCTGAAGAAAAAGACAAGGATGAGTTTATCACAGACTGCAGAAAGTTGTGGATACATTCCGAGCCAAAGACATAGTCATACTTATGGGAGATTTCAAAGCCAAGGTTGGACCAAATAACACAGGATATGAACAGGTTATGGGGATACACGGGTTGGGGGTAATGAATGAAAATGGAGAGAGATTTGCAGAGATGTGTGCGCTTAACCACCTTGTCATCGGAGGTAGCGTCTTTCCTCATAAGCGGATCCACAAAAGCACCTGGGTATCACCGGATGGCAAAACAGAAAACCAGATTGACCACATCTGCATTAGCAAGAGGTTCAGAAGATCCCTTCAGGACGTTAGAGTTAGAAGAGGAGCAGATGTGGGGTCCGACCACCACCTAGTAGTAGCCAGGACGCAGATGAAGCTAAAAAAGAACTAGATGAAAAAACACCGCCTATCAGCTGCATAAAGATCACCAGCATCAGGGACGAGTTCGAATTTCAGTTGAAGAAAAAGCTTGAGGTGCTACGAGAGCGGCACGAGGGAGGGGAGAGAAGCAGTGTACATGCTGTAGCAAGGTTCAGGGAAGAAGGAGGCAGGAGCCGGATAACAATCAAAAATAAAACTTTAACTTCATCGATTACGAGAAGGCTTTGGACAGTGTGGATCGAGAGATCTTATGGAAGCTCCGCCGGTACTACGGTATTCCATCCAAGTTGGTAAAGCTGATAAAGAGCTCATACGAAGGCACGGCATACCAAGTGATCCACACAGGACAGCTCACCAACAGCTTTCAAGTGAATACTGGAGTTCGACAAGGATGCTTGTTATCCCCGTTCCTTTTCCTCATCGTCATCAACTGGATCATGAAGACTTTTACCAGCAAACACAGAAATGGGATCCAGTGGATATTATGGGATCAACTTGAGGACCTAGACTTTGCCGACGACCTTGCACTTCTCTCCCACAGCCAGCAACAGATGCAAGAAAAGACCAGTGTGTTGGCAGACACATCAGCTCAAGTTGGACTCATTATTCACAAAGAGAAGACCAAGATTTTTAAAACCAACTCCAGTAACACCAACCCAATCACACTGAGTGGAAGTCCTCTGACCAACATCAACCAACATGGTGGAACAGAAGCAGATGTCAAGGCAAGGATAGGAAAAGCAAGAGGCGCCTTCATCCAGCTCAAGAACATCTGGGCTTCCAGAGAGTTGTCCCTGACTACCAAGATCAGACTGTTCAACTCCAACGTGAAATCAGTACGGATGTACGGCGCTGAAACCTGGAGAACAACCAAAGCCATCAACAGCAAAATTCAAACCTTCATTAACACCTGTCTCAGAAGGATTCTCCACATCCGTTGGCCTGACACTATCAGCAACACCAATCTATGGGAAAGGACATGCAAACTTCCAATTGAAGTGGAAATCAGGAAGAGAAGATGGGGTTGGATAGGGCACACCCCTATGCACACCCCAAACCGCCAACAAGCCTCACCAGGCAGGCTCTCAGGTGGAATCCTCAAGGAAATAGGAAGCAAGGCCGTCCAAAAAACACATGGCGACGGAAACTCGACGCAGACGTCACAAGAATGGGATTCAACTGGAGTCAACTAGAAAAAATGGCCCAGGACAGAAATCTCTGGAACTCTATTTTCGGCAGCCCATACCCCGGGAGGGGTGGATGGCATAAGTAAGTAAGTAAGCAATAACAAAAGTTCAACTCAGTACTTTGTAACATAACCTTTGTTGGCAATGACAGAGGTCAAACGTTTCCTGTAAGTTTTCACCAGGTTTGCACACACTGTAGCTGGTCTGGAGACTGACTAGGCCACTCAAGGACCTTTAAATGCTTTTTACGGAGCTCCTTCGTTGCTCGGGCGGTGTGTTTGGGATCAATGTCATGTTGGAAGATCCAGCCATGTTTCATCTTCAAGGCTCTCACTGATGGAAGTTTAAAATCTCACGATACATGACCCTGTTCATTCTTCCCTCAACACGGATCAGTTTTCCTGTCCCCTTTGCAGAAAAACAGCCCCAAAGCATGATGTTTCCTCCCTCATGCTTCACAGTAGGTATGGTGTTCTTGGGAAGCAACTTTGCATTCGTCTTCCTCCAAACACGACGAGTTGAGTTTTTACCAAAAAGTTCTATTTTGGTTTCATCTGACCACATGATATTCTCCCAATCCTCTTCTGGATCATCCATATGCTCTTGGGCAAACTTCAGACGGGCCTGGACATGTACTGGCTTAAGCAGGGGGACACGCCTGGCACTGCAGGATTTGAGTCCATCTCAGCGTAGTGTGTTACTGATGGTAGCCTTTGTTACTTTGGTCCCAGCTTTCTGCAGGTCATTCATCAGGTCCCTCCGTGTAGTTCTGGGATTTTTGCTCACTGTTCTCATGATCATTTTGACCCCACGGGATGAGATCTTGCATGAAGCCCCAGGTTGAGGGAGATCAATGGTCTTGTATGTCTTCCATTTGCTTACAATTGATCCCACAGTTGATTTTTTTCACACCAAGCTGCTTGCCTATTGTAGATTCACTCTTCCAAGCCTGGTGCAGGTCTACAAATTTCTTCCTGGTGTCCTTCGACAGCTCTTTGGTCTTGGCCATGGTTGAGTTTGGAGTGTGACTGTTTGAGGCTGTGGACAGGTGTCTTTTATACAGATAACAGGTTCAAACAGTTGCCAAAAATACAGGTAATGAGTGGAGGACAGAAGAGCTTCTTAACAAGAGCTTCTGACAAGAGTCTCACGTTAACACAGCACGTTAACGCCGATAACGGCCCACCCCTAATATATATATATATATATATATATACACGTATATACACTGTATGTATGTATGTATATACATATATTATGGGTGGAACGGTACATGTATTCGTCTTGAATCCAAATGGTACGGGCGTCAAGGTTCGGTGCACAAATTTACACAGAGAATACACTGTATAAAAATAAATAAAACTCGCATGCATATCACTGATCTATATAGAATGACTGGATAGCTCATGATGTCATAAACAGTGAAGCCACCGCGCCGCCATATTGTGATTCCCTAGTAAGCTCACACGTTCTATTGAATCAATAAGAAATTGTATGATTTAACTAAGAAAACATTGCATAACGGGACACCGTTTTTAAATCTAAAGTCTCCCTGAACAGTCTTACAACGCAAACATCCTAAACATTTAAATGGGTATTTGTTTTAAAGTCAAAAATTATTCCTGCTTATTAAAAATTAAGTATATGTGTGTTGTGAGCTTAAAATATAGCTCTTTCGGATTGTGTTTTACATATAGATCTGTTCAAGTATTTTATTATTTAGCAAAAACGTTTAAAAATGTTCAGAAAATTAATGTACAAATTGTATGGGTTAATGTACACCTGTTTCAACTCTTTTACCAATGCACACGTCTGCGGCGAGTTCGGCTGCGACACGGCTACCGGAGCTGATCGTACCCTGTGTGAACCAGCTGTGTGAACCAGCCGTGACGCGGCGTGTTGCTAAAGATAGGCGCCAAGACTTTTTTTTGATGGACACCACGTCCAAGCCGCACCGTCAAAACACTGTCAATTTCAAAATAAACATCCTGTGCACACTCAGTTGTATTCCACACACTGATCTATATGATCTACATAGATCAGTGATTCCACACCAATTTGCTATTCTTGGTAAAAACCATTGTTTAAGGTAGAAACCCCAAAATCAAGAAAAAACACACCGGATGTCATTCCCACACCCTATTTCTGCTCAGCTGCAGGGCAGGTGCTGAAATAAGTGACAGCGCATGTTGGTTCGTGCACTTCGTGATCAAACTGAACACGGACTGACATGAAAATCTAGTAAATAAATACATTTAATTAAAATAATAATAATAAGTAATGCATTGTTTAATACGCTTATTGGGTTTAAACCTGAATACGTCTGTGAAAGAATGCATAGTAGGCCTAGGCTATAAACATTTTTTTTTTAAACAACACGGAAATAACGACAATTGTGCATTTAAATTACTATACATGGGCTTAAAGTACAACCTGTGGGCAGTTTTTGTAGATCCTTTTGTGGACTTTGTTTTACACTTGTCGATGCACAGCGGGTCATCTGAAAAGTGCCGTCGGAGCTCTGTATAACGGCCGTTGGAGCCCTCTGCTGGAAGGGAATAGTAAGATGGCCGCTCGAACATTTCCGGTAGCTTCACTGCCTAGTGGCAGTTTAGAACGTCATGAGCTGCCCTACAAAGCAAAAAGGCAGTAACTACGCAGAGTGCAGAACTGAGAAAAATGACTTCGCTAAGGCTTTTTGATGTTACTGTACAAACGACTACCATTTTTCTCTAAAAACGACACGCATTTAAGATAAGATGTTTTGTCACATAACAAAGGATGCCTTGAATGTTATGAAAATGGTAATAATTAATGCTTGACCAAAACTGCAGTTACTGCCTTTTTGCTTTGTAGGCATGAGCTATCCAGTCATTATATAGATCAGTGGTGCATATTAATTAATATAATGCGGAGCTACTGTTAGATACGCAGGTTCTTCAGGGACACTTTTTTTTTTTGGGACACATAATCGCGTTTGGTGTGATCGCATAATGAACAGGCTGCGATGTCAAGATTGCAGTGTGTGTGCGTGTGTGTGTGTGTGCGTGCATGCGTGCGAGAGAGAGAGAGAGAGAGAGAGAGAGAGAGAGAGAGAGAGAGAGAGAGAGAGAGAGAGGTGCGATAGAACAGTGGAAACATAAAAACTGTTCTTATATTTGGGTACACTTGCAATAAAACACAACATTGTGCTTTTGTCACCCTATAAACTCTTGACAAACTGTAACATACAACTGTCACCCAACCAAAATCACACATAGGCTACACACTGTTTTAAAAGCAAAACATATTCATCCAACTCCATTTCAATACAGTCTGTGGGTCCCATCTTTTGGACATTCATCGATATTCCTCGGAGCATTAATCTTACACATTCTGCATTGATTAAAACAGAAAATCGAATGTATTTTTAGTGGTAATATTATTTTATACAGAATTCAATTATTTATAATTCAGATGAGAATAATGTTACATTGTTAATTAATTATAAAAATTAAGGAAAACAAATATATTGATCTGAAATATAGCAAAATAATTTTAAATTAATTCAGGTACAATTACCAAACATATCAAAAGGTCTTTTTGTCTTTTTATTCATTTAATTAATAAATTAATTATATAAAACTATTGTCGGTGCACTACAAATAAACTGGTTAATACAATGCCTTCTGTATTTTTGTTTTGCTTTTCCCTCCATTGTACTGAACCGTGAAGTTTGAACCGAACCGTGACTTCTGTGTACCGTTCCACCCCTAATATATATATATATATATAAAATAAATAGATCATTGTGGCGAGCAGGTCTAGACCATTGCGTCGAAACATGTATGTAATGTCTTGGATTTTGTGCATTTTGGTGTCAAGCTGCGTTATCTGCTGTGTCAAGCTGCATGTTGAAAAATACTGTATATTTTACTGTGTATTATTCTGTGAAAAATATCTGTGTATATACTTTTTGAAGGGGAAAAAAGTGTACTCCTTGTTGACAAAAGAATATAACTGATTGTACAACTGTGATTAATGCAAGAAAACAGTATTTTGTTCTGATAGTACACTCTTTGAAACCACAGAAACACACTTTCTTTCTCCATGTCTCCCTCTCTCACAGGCTCATCATTTTTTAAAGAATAAATTCAAAGGGAATACACAATCAGTAATGGTAGTATAGGCATGCTGGAAGTCTTTTTTTTTAAACATGACATTTCAGAGAGAAATACAAGGAATACAGGAAAAAGCAAACTTGCAGCAATCTTGGAACTTTGATTTATTCTGGCAATGACAAAATTATAACAGTCAAAATGAATGGCTATCAGGGGTTTTACTGTAAAGTACTGCTAGCCATACACTCATAAGGATGTCATCCATATGGCTGGAAGAGAGAAATAGAGTGTGATCATCAGGATGTCAGAGATGCTAACTGTCACCAGCTGGGCTGAAGACCGAATGCTCCCAGTCACAATAGAAGAGATCTCTTTCACACCTTGATTTGTCTGTTAGGATAACAGTGCCTGTATGTCTCTTTGGCATTTTGAATCAGAGACATATTTCTCACCTCTAATTAGTGTGCAAAGCTCCTTGGGGCAATCAGCGCAAGGTTAATTGGAGCCAGCCGGAAACACCCTGGCGAGAAGCAGTGTAGTGCTGTCTCTCATCATAGACTGTCACCAAAGGGAGTTCCCCTGAGCACTGCACACGCACCAAAGCCCTTCCTTTATCTCTCATAATAAAAGATCAGAGAGAAACAGTGACTGCAACATCCCTCCCTCTCTCATTTCCAGCTTCTCATCCTGTCACATGTGTGCAATATATGAATGTGATAGCATGTTCTCCCCCTTCTTGAAATGCTGCCCAAGTCTAGCATGTGTAAAACAGCACAGTTTTTTTTTTCTGGGTTTAGATCATTTGCCCACTTTCACTAAGAAATAATTGGCACATTGACAAACTTATGTATATTTTGGGAGATAAAGAAACATGTATCAACCTGCCTTTTTGTTGTTGTTGTTAATTGTGATAATATATGTAGGCTATATCTATAATATGAAGAAAGAAAGAAAGAAAGAAAGAAAGAAAGAAAGAAAGAAAGAAAGAAAGAAAGAAAGAAAGAAAGAAAGAAAGAAAGAAAGTGTTTTGCATTAGTGAATTCATAATTGATTCTGTAAATACACTATTAATAATTATATGCAAACAGTATGATCACGGTTATGCAATACTTTATAGATTTTGTAATCTCTAAAACTTGGTCATGGCAAAATGTATATTAAGAAGAAGAAGAAGAAGCAGGAGAGGAAGAAGAAAAAGAAGCAGGAGAGGAAGAAGAAAAAGAAGAAGCAGGAGGAGAAGAAGCAGCAGCAGCAGCAGGAGAACAGTTTTATTCTGTCACAAAACTGCTGATATTCCTCTGCTGTCAGCACTTCAATGAAGCTTGCGCGCAAGCATCGGATTTGAAAGTAACGGCTCCTCTCATCAAAGCTTCAGCTGTTTGTTGAGCTCTCCCTTACAAGGTGTGTAAACTCGCCAAAGAAATACAAATACTGAGTCTACTCACTATACAGTATATTCAAACACATACAAACAAATTTTTTTCTTTGTTATCATTTTTAAAGTGTTTACCACTCGTTTATTGGACAGTATGTGGTATGAATGTTTTACCACAATGCTTACTAATCTAATCAACGTCTCGGTTACGTATGTAACCCTCGTTCCTTGAGTAGAGAACGGAGACATTCCGTCGGATGACGATGAATGGGATTTTGCCTAGAAAGCCCATCGACTTTGGGGATTACAAAATGAGCCAATGGCAAAGAAATGCCATGGGTCTTTTGATTTTGCATAGCGTATCTCCACCTTACCTCGTGGGTATAAAAAGGAGGACGCCGCAACAAGCAGCTATGTTTCTTCACTGAGAAGCCAAGACTGAACTCGGCAGCGGTACAGCGGAAGGTGTCAGGAAGACGGAATGTCTCCGTTCCCTACTCAGGGAACGAGGGTTACATACATAACTGAGACGTTCCCTTTCGTTGTCACTCCGAGTTCCGTCGGATGGTGACGAATGGGGTTACCAGTCTAATCACACCACCTTCACCGCTGACTTCCAGTGCCCTGCGTAAATTTGCCCTGCGTGGGTCCTAGTACCGGCTGGTTGAAGCGAGTACATGATCAGACACAGACTCCACTCGGAGATTGTAAAATCTGGCGAATGTGTTGGATGTCACCCAGCCTGCAGCTCTGCAGATGTCTGTTAGCGAGGCGCCATGTGCTAGAGCCCAAGAGGATGCCACACTCCGGGTGGAGTGGGCAGTCACACCAAGGGGGCATGGTCGACCTTGCTGCTGGTATGCCAAAGCAATGGCATCCACTATCCAGCCTTTGTGGGACAGCCTTTGCTTGGAGAGGGCCTTTCCCTTCAGCTTTCCACCATAACAGACAAAGAGCTGGTCTGAGGTCCTGAAACATTGTGTCCTGTCTACGTAGGCACGGAGAGCGCATACTGGACAGAGCAGTGCCAAGGCTGGGTCTGCCTCCTCCAGGGGCAGCGCTTGCAGGTTCACCACCTGATCCCGGAAGGGAGTGGTAGGAACATTGGGCACATATCCAGGCCGTGGGTCTCAGGATCACGTGAGAGTAGGCCAGCCCGAATTCCAGGTACGCTTCGTCAACGAAGAATGCGTGCAGGTCCCCTATCCTCTTGATGGAGGCCAATGCAACCAGGAGCGCTGTCTTCATTGACAGAAACATAAGCTCTACTGATTGCAAGGGCTCAAAGGGAGCACTCTGCAGGGCAGTTAGAACCACTGAGAGGTCCCAAGAAGGCACAAGGGGAGGAGTAGGAGGATTTAGTCTCCTTGCTCCCCTCAGGAACCTGACAATCAGGTCATGCTTCCCCACCGACTTACCTTTGGATCATGGTGTGCGGCAATAGCGGAAACATAGACCATCAGGGTGGAGCAAGACAGCCTTCGCTTCAACCTTGAAGGAAGGAAAGCACGACACTGTTCGAACATCTCCGTGGGTCTTCTCGGTGAGAAGAACACCAGTTGACGAAGAGGTTCCACTTCAACGCAGAGGTGTCATGTGGACGACGTTCTAGTAGCCAAGTGATAGTAGCCACCACCGCTGGTGGTAGGGTACTCAAACCTGACTCGTCCCATCCAGGAGCCACACATGGAGGTTCCAAAGATCGGGACGAAGGTGCCAGAGCGTGCCCTGTCTCTGAGAAAGGAGGTCCTTCCTCAGAGGAATTGGCCAGGGAGGTGCTGTCACGAGGAGTACAAGTTCGGAGAACCAGGTCCGGTTGGGTCATTGTGGCGCAACCAGAATGACCTGCTCCTCGTCCTCCCTGATCTTGCACAGGGTCTGTGCGAGAAGGCTCACTGGGGGAAACACATATTTGCGCAGGCCCTGTGGCCAGCTGTGCGCCAGTGCATCCGTGCCGTGCCCTCGGACAGGGAATAAAAAACAGTGTTACGAGTCGTGGGAGGCAAACAGATCTACCCGTAAATCATTGAAGTGCCTGGACCATTCACCAGAAAAGAGGAAAAGCAAAGTACCTCACATGTCCCTTGTGAAGATTTTATTATTGATTGGATTTTATGTTGCAGCAAGTATACGGTGCGTTCACATTTGTGAAATTCGTGAAATTACACTGACAAAAAAAGTCAATTGACCATTGTCAGCAGTTTAGCAAAGTAATGTATGAGGCACAGATCACACAGGAGTCACTTTTAAGCAGCTTTCTGTTGGTCAAACCCAGCTGGAATTGCAGTGACCAACTTGGTCCCATAGTGACATTTTTGACCACGAAACTTCTGATTGTGTTGATTCTTGTTGAAATGACTGGAATTTACCAGTGAAAATTCAATGAACAACAGATAATTTTACTGCACCTTAACTATGCACTTTTACTCTTGTTTCTAGTGAGAATACTCAATAGTCCCATTGATTCAAGTCACACATTCAAAAGCCATAGTGTTCATTACAGTCTACAGTCTCAGGGCATCCCTGGCTTCAATAGGTTACGATTCAAAAGAGCTGAGGAAATACCATTTGAGATTTCGGTATCGAGTATATATTCGGTATATATATATTTTTTTTTTACATTGATTTATTACATGGTAACATGTGTGTTTCAATGCATTTTGTTGAGATGTCCTTTCTTGTATAGCCTATTGAATATACATGGTTGATTATTCATGTTGCTTATCTATTATACTATTTGTTTGTGTATTCTATTAATTGATATTAATATATTACTAGCTTATTTTCCCAAGTGTATGAAAGTGTAAGTATCAAAATGGATCTAAAATATGTAACACACAATTCTTATTTTGTATTTGGTTCAGTTTGTTTATTATAATATAAGTTAATTGTAACCATAGTAACAACATGAAATAATAATAAATAAATAAAAATTGTTTCCTGGAGGCACCCAAAATGGTTCCACACAGTGCCTAATGTAAGAGTTCCACAGGAAACCTGTGCGGTCCCTCAGAGAACCGCTCCTTTTTTAAAGGCTTCCTAGAGGA